>NC_080793.1:88418284-88747451 GCF_028018385.1 Neofelis nebulosa | reverse complement strand
TTTTGACTTTTTTTGAACTTGATACAAATGGGACTATACAATACTTAATTTTCTGTGTCTGGCTTTCTATGCTCAATATCACGTTTGTTAAGTCTATGCTGTCACTATATTTGTGGCTTGCTCATTCTCACTGCTGTTCTGTGGATAGACATTGAGGTTATTTCCAATTAGGGGCTGTTGCAAACAGTGCTGCAATGAACATTCTTATACATGTCTTTTGGTGCACATGTATATGCATTTCTGTTGGATGCATATATAGGAAAGAAGGTGCTCACGGGTCAGAGACGAGTCCTATATTTAGCTTTAGTAGACACTGCCAAACAGGGTTTCAATATGATTGTATCAAATTGGAATATTTTAAACTATTTCCCAGTTGGTTTACCAGGTGTGGTAACCACTGAATGCATGAGCATTTGAAGGCAGCCACGATGTTGACCTCTTTCTACTGCCCCCAATGTACTGGACAGTACCTTACATATGGTAAGAGATCAGCAAATAGTGATTTAAATTTGACTTAAATTGATTGAATTACATTTTCCCCAAGTATTAATCAATACATGAGGAACCACAAAGCTCTCACTTCACTTTATTTTCTGATCAATTTTTCTTACAGTTTTATAGAAGAGTATTCCTCTTAAATGAGACAGTAAAAGGAGATATGACCCCAACCAGAGTGGTCATCTGTTTTCCCTTCATAGAGTTTCCCCGCCACCCCCAACCAACAGAATTGAATTCCGTCTAGAAAAAAATCCTTAGGGCTAATCTTGGCTCAACCACAGACACATTCTATGGATTGAATGTCTGTGTCCCCCTAAAATTCATATACTGAAGCCTTAACCCTCAGTGTGACTGTATTTGGACAAGAGCCCTCTAAGAAAGTAAATGTAAGGTTCTATGAGGTCATAAGAGTAGGGCCCTGACCTGATAAGGTTAGGGTCCTAAAAAAGAGCTTCCTCTTCACTGCCCACCCCACCACACACACACACAGGCACACAAAGAAAATGTCATGTGAGGACACAGCGAGAAGGCAGCCAACAGCAACCTGAGGTGAGAATTCTCACCAGAGAACGACCACGTGGGCACCCTGATCCCAGACATCCTCCTCCAGGACTAGGAGAAAATAAATTTCTGCTGTTGTTTGAGCCACAGTTTGTGGTATTTTGTTATGGTGGCCCCAGCAGACTAATACATACTCCAATGCAATTTACCAAGCATTTAGTGAGCCTACTGGGTTGGAATGCCACCTTGATCATGTAACTAGGTTCCAAAAGAAAAATGGAAGTTAACTTTTGGAGGAATACTCTAGCAAACTATTGCAAAGCATCCATTCACTGATTTCCAGGGAAAAGGCCTTCTCATTTCTGCCTCCGTCCAGGAGCTGGACCCTTCACAGTTGGGTTTAGGTGGGTCCAACCAAAATCCACAAGTTCCAACCCAGAGTTGGCAACAGCAGTGGATGATGCAGGCGAGAGCTCCCCAAAAGAATGATTCTATACAGAAAAATCCGTGAGTGAGGACCAAACATACTTATGTCTAAAATACTAAAGGGTGATTTCAAAACAATACTTACAGTACAATCCCCAATTTTTCTAAAAGTCCATTATCTGTGTATATCCATATAATCATACCTGTAAATAAGAAGAGAAAAAAATGCCTGTATGGGGAAGCAAAGTCTCACCAGATACCAGTAAGACTGGAGATCAGTGGGGCACCTGGGTGGCTCAGTCGGTTGAGTGTCTGACTTCAGCTCAGGTCATGGTCTTGTGGTTTGTGAGAGTTCCAGCCCCACACTGGGCTCCCTGCTGTCAGCGCAAAGCCCACTTCAGATCCTCTGTCTCCTCCCCACCTTGCACTTCTTAAAAACAAATAAACATTAAGAAAAAAAGACTGGAGATTACTTAAGCCTTTATGGAAGACAATTTGACAGATAGCTTTTACGTTTTAAATTTTTTTTTTCCAACGTTTTTTATTTATTTTTGGGACAGAGAGAGACAGAGCATGAACGGGGGAGAGTCAGAGAGAGAGAGGGAGACACAGAATCTGAAACAGGCTCCAGGCTCTGAGCGGTCAGCACAGAGCACGACGCAGGGCTCGAACTCACAGACCGTGAGATCATGACCTGAGCCGAAGTCGGACGCCCAACCGACTGAGCCACCCAGGCGCCCCAACTCAATCCCTTTTTTAAAGACCCTATGTCCACACAGTCACATTCAGAGGTACTGAGGATGAGGACTTCAACATCACGATTTTGAGGGAGACACAATGTAGCCCATAATTGTGTGAGTTCCACATTTCATCTATCTTGTGTCCATTGTTTAATGATGAGCATATATTTCTGCTGTAATTTTTTATAAATAGGAAAAATTGACTGGAAGACAAATGTTAACAGCAAAATATTAATAGGATTTATCTCTAAGGACTATAGGTGATCTTTATTTCCCCCCACCTATGGTTTTTAACATTTCTCTCTAATGCTCTTGGATGAACATGTATTACTTTTCAATTAGGAAGCAGAATAAGTGTTATATTTTAATGAAATAGATAAGCCTAACAGCTTCCCCCTTCCAAAGCCTGGGAATTAGACTTGCTCAGAGAAAGTAACCACCTTTGGAAGTGGCTAGTGGAATTTAACAACTCACAGTGACACTTTGGTCACGATAAGCTATTTGAAACATGCGATCATTCAGGGATGACATGTGATTCCTAGGTTGTGCACACTGGCATACCTTCTCTCAATTTTCTCGGTTCCAGAAGCAAAGTGTATCTAGTCTTCAATTAGTAGCCTTTTCAGGAAATTATTCAAATTACAGATTTTCCAAATGAGTAGTACGTTATGCCGAAGGTGGAAATTGCACACTTTTTCTTAATTTACTAAATTTGATTCTTAATGCCAACTCTGATAATGTCCTATTTTTCTTCCAAGAGATGTACAACATAGTAATAAAATAATCCCATCACGCTGTGAGATTACCTGCGGAGGAATATGTAAAGAACGAGAAAATAAATAGTTGTGACCCCCCTACCACCTGCTTTGCCTCAGGGTTTAAAGCCCCGTCAGAAAGGCCCATGGGATGTGCTGACTTCTGAGTTCAGCAACTTTTCCTCGGAGTTACGGGAGCAATGTACTGTCAGGTGATGGGTGCAGCAGTCTCTCTCTCAGGGAGTTCCCATCTACGTGCCCGGGCTTTGAGCAGAATCTCCTAACAAGGAAATTGCTGTACGTTTCCCATGTGGTTATTTGAAGGATGAAGCAATCATGTCTTCCAAAGTAGCATCTTCTTTTTTTCTCCTTTTTCCCTTAGAAGCTGCCTCTAGTGCTGGTAAGAGTGCATTTCCCAGAGATGGAAAACAATCTAAAATAACAAGTAACTGGAAATTTTGAAATTTGTCTTTTTTGTGGTCAGGAATACTGACAGTTTTCACCCCATGGGGGAGCCACTCAGAATTCCTGACTATTCATTCATCCACTGGAATGTAGCAGACTTGGAAACTCCCAGCCTCCCATCTTGTCAGAGACCCATTTCGTCAATATACCAAGTCTTGTCAGCCACAGCAGTTCACGTCTACCCATGCCTTTAGAAATGGGCAGGTCTCTTTTCCCTTCACATTTTTAGTTGTGGTAAGTCAGAACAAATGTTTTGGAGAATGACTGTGAATGGAAGATGAAGGAGTAAATGGCTTCCAGAATTACGTCACCAAATACGATGTTCCACAAATTCTTTGGCAATGGCAACACTGCATTTACAAATATTTCCTTCCTGTAAAACTAAGCTAAAAGTTGGCTTCCATTAGCAATTTCCTAAAGGCTTAATCCAGGTCTAACCCAACTCTATCCCAACTCTATCCAAGCTGCAAAAATTAACCACGTTTATCTACCTGCTGGGTAAAGAGTGGGAGAGAAAGAAAAATGGCGGGTGGTCAAGTGATGAAGACCTACTTTTGTTCATTCTCTTTCATCTTTCACGTGTAGAATCTATGACACTTTGTCCCTAGAGAATAAGAAGTAGGCTCTTTGCTGACCTCTTTGGCAAGACTGGGAAGGTACCTTGTGCCGTAGGATTAGCTGAGGGGGTTCCATGCAACTGAGCAGCACAGTTTAAACGAAAGAAGACAAGGGCGCCGGGTGGCTCAGTTGGTTAAGCGTCTGACTCTTCATCTTGGCTCAGGTCATGATCTTGGGGTTTGTGAGATCAAGCTGTGCAGCAGGCTCTTTGCTGTCGGTGTCAGGCCTGTTTGGGATTCTCTCTCCCTCTCTCTCTCTCTCTGAAAATAAATAAACATGAAAAAAATTAAAAATAAACGAAAGAAGACAGAGTGAGAAAGGAAAGAGGAGGCTGCGGGGGAGGCATGGACTGGACGCTGGCTACTCTTCCTTGTCCCACCTTGGCAAGCAGTGACGTGAGGCCCTAAGTAGTTCTTTCCACTTGACCGAGCACTCACACACGCAAGAACTCGTCTGGCTTTCACAGCACCCTGTGTTGAAGAAATGGCCGGTATATACAGTAAATACTATTTTGGAACATATCCCATTAGGTTTTCAGGCTTTGGAGTCCCACATTTGGGCCTCAGATCTTGGCTCAGTCACTTCCTGGCTGTGTGACCTTAAGTAAGGTAATTCACTTCCCTGTGCCCGGTTTTTCTCATTCATAAAGGGTGATAGTAATCATACCTACTTCACAGGATTGAGGTGCAGGTTAAATGAGATAACACAAGTCCTCAGCACACAGTAATCCCTTAATAGAGGTTATCTATTTTTGAAATCAGTGTTTGCTTGTATGGTTTCTGTCTTAGGTATCATGCCAAGAAAGTTCTTTCCTTCCCCAAGATTATATATACACTCGTATTTCCTTTGATGATCTCATGTTTTACGTTATTTTATTGTGCTAAGAACATATAACATGAGATCTACCCTATTAACAAATTTTTAAGTGTAAATGTAGTATTCGTAACTATCGGTACAACGTTGTGCAGTAGATCTCTAGGATTTATTCATTTTGCTTAACTGAAACTTTATGCCCACAAATTAGCAACCCCCATGCTCCGCTCCCTCTTGCCCCTGGCAACTGCCATTTCACTCTTTGATTCTATGAGCGTGACTATTTTAGATACCTCATATACATGGAATCATGAAGTATTTGCCCTTCTGTGACGGGCTTATTTCATTTAGCCTAACGGCCTCAAGGTTCCATATAATAGTCATGTTTTACATTTAAATCTCTGAATTTATTTGGGCATATGGAATAAGGAAGGAATCTAACTCTACTTTTTGCCAAATGGTTATAGGGCATAATATTTTAAACAAAACCATGTAATACACAATTCACAGCAAAAGTAAGGACAAGGCAATTCTTTCATAATGAGATCAGATCAATTTTATCTTTTTAAAGATAATTTCTATATAGAGTGCTCTTTACAAAGGCTATGAAATTATTAGATTTTCTTAGTTCAGCTTAGCTTCCATCATCAAAAAAGCCATATTTATGGATCTTCTCAAAATATTAGCAGAAGAATATTCCAACAGAGAATGGAAATAAAATGAGAAAATTATGACATGCTGGTGACACGAACTAAGTCCCGTCTATGGCTGACAGGAAGGAGCTGTAAAAAATTGATACTCCCAAACAAATAAATTAGAAATGGACAAGAAAGATGAGGCAAAAGGAAAATCAGAGTAAAAGCATAAACAGGAAGCAGGAATGAAGCTAATCTAAAAATAACACAGTATTTTGTGCATTCATGATGAATGGGCCACAAGTTATCTGTTTCAGTACAGGCTCAAAAAAACATAATCTCAATCCCAAAATGTAAAGTATTTATTAAAAAAAAAGAGAGAGAGAGGGGTACCTGGGTGGCTCAGTTGGTTAAGCATCTGACCTCAGCTCAGGTCATGATCTTCACGGTTCGTGAGTTCGAGCCCCATGTCGGGCTCTGTGCTGACAGCTCAGAGCCTGGAGCCTGCTTGGGATTCTGTGCCTCCCTTCTCTCTCTGCCCCTCCCCTGCTCACGCCCTGTCTCCGTCTCTCAAAAATAAATGACCATTAAAAAAAATTTTTTTTTTAAAGAGCAGGCAATTTCTTAGAACATAATACACAGAGGTAGATATTTTGGTTGTCTTGCCAGAATCCATTCTCCCCTTCATTCTTCTTAACAGAACCTCAATTTTGTTCGGGTCTCTACCCCTTTGTCACACAGCACTTGTAACTGAAGGAATCTGATCCCAGAGGAGAACTGATAAGTACAAGCCAACCAGTGATTGGCTCAGGAATGAGTACATGATTGCATTTCAGACCCAAGGAGATGGTGGATGAAGACTTCTGGGAAATTTCTTTCTTGGCGTTGATAGAGGCCAGTGAGAGGCCAGTGTCTCTTTCCTGCTAAATGTGAAAAGAAGCTGCAGGTGCTGCTGGCATCGGTCTTCAAACCATGAGGGAAACAAGCCTGAGGACAAACCAAACACATGAGAAAAAAAGAGCCAGATGGTTGAAAAGAAATGGATTGAAAACCCTGATCACACTGCACCTGAAGCCTACACTCCTCTAGACATCTACCCATAGAAGCTTCACTGCTTACCAGTTTGATCCTGGTGTCTGATATTTGCAATCCAAAATGTGTTGATACATTCTCCCTCGAGTGTATGAAAAGATGTTTTTTTTAGGGGCACCTGGGTGGCTCAGTCAGTTGAGCTCGGATCATGATCTTGTGATTTGTGAGCTCGAGCCCCACATCAGGTTCGCTACTGTAAGCCTGTCAGCACAGAGCCCACTTAGGATCCTCTGTCCCCCTCTCTCTGCCCCTCCCCCACTTGTGCTCTCCCCAAAATAAATAAATATTAAAAAGAAAGAAAGCAAGCAAGCATGCTCTTTTTCCTAATCTAGTCCTCTAAGTCAAATTGAGAGTGTATACTGGGCGCCTGGGTGGCGCAGTCGGTTAAGCATCCGACTTCAGCCAGGTCACGATCTCGCGGTCCGTGAGTTCGAGCCCCGCGTCAGGCTCTGGGCTGATGGCTCGGAGCCTGGAGCCTGCCTCCGATTCTGTGTCTCCCTCTCTCTCTGCCCCTCCCCCGTTCATGCTCTGTCTCTCTCTGTCCCAAAAATAAATAAAAAATTAAAAAATTAAAAAAAAAAACCGTTGAAAAATTGAGAGTGTATAACAACATGTTCTCTCCCATTCAACCATCCGTACCACAGATAACTCTTGAGCACATATTTATTATCTGCCAGCCTACTGTGCTAACTTCTGGGAATGGAATGATGTAATGGTGACATAATAAGGGCTATAAAGACTAATTTCTACTGTGGGAAGGAGATCTAGCCTATTCTGGGAGCAAGAGGCCTCCCTAGGGAGATCCATTTAAATAGACACATGAAGAATGAGGAGACATTTGCCAGGAGAAAGAAGATTGAGGGGGAAGGATATTCCAGGCAGAGGAGAGAGCATATGTCACACATACTGGGAGCAAAACGAGTCCAGTAGAGCTGGGGCTGAGATAACCAAGTGGAGAACAGGATGACATGAAGTTGAGAAACAGAAAGAGGTCTCCCAAGCCACATGAAGACTTTCGAGCCTTAGCCTTACAGTTATGGGATAACCTAAAAGAATTTTAAGCAGGGGTGATGTAATGTACTTGCACTATGGGGCCCCTGGGTGGCTCAGTGGGTTAAGCCTCCGACTCTTGATCTCAGCTCAGGTCTTGATCTCAGCGTCGTGAGTTCAAGCCCTGCATTGGGCTCCGCACTGGGCATGAAGCCTGTTTGAAACAAAGCAAAACAAGTATGACAAGAGGTGGACAGTGGATTGAAAAGGGGCAGTGGCAGATGCTAGAAGCCATGTTAGGAAGCACAAACAGTAGTCAAGGTGACAGACGATGATGGCTGGGAACAGATCAGCAGCTATGACGGAAAAAGAAGCTTACTGACAGGAGAAATGTATAGGAAATGTAACCTATGATATTTTCTGATAATTTAGATACGAAGGATAAGGAAAAGAGAGGAGTAGAGAATGAACCCCAGGTTTACGACTTCTACAACTCAAAGACAGTGCCACTGGGTGGAACCACTAGGCTTGAAGGGAATAAGTGATAATGAGTTCAGTGTGGAGTCTGTTTTGTTCAATACTTTGTTAAGGAAATGTTCAAATATACAGAGAAGTTGAAAGAAGTGCACACGTTACACTCATATATCCACCACCCAGCTCCTCTAGTCAATGTTTTGTTATGTTTTCTTTACAACATCACATATCAATCCATCTCATTTTTTGATACATTGCAAAGTAAACTGCAGAAATTAGCACTTTTAACCTTTAATCCCTTCAGCATGCATACTATCAATAAAATATTTGTTTATGGCTCTTGATTTTTTTTTAAAGACAGACTCCCATGTGCAGCGCCTCATTTGGATGTGTCTGGAGTCTCAGAAACTTGACTACCCTACATTCTCCTACAAACGGACCTGGAGAGCTTACTGGGAGGTTCTAGCAGGGGATAGCAGCTACCCGCATACCCTTGACCCAAGAATGGTGCTCCTCTATTGGGGAAGGTCGTCCTCTTCGACCCAGTGTACAGCTTTGAGAGGGATGCACATGGAGTGGTGAGGGAGGAGCAGGACACCCACCTAGCCAGCCACATCAGCTGAATCAATCCTGGCAATCAATGGGGTGACAGATGTTGCAGCCAGAGAGCTCTCACATCCTATGGCTCTTTTTGAGGCAAATTTACACGGAGTGAAATGCCCATATCTAAGTGTACAATTTGATGAGTTTGGTAAATACACACCTGTGTAACCTAAACCCTATCATGATACAGAACACTACCACCACTATGGAAAGTTATTTTATGCAACTTCCCAACAGTTTCACCCCCCAATACTCCAGAGGCAACCACCGTTCTGATTAGTTTTCACTACGGATTAATTTTTCACCTGTTCTAAAATTTCATTAAAATTCAAAGCACAGTATTTAATCTCTTGTGTTTGGCTTCCTTCACTCAGTATAATGTTCTAGTGATTCATCCATGTTGGTACATGGATCAGTAGCTCATTCCTTTTTATTGCTGAGTAATATTCCAATTGTACGAATATTGCTATTAATTTTGTTTGCCCTCTCTGTCTAACGTAACTCTTGTCCTCTATTCTTGCCCTCTTTATGTTAATTGGATGGTTTTTAGAATTCCATTATAATTCATCTATTGGCTTCTTTCATATACCTCTTTGTATCATTTCCCTTGTGATTGCCCTAGAAATTAAAGAGACATCTTAAATATCTCTTAACTCTATTTGGATTTAATATAGTATTATTTTATGTAAAATGTGTGACTCTTATACCTCTTAATGTCCACTCACCTCCTTTGTCTTTGATGTTATAGCTGTCATTTGTATTCATCTGTGTTGACAATTTTTTTTCTTTCAACACTTCAAGAACATCATTGGCCTCCGTGATTTCTGATGATGTGTCCACGGTTATTGGAATCTTTGTTCCTCTATATGTAATGTATCATTTTCTTCTGAAGGCTTTCAATATTTTCTCTTTATCTTTGGTTTTTAAAGTTTGACTATGATATGGCTAGACATGATTTTATTTGTATTTATCCTGACTGGGGTTCTTCTTGAATCTCTAAATACGTCCTTTAGCAAATTTAGGGACATTTTTGCTATTTATTTCTTTACATAAATTTTAGGCCCCATTTTCTCTTTATTCTCCTCCTGGGGCTCCAATTACATATGTTAGACCTTTTGATATTGTTCCACAGGTACCTGTGACTAACTCACTTTAAAAATATTTTTCCTTTCTTTTCTTCAAATTGGATAGTTTTGATTGCTGTATCTTCAAATTAACAGAGTCTTCAGCCATTTCTATTCTGCTGTTAAAATCTCCAATACATTTTAATTTAAGATACTATATGTTTTAGTTCTAGAAGTTCTATTTTGTTTTACTTCACAACTTCGTATTTCTACTGAGATTTTCTGTGTTCTATAATGAGAACGTTTTCATTTGTCTCCATGAGTTACTATAATAGTTATAATACCTATTTAAAAATATTTATCTGCTAAATCCAACATCTGAGTCATTTTAAGGTTGATGTCCATTGTTTCTCTTTTTTTCTTAGTATAGAATCACATTTTCCTATTTCTTTGTAAGTCTAGAAATTTTGGATTTTATGTGGACACTCTGAACCTTGCAGAGGCTCTAGATTCTGTTATATTCCTCTGGAGACTGTTGATCTTTTTTGTTTTATCAGGCAATTAGCTGAGCTCCATGTCTAAAGAGTGCCTTTCCTTCAATGGACAATAGCTGAAATCTTTCTTCAATACTTCTAGCCTGAGCTAGTCTTCTTGGAGTCTATCTCAAGTGAGGATGTCAAGAAGGTATTTAGTTGAATACATGGATTTGGAGCTCAGGAGCAAGATTTGGACTGGAGATGAAACACTGAGAGGAATAAACATATAGATGGTAGATGAAGCCAAAGGCTACCATAACACAAACTGGGTAGCTTAAACCATGGAAACTTATTTTCTCACAATTCTGGTGGCTAGAAGCCCTAGACCAAGGTGTTGATCACGTTGGTTTCTTCTGACATCTGTCTCCTTGTCTTATAGGTGGCCATCTGTGTCAAAATTTCCTCTTCTTATAAGGACACTAGTCAGATTAGGACCCACCTTAATAGCTTCATTTTAACTTAATTACCTTTTTAAAGACCTTATCTCCAAATACAGTCACATGATCATGCACTGGGGGTTAGAATTTCAACATAGGAATTTGGGAGGGGACACAATTCAGGCCAAACGGAGTATATTAACAAAGGTCAAAAGAACTGCAACATTTGAAGTTCAGGAAGTGGAAAAAGACAGCAAAAGAGACTTGAAAATTTTTGCCAAGAGAGAAGGAAAGTAATCAGGAGAGTATCCCAGGTGCCAAGGGAAGAAACAATTTCCAGGAGGGCACGGTCAACATCAACCACTGCTATGAAGTTAAACTTGACAGGGACTAAAAGCCATCCGATGGGTTTAGTGGAAGACAAATCACGGGTGACATTGGTGAGAACTGTTGCAATGGCATGGTAAGAAGTCTGATTAAAATACATTGAGGGTGAACAAGAGAGGATCCTGGGTGGCTTGGCTGGGTGAGCATTTGACTTCGGCTCAGGTCATAATCTCACAGTTTGTCAGTTCAAGCCCCACATCAAGCTCTCTGCTGTCAGTGCAAAGCTTGCGTCGGATCCTCTGTCTCCCTCTCTCTCTGCTCCTCCCCCACTCATGCTATCTCTCCATCTCTCTCAAAAATAAACATTTAAAAATAAAATAAAATACATTGAGTAGTGAACAAGAGAGGAGCAAACAAAGGCATCTAACTTTCCCAGCGTTAAAAACCGACAGGAGAAATAAGAAACATGTTGGGCTTCATTGTGGCATTTACTGCAGATTGGCTTATTAAACCCCCACTCCAACTTCCTTTCTGCTTCCTTTACTGTACTACATTTACGAATTCATTGCATCAATATTCACTGAGTGCCTAATAAAGAGCGTGGAGTACATCTATGAACAAAACAAATACCCCTGCTCTCAGGGACCTTACATTCTTGTGGAGAGAGACTAGAAGCATTAAACACAATAATAATAAATATACTGTAATTAAACACAAATGATTAACTATAATATACATAGTATATTAGAAGGTATAAGCACTGTAAAAAAAAAAGTGAACAGACTAAGGGGAATGGGAATTTCAGGGGATGGTGAGGGGAGAAAAGTTGCAATATTAAATACAAATAACGGGAGATAAATTTAATGGAAAATGTGCATGATTTCTATGCTTAGAACCAACTTAGAAATTTTAAAAGAGCAAATGCATGGAGAAATATACCATTGTGTGGGTTTTTTCCATACCAGCAACAAATTCTGCAACTCTTTACATAACAACTGGGTGTCCAGTGATTCAATACAATTCTGACACTAAATTTCCAGAGTTAGCATTAGACCCCACAGCTTAATGGCTCAGTCTGCTCCCATCTCAGACACTAACCAAAGTCCCTGGGCTCCCATACCTATGACTGATTTGCCACAAATTGGTAGTTCCCACAGGTTTGATAATTTGCTAGAATGGCTCGCAGAACTCAGGAAGTCACTTTTCTTATTATCACTGGTTTATTATAAAGGATACAAATGGCCAATCAGATGAAGAAGTACATAGGTCACAGTCTAGAAGGGTCCTGAGTAAAGGAAACTCTGTCCCAGGGAGTTGGGAATAAGGCACACTCCGGGTACATAGATGTGTTCACTAATATGAAAGCTCTCCAAACCCCATAGTTTAGAGGTTTATATGGAGATTTCAATACATAGGCATGACTGATTAAATCATAGGCCATTGGTGATTAACTCAGTCTCCAGCCCCTCTCCCCTCCCGGGATGTCCGTTAGACACGGCGGGCAGATGTCCGGGAGACATGGTGTGGGTAGGTGGAGAAGGAAATTCACAACCCTCTAATCATGACATGGTCTTTCTGGCAGCTTATCCCCATTCTGAAGTGTTCTGGTGGCCCCCAGCCACATATCATTTCATTAGCATACAAAAAGATACTTTTGCATAAGTTCTTGTGACAGGAACCAGAGTGAAAACCAAAATCATACCACGATATCAAAAATCATGTTCATGGATTGGAAAACTCAACATTGTTAAGGCATCAGTCCTCCACCAAACTGGTCAACAGATTGAGGGCAATCAGAACAAAAATCCTGGGGAGCCTGGGTGGCTCAGTCGGTTAAGCTTCTGACATCTTGGTTTCTGCTCTGGTCATGATCTCGCAGTTTGTGGCATTGAGCCCCGTGTTGGGCTCTATACTGACAGTGCAGAGTCTGCTTGGATTCTCTCTCCATCTCTTTTACTGTGCCTGCCTCTCTCTCTCTCTCTCTCTTTCTCTCTCAAAATAAATAAATCTCTACCCTACGACCCAGCAATTGCACTACTAGGCATTTATCCACAGGATACAGGTGTGCTGTTTCAAAGGAACACACGTACCCCCATGTTTATAGCAGCACTATCAACAATAGCCAGAGTATGGAAAGAGCCCAAATGTCCATCAATGGATGAATGGATAAAGAAGATGTGTTACACACACACACACACACACACACACACACACACACAATGGAGTATTACTTGGCAATCAAAAAGAATGAAATCTTGCCATTTGCAACTACATGGATGGAACTGGAGGGTATTATGCTAAGTGAAATTAGTCAGTCAGAGAAAGACAAAAATCATATGACTTCACTCATACAAGGACTTTAAGAGACAAAACAGATGAACATAAGGGAAGGGAAACAAAAATAATATAAAAACAGGGAGGGGGACAAAACAGAAGAGACTCATAAATACAGAGAGCAACCTGAGGGTTGCTAGAGGGGTTGTGGGAGGGGGGATGGGCTAAATGGGTAAGGGGCACTAAGGGATCTACTCCTGAAATCATTGTTGCACTATATGCTAACTAATTTGGATGTAAATTTAAAAAAAAAAAAATTTTTTTTAAATTATAAATAATCAGAAAAATAAATAAATCTCTCAAAATAAATAATCCTAACAGACTAATTTTTCTAGAAATTGACAATCTAATTTTAAAATTTATATGCAAATGAAAGTTGTAGAATAGCCAAGATGATCTTGAAAAAAAAAGTAAAATTAATTGGAAGATACCAAGTACTTAATTTTAAAATTTATTGTAAAGCAAGGGAAACATTTCCCTTATGTGCACCTGAGACCTGACATCTGTTCCCCACACAAAGGTATTTTTTGTGCAGTAAGAGAACATCATAGAGATAACCTAAGTAAATCAAAGCCTTCCCAAAGATGCAAGTTGTGATGTTATCACATCATCCACAGTAGAGAACACAGCCAAAGCAACAAAAAGTTCTTGGTCTCAGAAGAAAATTACTGGCCTACTGTAGATTTATTTTCAATTCTGTTTACCTTAATCCAATATTTCTCAAAGTGTATCCCTTGGTAATGATGTTTCACAAAAAGAAAAAGAGGGAAGAAAGAAGGGAAGGAACAAGGAAGGGAGGGAGGAAGAAGGGATAGAGGGAATTCTTTTATTTTTTTAATTTACATCCAAGTTAGTTAGCATATAGTGCAACAATGATTTCAGGAGTAGATCCCTTAGTTCCCCTTACCCATTTAGCCCATCCTCCCTCCCACAACCCCTCCAGCAACCCTCAGTTTATTCTCCATATTTATGAGTCTCTTCTGTTTTGTCCCCCTCCCTGGTTTTATTTTATTTTTGCTTCCCTTCCCTTATGTTCATCTGTTTTGTCTCTTAAAGTCCTCATATGAGTGAAGTCATAGATTTTTGTCTTTCTCTGACTAATTTCACTTAGCATAATACCCTCCAGTTCCATCCATGTAGTTGCAAATGGCAAGATTTCATTCTTTTTGATTGCCGAGTAATACTCCATTGTATATATATACCACGTCTTCTTTATCCAATCATCCATCGAGGAACATTTGGGCTCTTTCCATACTTTGGCTATTGTCGACAGTGCTGCTATAAACATGGGGAAGCATGTGTCCCTTCGAAACAGCACACCTGTATCCCGTGGATAAATGCCTAGTAGTGCAATTTCTGGGTCGTAGGGTGGTTCTGTTTTTAACTTTTTGAGGAACCTCCATACTGTTTTCCAGAGTGGCTGCACCAGTTTGCATTCCCACCAGCAGTGCAAAAGGGTTCCTCTCTCTCCGCATCCTTGCCAACATCTGTTGTTGCCTGAATTGTTCATGTTAGCCATTCTGACAGGGGTGAGGTGGTATCTCTTTGTGGTTTTGATTTGTATGGGAAGAAGGGAATTCTTAACCAAACAAATTTGTGGCAATAAATCAAAATTTGTTGGACTCAGGACTTCTCAGAACCTTTAGTATGCTAATGTGCACTGTAAGTCTCCAAGATGGCAAAGAGTAGAACTTTATGTTTGAAACCCTTTTAAAAATTCACCAGTGTTCAATGGAACAACATACTTTGTGAAATGCTATCTCAGGCCAATGGCAAAATGCTACAAATATAAATTTATCATTTTTTTCTGACTCGAGAATGAAGAGCTAAACTTTAGGCTTATGAAGGCACACTTTATATTTTAGTGATATGAAGCATCTACTTTTTAACAAACAACAACGACAACAAAAGCCATAGGCTGAGCAGCTAGGAGATGTGCTTTCTTCTAAATATCTGTGTGAAGTTGGGCTAGTATCACGTTAATCCTCTCTAATCCAATTTCTTTCCTACAGCTGTAAAAGCAGAAATCCCCTAGTCACAGAGTTCTTTGTGTTGGCCAAATATAAATGTATTTGAATGACATAGAATTAAAGAGAATACAAATGTTAGGATGGAAATCCCCAGACTCTCTGGTTAGAAATTCCCTGCAAATGTCCTGGTTCTTATTCTTTGAGTACTGACCACATTATGACCTTGGGCTTGGTTCCAGTGCCCTACAGACAGAATGAGCCCAAAAGTGCACGTTGCTGGGCCACCAGAGATGGGGCAAGTCCCCAAAAACAAAGAAGCGTCCACTTTGTGGGCCTTCCCACCCACAGCTGGCACTGGCTCAAATGTTCCCTCCTCAAACAGGCTGATGGGAATAGTTGTGGGTGAAAAGAAGCAAGGAAGGATCTTTAAAGAATCTACAATGATGAGTCAGTCGGTTAAGCATCTGACTTTGGCTCAGGTCATGATCTCATGGTTCATGGGTTCATCGGGCTCTGTGCTGACAGCTCAGAGCCTAGAGCCTCCTTTGGATTCTGTGTCTCCGTCTCTCTCTGCCCCTTCCCTGTTCATAATCTGTTTCTGTCTCTCTCCCAAAAATGAATAAACATTAGGGGCACCTGGGTGGCTTAGTTGGTGAAGTGTCTGACTTCGGCTCAAGTCATGATCTCGCAGTTTTTGAGTTCAAGCCCCATGTCGGGCTCTGTGATGACAGCTCAGAGCCTGGAGCCTGCTTCAGATTCTGTGTCTCCCTCTCTCTCTCCTTCTTTCTCTGCCCCTCTCCTACTCACACTTTGTCTCTCCCTCTCTCAAAAATAAACTTTCAAAACAATGAATAAACATTTTTTTAATTAAAAAAAAAAAAGAGTCTACAGTTATAACCCCCTCCCCCCAATCCAGATGATTAGCCCTAGAGGGAAAATTTGAAAAAGACCTTAGAGTTGGTGAGAGTCCATGCTCCGAAGTATCTTTCAACTTATATTGTTTTCTTCTTCTCTTGATAGAGTGAATTCCATGAATTAAACATTCATTTAACATACGTTCATTTTATAAAATTGGAAATCTCTCTAGTAAGGCTAATGAGCTATTTAACCTTTGTCTGGAGTGTGACTTTACTCAATCAGGACACTTTTCTCTTAACAGCTGAAATTATTTGCACACAGAATAGGATCATGATGGGCAGTACAGGGAGGGTAGGACCCTTGGGGGAGGACTGCAGTCACTGGAGGAGGACATGGCAAAGAACATGCATGTGACTCATACAATCACAGAGAAATACAAAAGTGGAAGGTGTAAAAAAGGAAGACGTTAAAGACAAACTATCTAATTCCAAATGGCTCCTAAGGCCTATCCTCCTTCCTTTTCTTCTTCCTCCCTCCTTTATCGTATGCTGTCCTCCTCAAGGGAATGAGGAAAGCTGGGACCAAGGTTAGGCTAGATTGTGGATGAACTTGGTTTTTATAAGCTAGTCTGACAAGCTAAAAAACCCCTCCTATTATGATGGCCAAGCACATTCCAAATTCCAAAGGGCCTCCTTACAAGAGAAATCTCTTGGGACGGAATCTGTTCATGAGCTGGGAACTTGCAGTAACATCAATCAAAACATATTCACTAGGCGCCTACTACGTGCAGGCCTTGCTAGATGTTGAAGATGCAACAGAGACTAAGAGCCATCGTGTCTGTTCTCACAAAGCTTAATGAGCATGTTCGTATTTCAAAGGTCACTCAAAAGTGCAGAAAGTGGGTTGGAGGGAAACAAGATTGGAGCCAGAAGACCAGCTGGGAGGCCCCTTCAGAAATGCAAGGAAGGGGTTGGTCCTCAATCTTCATTTCTGAGTGGAAAGGAATTTGCAAGACAATCATCTTGTGTATTTTCAGCACATCTTATATATTTTTAAAAGAAATGTGGTTATTATTTTTTTTTAATTTTTTCGACATTTATTTTTGAGAGACAGAGAGAGACAAAGCAGGAGCAAGGCAGTGGGGCAGAGAGAGAGGGAGATGCAGAATGCGAAGCGGGCTCCAGGCTCTGAGCTGTCAGCACAGAGCCTGACTTGGGGCTCGAACCCACAAACAGCAAGATCAGGACCTGAGCCAAAGTCGGATGCTTAACCAACTGAGCCATCCAGGCACCCCTGGAACTTGTATTTTGGTTAGTGGAATACTAGGCACTCTGCACCGCTAGGATTACAATGAATAATTGGTTTGCTTTGAATAGTCTACACCAACACCTGTTGGTCTTTGGCCAAAGACTGCTCCCTCTACAGTGGGAGGGACCAAAGAAAGCCCTCAGGCAGATCATGAGGTGCTAGCAGTTGGAGGTTCCGTCCTATAACTGAGTGATAAGGGCGAGACAGTATGGTTAGGGCATATGTATCTACTACCCCCCACTAGGGTGAGCAGTGACTTCTAGATCCCTTTGTAGGTTATTGGAAGACCATGAAACAAGACACAGGGTCTTGGGCCCATCCACTTAGATAGACACATCTCTCAGCCATTTCTAACCATCTCTCTGGGTATTCCACATTTTGAGAAACACACCTCCAGTCCTTTGCAATGCATCTAGTAAAGAGTAAAAATTGGTTGAAAGAACAGACATAGGCTTTGTGGAACAGCATGCGTTTGTATTCCCCACAATGTCTGTCTTCATTTCATAGTTTTTCATTTTCTCTCCTGTCAGTACTCATCTTTCTATGCTTAAGAAGTCTGGCTTCTTCTAGTGAGTTACTACTTAGCCATCCTTCCTGGAGGTTCCTAACACCTTAATGGATCACTGATACTTTGATTCAATTTAGAAAATAGTCCTGAGCATCTACTCTGTGTAAAACTCCATCTTGACTGCTGTGGGGCCACTGAAATGACTAGGACAAACCCAATGGGCCCCTCCTTCAAAGAGTATTTTTTCTGACCTTTTCTGACTCCACTGATATTTACTTTAATCCTGTATTAGCTCCCTAGTTCTGCTCACTATAGCTCCCCATTGCCTCTGAAACATAAACTTCCGGGCTATGATAGATTGTTACATTAATGGCCCCAAAAGAATCACACTCCCAGCGAATCACGCCATTCCCTAGGATACCCCCTCCCACACTGAATCTGACTGAGCTTGGTCACGTGGCTTGTTTTTGGCCAGTGGACATTAGCAAACGCAACACTAGTGGAGGCTTGATAAGCGTTTGGGCATTGCAGCTTTCTCTCTTGGGATATTGCCACTGCCGTGTGGGGAAGCCACATTTCAACTCCTTAAGGATAAAAGATCAGGGAGAGAGAAGCCCAGCTGTCCCGGCCAACCCCGCTGAGCCCAGCACGCAGGGCACCTGCCAGCTGAATGCAGCCTCATGGGAGAGCCCAGGCAAGACCGACAGAACCACCACCCAGTGCTGCCAGAGAACCGTTAAGAGACCATTGTCGCATAAGCCAAAGTTTGGGTTGTTTTGTTATGCAGCAAATGGTAACTGAAATGTAGGACTCTGTGTCTTGGAAGGGTTACATTTAAAAAAAAAAAAAAAAAGGTTTTTTTTTAAGTTTATTTGAGAGAGATCATGCAAGCAGGGGAGAGGCAGCAAGAGGGAGAGAGAGAGGAAGAGGGAGAGAATCCCAAACAGGCTCCACTCTGTCAGCTCACGGCCTCACTCACGGCTCAATCTCATCGACTGTGAGATCATGACCTTAGCTGAAATCAAGAGTCGGACCCTTAACCGACTAAGCCACCCAGAAACCCCAGAAGAGTTCCCTCAATCTCACCGACTGTGAGATCATGACCTTAGCTGAAATCAAGAGTTGGACCCTTAACCGACTATCAAAACTTGGGAGAGTGAAGGGAACCACTTTCTTCCCACAGGGTAGACTAAGAAGCAAAAAAAAAGGAAGATTTCATGGGGCACCTGGGTGACTCAGGCGGTTTGAGCGTCTGACTCTTGATCTCAGCACAGGTCTGGATCTCAGGGTCATAAGTTCAAGCCCCGCATTGGGCTCTGCACTGGGCGCCTACTTAAAATTTAAAAAAATAAAAAAAGAAAGGATTTCTGGGAGAAGAACACAGCTTCTCAGAAGAGAGAAGCTGCCTGGGCCACTACAGTTTTAGGCTCCCTCTGGAAACCCCGCTGCAAGCCTGCCCTGCATTCCTCGAGACACCCCTGCATCCTTATAACAAACTCCACCCCATTCTTCTTTAAACTGCTTTGAATTATACACTGGATTGTAGCAGCTATAGTATTTGTCTAACAATGTATTCCCCACTCCCTTCTGTAGACCTCCTTGAGAAGTTCCTGCCCCAATTTTCATGAGGTTCTAGTAGGACAAACCACCATGGACTTTCCTCCCATGGGTGAGCATATGATCCAGATTGGCCAATCAGGGGGCCCCATTCCCTTGGCCACACTGATTGGTTTGTGCATGAACACATGACCCAGGCAAAGCCAATCAGTGTCTTCCCTAGAATTGATGCAGGGAGGTGGAAAGAAGGTCTTTTTTTGCTAAGGTGGCTAACCCGAGAACATGTGAGTGTGGGACACTCAGCCACCATTTGACCCTTTGTGAAGAGACTTTGAACGAAGGGAGGGAGAGGGGGCAGAGGAGAGAGAGGGAGAGAGAGACTCATCTCTGAAGACATTAAGCCTTAGATTCCATCCTGCCTAAAGCCAGATCCATTCCTAGGTTGTCCGGTTATGTAAGCCAATAAACTTCTTTTCTTTGTTCAACCCGGTTGGAATTGGGTGGCAACACAACTGTTTCCAGCTTACATAAGTTCATTTCTATTAGTTGCCACCAAAATCCCCACTAATGGAACAATACATACAAATATGGGATTTTATCAACTCTTGGGGTTTAGACAACCGTCCCTGTAGAATTAACAAGACCATGGTTTTGGCGAAGGCTTCCAAGTAACCCCCATGAACTCCTCCAGGTACACTTGCTTTTGGTCTCTGTTGTGGGTCAAACTGTGTCTCCTCTGCCCAAAAAAAGAGATATGTTAAAGTCCTACTCCGGTACCTCACAATGTGAGCTTATTTGGGAATATGATCATTGAAGATGTAATTCGTTAAGATGAAGTCATACCACAGTAGGGTGGGTCCCTAATCCGGTATGACTGGTGTCCTTACATGAAGACAGGGACCCAGGGAGAACACCATGTGGACACAGACACATCTACAGGCGAGGAAGGCCCAGGACCACCAGAGCAAAGAGAGAGGCGCATGGAAGGGATTCTTCCTCAGAAGGGACCAAATCTGCTGGCATCTTGGTTTTGGACTTCTAGCCCCCCAGAACTGTGAGTAACTGTGACTTACAATAACTGTCTGTTATTGTAAGCCACCCAGATTGTAGTACTTTGTCACAGCAGCCCCGGGAAACGAATACATTCGCCAGACCACAGAGTGCTGTCTGGATGACGGCTGCAAGTACAGAAGGCACCTCTTTGCTTTAGGTCAGAGCAACTGTCCTTAGACCACCCTCCTGCTCCACCACTCCCCTTTCAGCTTGTTTTCTTCTTGCTCTAGGGTAACTGGAGACCTAGATGGCAACTCTGATAGGATGGCCCACAGTCAACACCGACTGAACTGAGCTCCGAGCCCAGTTTCCAAAGGACTCAAGCATCTGAGGAAGATGGCATTCAAAACCGGCTGCAACCCTCTCAACAATAGCCAAATTATGGAAAGAGCCTAAATGTCCAGCAACGGATGAATGGATAAAGAAATTGTGGTTTATATACACAATGGAGTACTACGTGGCAATGAGAAAGAATGAAATATGGCCCTTTGTAGCAACGTGGATGGAACTGGAGAGTGTGATGCTAAGTGAAATAAGGCATACAGAGAAAGACAGATACCATATGGTTTCACTCTTATGTGGATCCTGAGAAACTTAACAGAAACCCATGGGGGAGGGGAAGGAAAAAAAGAGGTTAGAGTGGGAGAGAGCCAAAGCATAAGAGACTCTTAAAAACTGAGAACAAACTGAGGGTTGACGGGGGGTGGGAGGGAGGGGAGGGTGCGTGATGGGTATTGAGGAGGGCATCTTTTGGGATGAGCACTGGGTGTTGTATGGAAACCAATTTGACAATAAACTTCATATATTGAAAAAAAAATGAAACTAAGAAAACTCTGTAAAAAAAAAAAAAAATTAAAAAAAAACAAAAAAAAACCCAAAACCGGCTGCAAGGTTGGAGATGGGGACCGTGAGAACCGCATGCGTCGGCCCAGCCAGCGGTGAGACAGGCACCCAACAGCTGGCACCCTAGGCCCCATTCCCAGCCTGTGTCTGGGGAGTGTATATGGCAACCGTCCCAAAGAACATGGGAACCGTCCTTCTCCTTTCCCAACAGCCAGCCCCACAGCCCAACACTTCCTCTGGATGGCCAACCCAGGGCACAGGAAAGGGATCGGGACGGGGAGGTGGACGAGAAGCGAATCACACGCAAGGCCTGGCATCTGCCTCCCGAGGAGAGATGCCTGGGACAGAAGAGCCCAGCTGGGCTGCTTCCTCTCTGCTGCGAACTAATGGAAGATGGGGGCGATTCAGCACAGCACCACACAGGACAAAAGGGCCCAGGCTAAGGGCTACACACTTCTGCTGAAAATGGAGTCTCGACACGCTGCAAGAGAGCTTCACAGGATGAGCAGGTGATTGTTACCCGAGTATTTTTTCCTCTAGAGTTTTTCTTCTGAAAAGGGCATAATCTCCTTTCTCATTCACGCACTCTTCACGCTGTGTGTTGGGAGGACAGTTCTGGCCCTCAGCTAACCGTGGGAGCAGTGGCTCGGTCCAGTTTCAGGCCTCGTCCAAGGGTGGGGACAGAGGGGGCGGGGGGATGGAGAGCCATTTTTCCTACCGAAAGAGAATAACCTTAAGAGCAAAAAGGAGAAAGTTTCTGGTTTTAGAAAAAAACAAAAACAAAAACAAGAAGCGTCCTCCTCGGAGATGTCAGATACTCGATTCCCAGCAACGGCTCCATTAAATGGGCATTTATTGATTTAGTGTTCAAGCGACATCGGTGCCAAGGAATAGAGCAAACTGTTCCTATCCTTTAGTCCACATGGGTTTTGGTGACTGAAATCCCACAGGCAGCAAGTGAATCGAGGTCAGTCTTCTCCATATGACGCAAGCTTCCCCCAGGGATACTGTCGGTGACCAGCAGCTTTGTCCCTTCCTCCCTCACCCCACCCCTTGCCCTGTCCCTGCCTCACTGCCCTGTCCAGCCCCCACTCTTACCTAAATTCACCTCAGGCCCAACCTGAGCTCTCAGCTTTGAGAAACCTCCGGGCATCTGTAGGCAGGGAAGATGTGGAATAGGCGCATACCACGTCAGATTCGTCACCAGCTTAAGAAAGGTATATCCAAGGCCACCAAAGATGATTGTTCAATGGAGACTGTCGTGGACGAGAGAAATGAAATCCTGGGCCTGGGACTTTTTTTTTTTTCTCTCACTGCTTTCAGTTTTAGATATAGCACTTAAAAATGTGTCAAATCCTGAAACTGGAATGATCCTTAAGGACAACCCACTCCCACACCATACCGTGTGCCAACATAGCTGTGGGCCCAGGGGGAATACCGTCAAAAGACTCCAAGGGAACACAGGGTATTGTTGCCCAGACGCTCTTTCCGCAGCTTGCTGCTGCCCTCTTTTGCTCTGTCCCTGCCCATGTGGGCATCTCCTCCTAATGCCCATCCCTTGAAGGTTTAGAGTCTCTTCTTACTTCAGGTATATCTCTTTTCCACTTTCCTAAAGGGTTTTGCTTATGTTGATAAGAGCAAATAGGAAAGAAAAAAAAATGACTCCATTTTATCCGCCTTCACGATCTGTTCTCTCTTGTAGACTCAGTAAGAAACAACTCTGGCCCAGAACTATAGTGTCCAGGTATGACTGATCCAGAAGTTTACATCCAGCCACTGCAGATTTTACTTAGTGCAAGAGAAAAAGAAGAAACAAAGTAAAGGTGGGGACAGAGCCAGGCCCCCATCTGGGAAGCAATCAGCAGAGGGAGAAAAAAGCACGAAGGGGAGTTCCAAGTACAACGGGGGGCCACCAGTCAGTCAGGTCAGTGGGGTGAAGGGCATCCCTGTTTATGCAAATGAACAGCATCTCACCTGGGAAGGTGAGATTCTTAGTTCAACAGAGAAGCCCTTTGTTATAAATATTTAGGAAACTCTATGTTGCCTTTAGGATTTACACTTTATTATTCTAGATGTCCTCAGCAACAGCAAATCCTTTCAGGACATATCTGACGACAGGAAGGAGTCTAAAGTCATTTGGAGTAAAGTCTGGCTAATAAGCTGGGCGATTACCTTTTAGGCCAAAATCTAGGTGACCTAAAAGGTGAATCTAGGCCGGTTCAGTCATTATTTTTCTCTTGTGCCCTGTAAAATTGCCCAGAAGGGAGGTCAGGGATCACCATGCCCACTGATCAATGGGTCCTGACAGTGTTAGATCCAGTGTACCAAGTGCCACCAACTAGTAGGGTCAGTGTCACAGGAGAAAAAGTCCTTGTCCTCTGAAGACCTTAACTTTCCTGGGTCTGTGGCAGCCTTGTGTTTGGGTCCTAAGTCTTCTTTCCAACACCCCATCTCTCACCAGCTCCCCATCAGAGGTACTTTGCCAGTCTCCCTCCAACCTTGGGATCGAGGCCAAGAGTAATTCCCCCCCCCCCAATGTCCCCTTGCAGCTCAGAGCCCCCCCCCCCCCTCCTTTAAACCACTCCAACAACAGAAAATAAATGAAGCAAAGTGAACATCCCTTCCCCAATCTCACATGCCTAGGCTACTACAGACAGCTTCTCGGGGGGGGGGACTCTAAAGCATGTTCTTTTACCTAAATCGATAAACCTATTTTGAATGCTAGACACAGTCCACTGCAGTGGCTACACCTGCACACTCTCCATAGAGCCTAAGTAGGGTGTAAATGCCTCGGGTCAAACTGCCTTAAATCCTAAGTCTGGAGATCCCTTGGTACAGCCACGACCCATACCAATGTCCTTCCAGGCAGGACCCAGGTGGGCTATGGGACAAGCAAAGCTGTACTGCTGGGCTTGCCCAAGCGTCAAGCGGCAGGGTCAACACTCCTTACTGGCTCCAGCAAGCCAGCAGCCCAGGGCCAGGATGTGGTCTGAACTCTAGTCTGTCCTGGGCTGAGTTCCTCTGCTCTCCTCCCTACTTACCTGGTGAAGACAGAGTTAGAATAAGAGGGAGCCAGTTGGGAAGGTGCCCAGGGAACCAATCTATTATGTAATGAAATAGGGGAAATTGTACTGATCAGCACTCTGCTCAGGCACAGCCCAAATGTTGTTTAAAGGAATATTCTGATAAGCTGTGAGGTGCTAGGGGGACATGAGGACATTTCTGTAGTACATATCTGTTGGCTTGGGCTGCCCAGCATCCAGGTCCTTGCCTTTTGGCACCAAAAATCATAATTTCCTTGGGGGACCCCCTCCCCACTTTCAGTGCATGTGGTTTGGGGGCTGGACCCCACCAGGTTGGAGATGTTGGCATGTGACCCAAGCATGGGCCAATCGCAGCAAGCAATCCCTCTGGTTACAGTAATTGATTACCGGTTGTGCAAAAGACCAAAGTCAATTCCATGGTACTCAACTCTTGGGGGATACTTTTGAGAACTGTTAGACTCTTTCTTTGGGGCAGCCAAGAACTCCTGATGGCCTCTTGCCTGCTAGAGAATAGAGAAGGACCAGACATATGGTACAAAAGTGACAAGTCTTGATGACATCATTTAAGCCTCAGGATCCAGCGAGGCCCAAAGTGGGATGCAGCCCCGGTCTTTTCCTTTAAATGTGTCAATATATTCCCATTTTTGCTGAAGCTTGCTTCTTTTCAGCCACTTACACTCAGGTCAAACAAAACGTGCTGGTGATTAGGACTTCTTAGGGAATGCTTAGGCAACAAAGATGATAAAGCTGGGCTCTAGTCTATTGGACAGACGTGAAAATCTGAGAAGCTCCTTTTCTACCCTCCCCTCACAGCAGGTTCATTCTCTTATCTCTGAATAAATACCGAGCAAATATTTAAATAATGCCCATTTGAAAGGGCACCAAGGTACGGCCTGCTGGAGACACTCCTACATCAGGGTTCAGAGCTAGGAACCAAAAGTTCTGTGTTTGGGTTCCAGCTCTCCACTCACCGCGTGGCCCTGAGGATGTCCTACAGCTCCTGTGAGTTTGGACATAAGTGCCCAGGAGGCCAAAGTTTGGGGAAGGGTTTCGAAATCCATGTGACAGTGACAATTGTGAGTCGAGGCATATCTGAACACTTGACACCTTGGGAGGCTGAGGCTTTGTGGAGGAAAACATCCTGAGAGAAGAAAGTAGCACTTTACCTCAGCTTGGACATCTCAGTACCAGCAGATCAGTGATGCCAAATGCAACGTCACCTTATTCGAATGATGACGGAGAATGGCTCAGTAACTGACCTCCAGGCTTCCCCCTTCTCATCTACTCTGACACAAGCAAACATTCCAGAACATCCCAGAGTGATCACATGACCAAAGCAGGTGACCAACAGGAGACTACTACTGGGGAGAACATAATTCCACAATGTTAACAGTCATTCCAGCTTTTTCAAGAAAACATGGGGACCTCGGCTCTTAAACATCTAAAATTTCCACGCACCAGTTTCTACACGACGGGGTCTGCGGGTTGAGAAGGTGTTTAATGGAACAAGAATGAATTTACCAGAATGCTCTACAACGAATTTGTGGATTATTCTGAACAGCAGAAGTGCTTAGCATTTGGAAAGAGAGTCGCACGAGAATGTGCCAGTCGTATTACGTGTTCAGTGTTCGCAGAGCTCTTGGGGCTGCAGATTCCTGGTAAACGGATAAGACACATAGGATGGCCCCTGAGGCACCAGGGCACTGCTGTTCCCTCGTCAGCGCCCCCCTCCTCCTCCTTGTGTTCTGCCAAAGCTGTTTTGTCGGCATCATTAACAAAGGCACTCACCACGCACTCCTGTAGTCTGAGGTTAGGCTGTTCTCCGCTTCCTCCTCCTCAAGTAGGTGGATAGGAAGTTCAAGTTCTCTTCATTATCTCCTACCCTTGGATCAAATTCAGGGCTGTGATTGAACCTTTGCTGCTATTTCACCTTCTGAACTCCCAACAGACAAAACTCAGGACTGCAAATAGCACCCACTCAGGTTGTCGAGAGCTGCAAAAGTTTATCGTGGACACACAGGGTCAAGCGCTTTCAAAAACATCCACGTAAGTTCTACATCTCAGAGAGGACCCTCAGAGAGGATCCACGCGGGCTCTTTTCTGGAGAGAGCCCATTGGCAGAGGAGCCGGGGTGGCAGGGCCTTATTTTAAGTGCAAGCGTCTCTTTTTTAAAAGCCCACTTAAAAAGCCCAAGCTCTCTCTCCCCATTCCCAGGCCCACTGCCTCAAAAACTCTCTCTTCACACCTGCTGGTAGGTGATGCCCCCATCAGAGTTCTCTGAAAATCCAAGTGCCTGGGGGCTCAGGCTGGCCTAAGAGCATGGCCAACCACTTCTCCATGGTGCCCCCTCCCTGACCCTTTAGTGAGACTTGTGCTAACCAGCCACAGGCTCTGGCACTCTCCCCGAACCCCACAAGTAGAACTTCGACACACATGTCCTGACCTCTTCTTCCTGAGGGCTAAAATGAGCTCTATTGCCATGTTAAGCTTCTGAGCCAAGAAGTAAGGAACAGTCAATGTTATGCTCAAGAAACCAAGGACGTCGTAATTATGACAGGACGGAAAAAAAAAAATCCCAGCCTATCCACATATCTGACACTTCCAATACTTCGGAGCTTAGACAAGAAGAAACAATGGTATCGGAATGGGTGGGACTGGTGGCCGCTGCTTTGAAGTTCATGTGTGTGGGTGACTGAGGCAGTAAGGCTGGGGCAAGAGTGAGACGTGACTCTGGATTTCCCACCAGGTTCCCAAAACTCTCAGCTTCTCACAAATACTCCAGTCAAGAATGGAGGAGTTGTTTTTTGTTTTCGTTTTAAGCTTATTTATTTGTGAGACAGAGAAAAAGTGAGAGCACAGCGTGCACGAGGAGGGACAGGCAGAGAGAGGAGAAGAGAATCCCAGGCAGGCTCTGTGCTGTGAGCACAGGGCCAGATGTGGGGCTTAAACTCATGAACCGTGAGACCCTGACCTGAGCCAAAATCAAGGATTGGATGCTTAACCAACTGAGCCACCCAGGCTCCCCAAGAATGGAGGAGCTTATTTTTTTCCTGACAAATATCCCACTAGGCCAGAAACACCCCAAATTATGATCTGCAGAATAAGAGCACTATGTGTAATACTTTTATGTATTTATTTGGCAGGTATGGAAAGTCCCACAGTCAAGTCAGTCTGAAAAGAGGTAGGTTAATAAAGGCAGTTCCAACCGCCGGATTCCCAGAGCTCTGTTAATGAACATTGTGATGCTCTAAGCCTGGGCTGGACATTATGGCATGGTCGACACCTCTAATAAGCGCTTTCCGGGGGGTGCATCTCGTGATGCTAGTGCACCGTGGAACATGCTCTGGAAAGTACTATAATGGACCAGATGTGGTCAATCAAAGCATTCTTGAGTCAGCAGAGGGAGACACGCTTCTATAGATTGTTTTTCTTTCTTTCTTTCTTTCTTTCTTTCTTTCTTTCTTTCTTTCTTTCTTTCTTTCTTTCTTTCTTTCTCTTTCTTTCTTTCTTTCCTTCCTTCCTTCCTTCCTTCCTTCCTTCCTTCCTTCCTTCCTTCCTTCCTTCCTTCCTTCTTTCTTTCTTTCTTTCTTTCTTTCTTTCTTTCTTTCTTTCTTTCTTTTTCTTTCTTTTTAAACCCACTAAGGTTGCGGAGAGAATAGACTATTAAAGAGAACGTCTGCAGGAGAAGGGAGTGAACACTGAAGAAAGCAGAGCGGAGATGGGAGAGAGCTGAATTCTGATGACATTGTAGTTCCGCGGGGGGGATGGGTATAGGTAGTAGCTCTAGGATCCAACAGCCCTGAGGCAGTCCCCACCTCGTCAGTTCGCCCCGACTGGACAGATCCTGCTGTTCTGCACTGGAACAAGGTGAACTTCATGGAGATGCCTGCGGGCCTTCTTTTCAACTCCAGCGTTTGTCATGGGGCAGTCTGACCCTGACCCGCATGCAGGTGCCATATCTCATCTCTGTTCTTCCAGCCAAGCACATCCAAGTACTAGATGTGAAGATAAACCCTGTGACTCATGCTGACATTTACCAGGGGGGCGAAGCCTGCTTTGAATCCTTCCCAGGGATCAAACAGCTAGAAAGAATCCTCAGCATTTAGTACCTAACCATTATGTGTACAAACCCTCTCCAGACCAGGGTAGATGGTAGACAATTCCCATTTTGCAGATGAGAAAATTAGCCTCAGGTGCAGGACCCGCCCAACGCCACGCATCAGCGGACATAGCTGGGATTCACAAAGGTCTCATTCCTAATCTTGTGTTATTTGACATCGCTCTACTGAAACCCGAGAAACTAAAAGCTTTCCTCAGAAATTACCGAGGGGCGCCTGCCTGGCTGGGTCAGTAAAGCACGTGACTCTTGATCTCAGGGATGTGAGTTCAAGCCGCACGTTGGGTGTGGAGTCTACTTAAAAAAAATTTTTTTTAAGAAATTACTGAGTTAATGTTTTTAAAAAATAAAGGCTTTCAAAAATAACGTTAAAAGCATAGCCACATCAAACCTTAAAAGACGAACCCACTCCAGACCATCACGGGTTAACAGGGAGGAGAATTCGTGAACAACTAAGCTACCCACCACCCTAAATAAACATGTACGAGAATGGGGAGTGTTAGAGGGGACAGTGAGGCAGTGATGGGCATCTTTCTGTTTTTTTCTGGCACCATATCACACATCAGCCTCAAATGCACAGAGGAAACCCAAGTGTGCGGAGGTAAATTATGTAACGTCCTAACAGCTGGTCAGTAGCCACGTTGAACCAGAACACAAGTGTGCCACACTCATATCCTGAGATTCCATACCCTCCCCTGCACACCTAACGGAAGGGTCTCAACAGAGCAGGAGCCACACCCAGAACCACTAGCATCAGAAGGACCAGAGAGGGCCCATCTGACAAAACTTTGACCTGGTCCCTTCAACGGGGCCAACCCAAGGCCCATGCTCAGGCTTGGGGTCACACTGACAAGTGTGGACTGGATGTGACAAGGAATTTGAGCAGCCCCAGACAAAATGAAAGCTACTCTATTTGCTTGAGTAAAGGAGTGATGTGGCTTGGCCTCTGTAACATGCCAAACATTGATAAATTCTCTACTCCAATGGCCCCTCAGACCTAGTCAACTCAAGTACCAAAAGACCTGGCTTGCCACATTCCCATGAGCCACTAGTCACTTGTGAAGAACAGGCCAGGGTTGTCTGGAGTGCGGGCTGCTTCTCCTCCACCCTGGAGTCAGGTGAGGAACAGTGGAGGTCTGGGTTGGGCATCCGGCCGGTGGTCCTGCTTTCCTATTCATCACAGACTGGAGAATATTGCCCACTGGTACATCCACAGGTCTCCAACCAAGTACCAACAGGCAAAGTCAATGGAACCCCAGGTTCTAATCCTCACACCATGACCAAAACCCCCAGTAAATCCATTTCATCACCCTATCTTGGCCCCCTCACCTCAACCAGGTGAGTCCCACCCCCACCTTGGGCACGGCCAACCCTGTGGTGATTCCGTATTTCCTTGGTGTTTCCTTTTCTCCATCTGCCTTTGATTTTACCACTTCTTCCAAACTCCTCTACTCCATCCTGCCTACTCCTTCCTTTGCTGTTAGCACTTTGCAGTTCCACTCAACTCCAACTCAGCTCAGGTCATGATCCCACGGTTCATGGGTTCGAGCCCCATGTTGGGCTCTGTGCTGACAGCTCGGAGCCTGGAGCCTGCTTCCAATTCTTTGTCTCCCTCTCTCTCTGCCCCTACCCCACTCATACTCTGTCTGTCTCAAAAATAAACATTAAAAAAAAAAAAAAAGGAAGTGGCCACCTCATGGGCTTTTGTGACCGTGAGAATATAGGCACATGATACAACTTAAGCTTTTGGGTTGTTTTGTTGGGTCTGTCATTAGTTATGCCCTTCACCACTTTCTTATCAGAGAAGATTGAAAAACCACACAAACAAACAGGAAGTTTAGCTGCCTTATGAGGGCAACTTAAATTTCCATACAGCCTCCCGTTGCTCTTCCCCCATCCGCAGGTCTTGCTACAATAGCCCAGCTTCCTCCCACCCCTTATCAACTGCCTTGATGAATACAGTAGAGTAATTATGAAGGACGCTGGCTGGGGCTTACACAGAAGTAGTTGAAGGGTGTTTTTAAAGACAGAAGCAGGGCCTGGTAGATGACAGAAAGGCAAAAGCAATGTTCTGCCACGACTCCCAATAAGGTCACAGGTGTATCTGCCCTAAAAAAAATATCGCTAGCCTCCCTGAATTCAGAGTGGTCTGTCTTCAGACAGCGAACAGAAAGACCAAGATAGAAAACCAAGTCTAAAATACTAGAATCAACAAACTACCCCAGGGGTAGCTGGATGCACCAGGAGCTAATCTAGGAACAAGGCAGAGACTGGAGGGGCTGAATGTCACTAAGATGCACCAGCACTTTGCACAGAATGGCTTCTGCCCAGTGAGCAGTACTGCTTCTCTGGAGCATTTAAGAAGGGGCTGGGAACAGGCTATACCAACATGAAATTTCTCCTTTTTGGCAAGATCGTCACCACTGCCACCAGAGGTTCCCAGTGCAGAAGCAGCTGTGGCAGAAGGAGGGCTGGAAACCACCAGATTCTTCCACGTTCACGGCAGATAGCAGCACACACCCCTTCTACTGCTTGCTGTGATCTGCCTGGAGTCCACTTGTAACCTAAATTGACCGATACCATTTCCAGAGCTTGCTGCAAGAGATAGAAAGCCCCACAGGGCAGTTATCTTTCGTGTCCAAAGCAACGTGGCCCCTTAGTTCTATGTTTAATCATGGACAGATCTGAGTTCAAACATCAGCAGCACTCAGTAGGACTACAGCATGGGACTGATGAACGGATTAAGATGTGGTATATACACACAATGGACTACTACTCAGCAATCAAAAAGAATGAAATCTGGCCAGCTGCAACAATATGGATGGAAGTGGAGGGTATTATGTTAAGTGAAATAAGTCAGTCAGACAATCATATGATTTCATCCAGATGTGGAATTTGAGAAACAAAACAGATGAACATAGGGGAAGGGAAGGAAAAATAAGACAAAAAGAGAGGGGGATAACAACTGAGGGTTGCTAGAGGGATGTTGGGTGGGGCGATGGGCTGCGTGAGTGATGGGCATTGAGGGCACCTGCTGGGATGAGCACTAGGTGTTGTAGGTAAGCGATAAATCACTAGATTCTATTCCTGCAATCATTATTACACTATATGTTAACTAAGTTGGATGTAAATTAAAAAAAAAAAAGAAACTGGTTAAAATGTAATATTTATGTTATCAATATTTTGCTACAATAAAAAAAAATCCATTTTTTAATCATAAAGGAAAAAAAAAAAGACCACAGCATGTGCGGTAGGCAGAACTCTCAGATGACTACCCAAGATTCCTGGTCCCTAGCTAATCAAACACAAACCTACGTACCGTCGTGATCAGGTGACCTTAACACTGATTACCCAGGTAAGCCTGTGATAGGAGTCATTGAAAAGCCATCAAAGCAATGAGCCATTTAAGTTTCCTTTAGCTGGTACCACAAGGAAAGGTCAGATTCAGAGCACAAGAAAGATTCAATGCAACAGCACCGCTGCTGGCTTGAAGATGGAGGGAAGCAAGTCACAAGGAACACGGGCCGCCTCCAGAAGCGGAAGGACACCGCCAGCTGACAGCCAGGCAGAAACAGGAAGCCCAGCCCCACAAACCTGAGTGAGCTAGATGCACATTCTTTCCCAGAGCCCAGCTCAGCTGACACCCTGACATCAGCCTTGTGAGACTCTAAGCAGAGTCCAATCAGGCCCACCAGGACGTCCAACCTGGACCACGCATGCTATTCTAAGATACACGCACGAAGACACACGCATGCTATTCTAAGATACACGCACGAAGACACACGCACGCTATTCTAAGCTGCTAAGGGCGTGTTCACGTCTTACGCGTAAAAGAAAACAATCACGGGAAGTTCTCCATAAATGCCATGCCACGGTTCAAAATGGCCTGGCTTTCTTCAACGTCAGGCCTACATGGAAGACGACTAGGGGGCAAAGCCCTCTCCCTACTTCAAAATCCACCCGTCCCCAGCTGGAGAATAACACTGGGAATCCAAGTTGAAAGAATTAGGTCTGCTCCTGCCTACCAACCGTGACCCCGTACACACACCAGATGTAGACTCTGTTCGTTGTCAGGGCCATCCCAGCACGGGCCGGGTGTTCCTGCATGTTCTTGCCAGAGAAGCTTTGCAGAACCAGCAATCCTGAGGGGTGCAGATACGACCCCATCGGGAACGAAGAGCAGGCTCGCCGGAAGGGGTGGAGCCTCCAGGCTCGTGGACCTCACTGGCGGTGATGCAAACTGCTGCTCCTGTGGCATCTGTCTACCTGGGGTCCCTCCACATCAGCAGGGGGCAGGGAAAGCGACACAAACATGAAGCTCATGCTGCTTGCTGCGCTCCAGGTAGTAAAATTCTCTGTCTCTGACGCAAGACTCGCGGGACTTCTGCTGGCACCCACGGAACAGTAATAACCTAACTTATTAGCTCGCAAGTAGGGTAAAACTCCAGATTCTGACACTATTATACACAGAAGTTTAAATCAGGAGATCGATGTCGTTCGTTACATTATACATTTCAATGGAATAAAATACCCTTCTTGAATTTTCTTAACAAGATAATAAAATCTACATCACACCTGAGATACAGAAAATATCCAATAAGTTTAATCGAGCCCTGCCCTCTCCAGACACTCATCCCCCCACATATACACGTGATGGACCGGAGAAGAGTGGTAGCTGCCTCCAAGATATCAGTCTGTTCACAAGACGAGGGACAAATTAGTTTCACATTATCAATTTTTGACACGTGCGTTCCACATAAAGAGCTTCCACCCATATGATCTCATTTAATCCCTACCCAGAAACCGAGGCTCAAAGTGGTCAGTCCTCGCAGAAGAAACTGTAACGGACCCTGCAGGTCTGGAGAACAGCGCCACGACAGAAGCCGGGGATGCAGACGGAGTGAGCCCTGCGGAGATGCAGGGGCGCGGTTGCTCCAGCAACACAGCTGTGTCCTGAAGGCACGTTCTTCCTCCCCGTGGGCTACGGGAGCTCTGGTCGTGACTGGGCTTCCTGAGGAGTGTCAATGCCACTGCAGAAACGGCTAGAAACCACATGACACAGAGAGGTCTTTTATTTAAATGTTCTGACTTTGTTTTTAATGGAAAATGAAGAAATCCTTAAGGTTAAGAGGCTCTCCTGTCCTGGATGAATTTGGACTTGGTCCCCTTGGGTGTCCGTGGCAAGCGTCTGCTTTGTTTGTAGGCGTTGGGGCCTCATCTTGTGACAGTATCACTTGAGGGTCTTGCTAAGGTTGGAGAAGCCAACGCCAACGCAGGTCAGCAGCACTTTATCCCCACCCTTGAGTTCTTCGCCACATGGCTTGGTTTCAATTTTAAACATAATCTGGAAAAAGCTCTTCAAATGCCGCAAAAACTCTATCCTGAAAGGGAGAAAAAAAAAAAAAAAAAGAAGGAAGGAGTGAAAAAGGAATTCGATTTTCAAAACAAATTCTCCTTCCCCCACATAGAACCCAAGCTTTTACTTTCACAGATCAAGAATACCTAAAATTAAGAACTGCTCATCAAAGCTCATTGAACAGTACTTCTTCACAGCCTGCCAGTTTCCAAAGTGGATTTAGACAGCCTATAGAGATGCACACGATACATGATAAACACATTTTTAAAAGGTCCAAGGTGAGTACATGACACAGAAGTCATTCGGTCCCACGCAGTTGAGGGGACATAAACACAGCGTTAGTCTTGAGCAGCGCAGGCAGAGAAACATGTACTCCCGTGACTCGCAGCATCATGAGGTAAAACCAAGAAGATGCCAAAATAGAGCAAAGTCTTTCTCTTTGCTCCTCAACCGCAACAAAACCCTTCTATTCACTCCACACAGATTTACTGAGTGCCTACTATGTACCAGGCACTGTCCTTGGTGCTGAGGATGTTGCAGTCAACAAAAAATCCCTTCTGTCATGAAGTGTTCAATCTAGTGAGGCAGACAAGTTAAATATTCTTTAAAAGTACTATGGAAATTTAAATAAACAAGGAGGGGGTGGGGGGGAGAAACTTGGATATGACAAGATTTGTGTGTATATGGCAGGAGGCCAGGGAGGAGCTCACAGTAAACATGACAAGGAGTTTCACGGGGTGGTTTCCTGTCATCTCCTTTAAGACAGAATGATGGCTGCATCCCAACAGCACCTTGGGAACAGCAATGGCGCGGAAGGACCATGGGACAGGTAAGCGACTTCTACTGCTCTGCCCTAGCCGACTCAACATCTCCCCAAGCTGGCCCAACCAGAAGACTCACCTGGAGTGTTCACTGAACACACAAGTTCCTGAAGGTTTTACTCAACTAACAACTGGTAGGAAACAAGGGTCCAGTGGCAGAGCCTGGAAGCACAGGCCAACACAAAGACAGGCCCTCCCCACCCCTTACCAGGCCCCATCTCCCCAGGGCACAGGGGCCAGAAATCTATTGTTTACAAGTAACCCTAGTGATTCTTTTCAGGCAAGTTTGGGAATACTGGCTTAGTTAAAAAGAGATGGTCTGCATGTCTATAATGAAATATCCAGCAACCTTGTGTTGCCCCCCAAATGAACCATCCAAACTCCCTATCCTGGCCAGATGCCTCTAATGGGCCTGCTATGGAATCACCTAAAGAGCTTTCAAAAGACTGATTCTAGACATAAAGACCAATGCGAAAGAATTGAGAGTCAAGAAATAAACTCACATACTTATGGTGAGTTGATGTTCAAAAAGGGTGCCAAGATAATTCAATGGGGAAAGAATAATCTGTTCAACAAATGGTGCTGAATGACTCCACATACAGAATGATGAAGTTGGACCCTCTCTTCCCAGCATACATAAAAACTAACTCAAAATGGATTAAGAACCTCTAACAGCTAAAACTATGGAAGTCACAGAAGAAAACAGCAGTAAATCCTCATGATCTTGGGGTAGACATTGGTTTTTGTGTGTTGTTGTTGTTTATTTTTGAGAGAGAGAGAGAGACAGAGCGTGAGTGGGGGAGGGGCAGAGACAGAGGGAGACACAGAATCCGAATCAAGCTCCAGGCTCTGAGCCTGACAGAGCCTGATGCGGGGCTCAGACTCACGAACTATGAGATCATGACCTGAGCTCGAGTTGGACGTTTAACTGACTGAGCTACCCAGGCGCCCCAAGTTTCTTAAATACAACACCGAACACAGAGTGATAAAAGAAAAGAAAAAAAAAGCCACACAAAATGAGACATCATCAAAATTAAAAACTTTTGGACATCAACAGACATTATGAAGAAAGTAAAAAGACAGCTCTCAGGATGGAAAAAAATATTTGCAAATCATATACCTGATAAGAGTCTGGTATCAAGATTATATAAAGAACTCTTACAACTCAGAAAACAAAAACAGAAAGACAAGAAATACAATTAAAGATAGGCAAAGGATTTGAATAGACATTTCTCCAAAGCCTTACAAATAGCTAATAAGCATGTGAAAAGATGGTCAACATCATTAGTCATGAGGGAAATGAAAACACCACTATGGGGTCCCACCTCACACCCTATAGAAGGGCCACAATCAAAAAGAGAGAGAACACAGGTGGGGGTGAGGATGTGAAGCAGTTAGAACCCCCGTTCGCTGCTGGCTGGAAGGGAACACGGTGTGTTCCCAGTCTGGCGGTTAAATCCTAAATAAGAAGTTACCACATGACCCAGTAACTCCCCTCTCAGGTACGTGCGCAGGAGAAATGCAGCATACGCCCACACAAAGGCCTGACACAAAGGTCTGCGACAAAATTGCTCAAAAACAGTCAAAAAGGCAGAAGCAACCCAAATGCCCATCAACTGCTGAGTGCCTACACAAAACGGCGGATTATTCGGCCTAGAAAAGGAAGGCGGCACTGACCCTGACCCAGCCACAGCGCAAACTCTGAAAACCTGACACTAGGGAAGAAGCCGGACGCAGAAGACCACACGCTGCAGGAGCCCATGTATGTGAAGTGGCCACAAGAGGCCGACCCTGGAGGCAGAGAGCAGACCAGTGGTTGGCCAGGGCCGCGGGGCCCAGACCGGGCATGGGGAGGGCCGGGGGCCACTGTGAACGGGCAGAGGGCTTCTACCTGCGATGCCCAACATGTTCTAAACTTGTGGTTATGGTTACATGACTTCGTGAATATGCTAAAAACCACTGAACTGTACACTTTAAATGGGCAAACTGTGTGGCACGTGAATTATATCTCAACACCACTGATTAGAATACATATATATGGTATTTGTGAAGTTCAGAAGACATACTGAACCTGGCTCCCGCGCTCACACAGTGTAGACACAACTGAGCGCGGGGCACCTCCTGGGGTGCATTTTCCACCCCCTCCTGTCCCTCTGTCCTTCCACCTACACAGGAGAGAAAGGGCAAAAAGGAGAAACGGGGCTGGGACAATCCCTCACCCCGTCCGGCTGACGTGACCAGCATTTCAGGGACTAAGAGAAGAAAGAGTACCCCAGAAAGCAGTTCTGGTGCATGGGGTGCGCTCGCAGGAAAGCCCCTCGCTTCTCGGCTCTCTCTTCATCTCCATCTTTACAGCGACAGCCCAGGGGCACCTGGGTGGCTCAGTCGGTTGAGCGTCCGACTTCGGCTCAGGTCATGATCTCACGGTCTGTGAGTTCGAGCCCCGCATCAGGCTCTGTGCTGACAGTGCGGAGCCTGGAGCCTGCTTCGGATTCTGTGTCTCCCTGTCTCTCTCTCTGTTCCCCCCCGCCCACTTGCTCTCTGCCTCTCTCTCAAAAATAAATAAACATTAAAAAATTAAAGGAATTAAAAAAATAAATAAAGCGACATCCCATCTGCCAACTCTCCGGCGAGGCTTCCCCAGCCGGCAACCTCTCTGAGATAGGACAGCATTCCCGGCCCTGCTCGTGGTGTCCGATTACTGCTCGTGCGCCATGGGCTCACAACTGCCCCGTCCCCTTTGGGTAAAGCACCTCCAGGGCAAAGACCTCGTCTACTGCTCAGAGCCACTCCAGCTGCTGGGCACCGCTGGGTGAGGAGGCAGCAAACGGAAGTCAGGAGCCAGGGCTAGTCCTGACAAGTGCCGTCCACACTCCCGGCAGGGAGGGGAAGTCGCTTCTTCCCCTGCTGGCTTCCCGGTCTTCTCACCAACTGAACATTTCAGTTTCTTGCTCTCTGTCCCAGCCTCACCACACCCCCCAGCCTGTCCCAGGAGAGAAAACAAACACGTCAAACCCACGGATCAACAAGCTGCATCCGTGGGCAAAGCTTCCAGCTGGCAGCCAGGGGGAGGGCACAGCCACCTCACCACGTCTGCGTTCTAAGGAGAAAACAGTCTGTTCTCTCGCGGCCTGAGCGCTAACGCAGCCCAGGCACGCTCGGCTCCCAGGGCCTCCCCGGCCGGCCGCACCGTGAATCAGTCGACTGTGCTGGAAAACCCAGACCCCCTGGGCAGCTGGCAGAATCCCCGAGGGGCCCCCGCGCGCTCCTGGGCTCCCGGAGAAGGATGCAGGCCTGCATATTTGCAGCTCCAGGGTATTTGCGGCCTTTGGACCTGGTGGGGTCCACGTTTTACAAGGTGTTCTGCCGGCCCGCCTGCCCGGCTGAGGAAGCCCGCCTGAGGGGCTGGGGGCAGCCTTCGGAATGTCCTCCCGCCTCCGGCCCGGTTCTCCAGAAGCCGAGACCCTAACCACAGGCGACGTTAAATCTTAACGGTCTCCTGAAGGGATGAAACAAGTCATTAACCAAGTCACATCCTCGCCGGCCGGCACCCTTCTCCGCCGCCCGCACCCAGGCCCGAGAGGCCCCACTCCCGCCCTTCCCTCTCCCCCGGACGCCAACGGCACACCGCGCGCCCTCGCCTGCTGGACACAGCACGCGGCCGCCGGCCAGCCGGGAGTGACGTGCGGCGCGCTCGCGGCAGCCCTGTCCCTCAGCGGAGCGGCGACCACCTGCATTGCTCCGTGTACCTGCAGAGGTGGCTGGGATTCTTTCTACACAACTCCCGCGCGAAGGTCCGAACCCCTGACTTAGACAACCGTACCTGCCGTGAGCTTCTCTGGTTGTTGTTCGGGAAAAAGTGATTTGTTTTTAGAAGAAGAAAACCGAAAACGACAACCTCCTTTTCCATGAAAGCCTCCAGTCCGTCTGACAAGCAGGTTTCAGAGAATCCTGGAGCACACAGAGCAGTCTTCCTGTCTATTTGCCAAGTGGGGGCTGTTCCGCCACCATTGCTGGTCAACAGGTGGAGGCCAGTGGGCTCCCGCTCACCTGCCCACCGAACCCCAAGTGCCCGGGACCTGCCAGGTGGCTCGCCCACCTCTTAAACACAGCCCTCGTTGCCTTCAGAAGCCTGACGGAGGCGATGAGAGGTCGCGGGACAGCGCTCTCTCGGGCCGCTCCACAGACACAACCCGGACAGACGGTCCCGCCTCCTGCTCCACCAAGGCACTTCGATATTAGGGTTGCCTGCTTCTCAGGCCTCGGGCGTTGCTCTGCAAGTGGAGGGGAAAGACCCGAGAACAGGAAGAGAACCTGCTCAATGGGGTCCCCAGAGTCATTACACAGCAGCTTTTAAAAAACACACTGGCGGTGCTTTTTGTGGCCAAACAGCGGCTTTCCCAAAGCCCGCTGGCCTCTTGTTCTGAGAGTGAACGTGAGCTCTCGGCCGAACTCGGCCTTGGGACCCACATCTCTCCCAGCCTGGCTCCCTGCCTCCTGCTGCCTTTACAAACCGAATTTTGTTTCATCTGGAAAACTGACGATATCGCTTGCTTTTCCCGTATGCCAGCTCCGTGCTGGGGCTCTGACCGTGTGATAAGAAGAGTGCCAGGGCCCTGCAGCACCGCAAGCACCCCCAAACGTGAGGTGCGGCGGCGCCCCGCCAGCTTGCAGACAGCAACTGAGCGACTGGACCCAAACAGCCGGGCGTCATTCGCAGGCTGTGCGCCAGACCACACATGGGACGGGAGACCGCCGTCCCCATCAGTCAGTGACAAAAGGGACACCAGGCTCTCGCTCCCCAGCTCTTCACAAGCAGTGGAAAGAGGTCATTTATTCAAGTTAGAAAAAAACAAAGTGGCATGATTTATTTTAGACTTCGAACTAAAGATAGAAGGAGATCGTTTTACGGCAGAATTTGAAACGAGGACTCTGAAAAGATGTGGCGTGGCACCCTGCCCCAGGCAGCAAAGTGCGTGGAGCCCAGCAACGTGGATGCAATCCCAGCTCTTACACAAGAGCTCAGTGCGTCAGGGACGCAGGGACTCTGGACGAGACTGTCTCGGTCAGAACCCCACGGCTGACCCATGTGCCTCCGGGCACGTGGCTCCACCTCTCTGTGCCCCAACCCCCCACCTGTAAGATGGACAGCGAAGGGTACCTACCTGCTTTTATCACCCCACCCCCATAAGGTCATCATGAAAACTAAGTGAATTCATATTCTGAAAGCACTTCAAACAACATCTGCACAACAATAAATACTGTAAGTGCTTGTTAAAGAAACCGACCTACACAATTCTCGGGAATAGTACGTAAGACGAGAATGGTTTGTTTAGTAAAACAACTGCAGGAAGTTGCTCATAACGGACACAGATTTAGAGTCGCTGAACAGACAATTTACGGTGACTTCAGGCCTGAGAATACCCAAGGCAAGTTTACTAGGCCTCCAGGTGTCCAAAGTGACCTTACCGGGATACTGGACTTCCCAGACAGAGGGGATGTGGAGGCAGGAACCTCGCTGTTCAGCACAGACTGAGCTCTGTCAGGCACACCGCACGGCTGGGAGGACTAGGTACCCGACCTCATTAAAGCCTCATACCACCTCCACAAACCCAGGGCCGCAGGACCACTCAGTCACCTTCACTACCGAGGACACAGACACGCAGACCCGCTCAGTGCCTTGTCCACGGTCTCCCGTGCTCCAGCGCAGAGCCAGAACTGAAACGCACACGGGGGGGGGCTCTGATGCCTGCGCACCGGCAGGACGCAGAACGCTCTGGTAACTGCAGCCCCCGATCGTGAACAATTTCCAAAAGCGCCAATTAAGATGCTCATTAGTATTTTCCTTGCTGTTAAACCTGCTTCACATGAAGTGTAAATCCTCCCCTAAACTGTAAAGTTAAGCGTTTTGAGGGAAAGGCAGAACCACCACCGCCAACTCTAACTATCTAAAACTCAACGAAGTCAACAGAAATAGAGCATACACGTACCGGCATGCCATCCAACACTATTTTATTCTACGGGGAAAAAAAAGTCTCTCTGGCCTTCCTGAAGAATTTCACACATACAGACTTACTTTCTCAAGTAACACAGGAAGCCAACAGCAATCTCCTGAAGTAAGACAGAGGGAAGAGGAAAAGAAGAACACAGAGACCCTTATTTTCCAGAAAGGATTTGAAAGCAAGAAAAAACATCCTCCTTACTCCCAGTGCTCTGTCAACAGACATTTGAAAAGCTATCTATAAAAATCAAAATGTGCAAAGGGCCAGAATACATTTCTTTAAACCAAAGAGGGTCTTGCTTCTGGTTTTCATTAGAAATCTGAGGTTTCAGAAAACGGATTTTTAGGACTTTAACTGCGCATAAAAGTAAGTGCGACAGTTTGACCTCAAAAGCTCCTGAACTGGATTAGGATAAACTGCTCCTCCCAAGTGTGGCTGTCCTCATTGCGGATTCCATCCCTTTCCACCCTTCACCGTATACAAGTACGACGTTAGCTTCGCCTGCTGCGTCCCTGAAGGACATATATTTCTTCCCACCTTTGCCCCTTTGTCACTTTGGACCACCAGAGCCTTCCACGAGGATAAAGGATCCCAAACAGGGGCACCCGGGTGGCTCAGTCGGGTGAGCGTCCGACTTTGGCTCAGGTCATGATCTTGCGGTTTGTGAGTTCGAGCCCCACATCGAGCTTGCTGCTGTCAGCCTGTAGGCACAGAGCCCGCTTCGGATCCTCTGTTCCCGTCTCTCTATCCCTCCCCCACTTGTGCTCTCCCAAAAACAAATAAATAAAATTAAGGAAAAAAAAAAAAAAAAAAAAGGATCCTAAACAGATCCTTTCAAAAATACAGCTTTCAAAAACAAACCTCCTTACCCCCACCCTAATACTAGCTTACCAGAAAGTACCGAAAAGAAGGTAGGCAGTCCTTTCCCACCCATGGCAGCCCCTCTTACATGAAGCCCTGGGAGGCAGGTAACCCAGAGGACAAATGTCCTGTAAGTCCGAGCCCCAAGTCTTAAAAAACACATAATTTTACAATCTGTCCTACTCCTCTGAAGCTCCATTCAGAGCAGACTGCTTTGTTTTCCCAGGAGACAGTATAATTTTAGGCAAGGTTTCTGGAAGACAGGACACTGCAATTAATGTTTGGTGAAAAGTGAGTCAAGGAGGACACAGGAAGTTTTAAAAATGTCAGTCACATCTTGGCCATCTCCACAGGGGCTGCTGACTTGAAAAGATTATAAAGGCCCTGTAGCCCAACTGAAGAAAAAAAAAAAATCTCCAAAAGAAAAAAAACGTCAAGGAAAAATAAAAACATACATTCCGTTTTTCACGCCACGTTCTGCCAAACCCCATGGCCCACAACCACATGCATTTGAAGACAGGGCCCGGTGCTGTGTGAGCAGGAGGCCTTCTGCTGCCCTGAGGCGGACAGACGTGGGCAAAGCAGCAGCAGTGAGAACGGCTGCCCGGCTGAAGGGGCCATGGCGGCCGCAGACTGTCAGCAGCTTCCAGGAAACTCTCCGGGAAGCAAATCTCTGCTGTGCTCCTAGGGCGAGCTCTTAGCCCTGACCTCCTCCTCTCCGAATGCCTGAATTACCAAGTCTATCTCAGCAATGCTGACCCCTGGTGTGAGTGTGCCATTTACTCAATTTCGGGTCCCATGTCCTGTGAGATACTTTAGATGAGTTATTGGGAGACCGTGTGGTCCTCACCGGCTTCCTGCTTACCAGTCTTCCCCCACTGTTAACAGAATGGACTCTCTCTCTTCCACCTCCCTGTTCAAAACAACCTCCCCCCATTAATCAAAAAAAAAAAAAAAAAAAAAAAAGAAGAAGCCTCCTTAAGAATGTCTTTTGAGCTCTTTGTCTCCAGGCCCCTGGAGCCATGGCGGAGAACGCAGCACCCCATGGCTGTGCTCGCCCCCTCTCTCAATGTGATGGCACCATCATTCTTCAGTTATCACAGTACTGTACCTTTCAGACATACAGCATCGGTACCATGATAACCGAAAAAGGACAGTTCAGTCTCATATCTACCTGAAAACTTCCTCCCATGAGGCCCAGCCGGCCCTGCTCCCCACTCACAGATGAGTACGAATGATCTTGAGTGGATAAGTACACACTCGCAGACATCAGCGCTCCAACAGGCTGTTACGGCAACCTCAAGTACTATCAGTGGGAAATGCTTCTCCCCCTGTGCCGTGTATCACTGAAGTCTTCAGAGAGCTGCTCTTTTTGGAGAGTGCTTGCTTTAATGCCTTGGCCGTCAACTCTGGAGGACACCCACAGCCTCAAACTCACCTCTCTAACTTCCCCGCTAGTCCAGCAGCATGCCTACGAACTCTGTCCCTTCCTCCGGCTTTCCAGCCTGCTCACACCCTATCATCTTGGACAAAAAGACAGTCCTTTTTGCCACAGCTAAGGAAAAGAGGGATTTAAAGAACAACAAAATCCAAGCTATTAACAGAACCAGTTTACCTTTAAAATGGAAACAAAGTCTAAAGCACAGACAAAAGAACTGTCTGGTATTTCTCACGTAACTCTCATATCATGGGAATGACACACAGGAATGATGAAGCTACAAGAAAGGATGTGAAGCAAAATCCTCGTTAAATACCGGGTTTAGGGTGACAACCTCCGGTTCATGTAAGCAACGGTACGAGCAAGCGTTCACGGTGACAAGCTACACGCAGTACGACACCCGGGTGGTTTTGTGCAGCTGCAAGATTGAACTGGATGGCACGGCGCAAGGTGGAAGAAAAACGACTCACGTGTAGGGAGACAGCGGTCCTAGCAGGACTTTGGAGACATCCTGTTGTCCAAGGGTCATGAGCAACAGACCCAGGCTCTGGTTGGTCGAGTCAACACATCCACCCTGTAAACACAAACACTTTCAAGATTAATCGTTCTACCAACCAGAAAATGGAAAACCAACAAAACAGAGAGAAGGAAACAAACCACAGACACCCAGAATATCTGAAGCACAGACGAGCAGGCAACAAAGTTCAAGCAATAATGAAACACAATACCGGTCTTGTAAGAGCGATCCTCATACCAACTAACTTCAAGGGGGTAAACAGTTAATAAAAACAACTGCAGGGGCACCTGGGTGGCTCAGTCGGTTGAGCATCCTTTGGCTCAGGTCATGATCTTACTGTTTATGAGTCTGAGCCCCACGACAGGCTCTGTGCTACAGCTCAAAGCCTGGAGCCTGCTTTGGATTCTGTGTCTCCTTCTCTGCCCCTTCTCGTGCTTACACTGTCTCTCTCTCTCTCTCTCAAAAATAAATAAACGTGGGGCGCCTGGGTGGCGCAGTCGGTTAAGCGTCCGACTTCAGCCAGGTTACGATCTCGCGGTCCGTGAGTTCGAGCCCCGCGTCAGGCTCTGGGCTGACGGCTCGGAGCCTGGAGCCTGTTTCCGATTCTGTGTCTCCCTCTCTCTCTCTGCCCCTCCCCCGTTCATGCTCTGTCTCTCTCTGTCCCAAAAATAAATAAAAAACGTTGAAAAAAAAAATTAAAAAAAAAAATAAATAAATAAACGTTAAAAATTTTTTTAAATTTAAAAAAAAAGAACTGCAATCGCGGAGACTATGAGAACGAATAGACACTCAAGTCTACTGAGGCGCATCTAGTGAAAAACGCCACTTTGCCTTTGGAACTAAAGCCGCGGCAGGACATACGGGCAAAAACGTGCACTCGGTTCCATAGCTGAATACCCAGGGCTAAATGAAGGTTGCTTCTATTGATCTGACCTGTCACGGAGCACCACAGTTAAGGTGACGTGAATGGAACATCACCTTCCACGGGCACCACCTGTGCACACACTCTGCCACACTCAGAAACGGCCGGCCACGCTCCAGGGGCCTCCACCTCTCCCTGTGCACGCCTTAAACCTGGGCAACGACTGTGATCACCCCCTCAGTTATTACTGAGGGTGCGTTCTTCCCCTCCCCCCAACTCCTCCTTCCTTTTCTTCCGTATCAGAGCGCAGACCAAAACTCTCTCCTGAGGTGCAACTGCTTTGGTTGCCCTTCTTCTTTCGCTCTTGAATTTGTCTGTCCACCTCTGCCGCCATTTTGCTCCAGCAGAGGCTTGCATGACAGCTGCTGACATCTGTGCCCTTAAATTTGTCTTGATCTCTCATCATTCCTCCTGGGGTAATTGGATTTCGAACCATTCAAACTTAACACTGTCCACAATGAAAGCAGGATGACCCTGGATCTCTATGTATTTGGCACACGTCACAGTAAGAAACCCGGTTTCTAACACAGTGCATCCCTGTCCACGGCGAGGCTCTCTCGGACTGTGCACCCACTGTTTATGTGGGTACGCCTCTGTCCTCTGTTAGTGGGGGCAGGGTAGCGGATAAGTCAGTTTTCAGGCACAGACACTCATTCTCTGTGTCACACTCTGTGACAACAGTCAGAAAATAAAGGGGTTTCTGCTACAGCTGGCCTTTATGAAAGTCCACTGCTCTTGGCAAACCACTGGAGATAGTAAAGGACAATATTCACCTCGTTTAGCAAATTTTAAGAAGAGTTACTGCGTACGTATTTCCATCTACAAAGGAAAACCTGACCCACGTGGAGAACAGGAGGCCCAAGGAAACTAACTCTGTTTGACAGAACTTGCTCCCTCTCACAACTGTCTAAAGTTAAACTGTTCTCTTCAGTCTCTCCTTCTTATCAGTGTTGCTATTCTACCACCCTCACAGACTTCTAGTACGTGCTGGACCGATATTTTAGTGCGATAAATATGTCAGGGTCTGTGCACAGGACGCCACGGAGGGAGTGACGGGGCTACCCCCGGGGCATGGGGTGTAGAACCTGTACTGAGTGGCTCTGGTCTTGTGGCAAAGATGATACAGGGGCAGGAATGGGGACAATTCAAGTGGAGCCAGTGCTATGCAGCAGGGGGGGTGTGGCCACTGGGGCTGCCAACGCGGGCAGGAGAGGGCTGTCACCCAGCTGGCAGCAGAGGGAGGCTCTGGGGAGGGGGACGGGAGCTGGCCCTGGAGGGGACAGCAGGAGGATGGGGGAAACCGGACCCAGGGCCAGCAAGGAGCAGCCAGGAGGCCAGCGAAGTGGCTGCCTGCTGTCTGCAGAGGAGAAGGAGAGACCGCGGGGAGAAGAGGATGTACACAGACTGGCTTTTCTAACCAGGTTGAGGGTTTTGACTTGGGAAAGTGAGAAGCTGGAGAAGGTCTCTGAGCACAGGGGGGAATCGATCAGATCAGTATCTCAGGGGGAGACCCGGTCTACAGAAGATACTAGAGAGGCAGGCGGACGCGAGGAGGGCAGCAGGTGGTGGCAACGAAAGGCAGATGAGAAACGCAGCCCCAGAGAGCCTGCGGCGTAATCAAGGGGGCCTGGGAACAGAGGAGACATAAATGAAACGAGGGATTAGACCAGAGGGTTAAAACGCTGGTAAAAAATAAGCGGGACCCTCCCAGGGATGGATTTTTTTTTTAGGTTTATTTACTTATTTTGAGAAAGACAGAGACTGTGTGTGTACAGGGGAGGGGCAGAGAGAGGGAGAGAGAATCCCAAGTAGGCTCCACGCTGTCTGCACAGGAATGCTAGGCCTGACACAGGGCTCGATCTCACGAACCATGGGATCGTGACCTGAGCTGATACCGAGAAAAAGAAGTTGGACGCTTAACCGAGCCACCCAGGTGCCCCCAAGGGATGGATTTTATGACTCATTTAAACCATATCATATCACACACCTATGAAAAATTATTCAGGAAAGCATAAAGCGTTTTCATCCTTTTGACAATTAAGGATCACAGACACACACACAGTTTTCTCAATGATTAAAAACAAAGGCAAAAAACCTGGTCCAGGCATAAGGCGATGGTATAAAACAGAACTTAACTGGAGCGTAAAGAAAAAATAAAATAAAATAACCTAATCCAGATTGCACGTTTCCTCTCGGGTGGACTGACGATGGGCTGTGCTCTCACCCAGAGGCTTACAATCTGCTCTTTACAGGGATGTAACATACACTCCAGCTGTGCTCGTGGGCCCCCACTGGGCTATTCTGTAAGGTGATGCTTCTGATGCCCCCAGGTCGGCTAGAAAGAGACAGCAGCGTCCCCACAGTCACAGAGAGCGCCTGCCAGTCACCACAGGATGCAGTCTTCCCTCATAAATGCCGAGATGACAATCTTCCTGAACTAAGTAACAGGCAGAGCGAGCTCTCGATCGTTCACTCCCAGCTTCCGGTTACCACCCATCTTTCAAAAATCACTGAATGTAGCACCAAACGTTGGGCTGGTTTAGCATCAAAAAAGCGGAGGCCAGACTCTGGCCGCACAAGGACCGTGTTGAGATACTTCCTCCTCTGGGAGGGTTTCATCCGACAGGGTGATTCCCTTCCTCCACTAGTTCCCAGCTGAATCGCTGCGTACAGACGATCGAGGCACTCCGACGCAGACAGGTACAGTCTGTCCTCCATTTTAATCAGATGGACGTTAAATAGAGCCATTTCAGACCTGGAAATTTTAATCAACTCTGAAGAAACAGTTCATTCTTACTTGTTCCACCCTGGGACCGGTAACATATTTTCAAGAATGCTGACTTGGATCAGGGGAGTAGACGGCGTTAATAAGCTGTTTTCCTTAGTGAGGCCTGTACAGGGATCAATACCCATGGCCCAACCATCACCCTACCTCAGAGGTTAATCAGCTACAGTGGAAAAAGGAAGAAAGGAAAGAAAAAAAAAAAAAAAAAAAAAAAAAATCACCACTCTACCCGCCTTACTGGTCTTATTTCTTCACTGGGCTCCCATGTGAGTTTTGCTGCTTTAAACACGGCAAAGCTTCCCCGGGAGACTCCAGAAAAGTACCACAGAGATGTCTAGTGTCCGAGAATAAATACACAGACAAATACAGAGACGAAAGGCCCTTCAGCTAGAGAAGAAAGACAGGTTACAAATGCTACACGCCATCTGGTAGCGCATCACCCAGAGTATGGTTCCCACTTGTGCTCATTTCTGAAACGTGGACCCTCGCATCCACAGCAGGGCAGTGACCGTCCCTCAGAGCCTGGATTCTGCACGTCAGAGGGAAAGCCTGGGCTTCCTGACATGGAACCAAGACAAAAGGTAGTGCAGGGTAACAAATCCTGGAGCCAGATTTGGGACTCCCCACTAAATAAAGCGTGTAAGGTCACGAAGAATGTATTTTCAGGTGGCTTCATCTTATTTTCTCCTGCCATCATTTTTCCTTCCTTCCTAGTTTCTTCCTTGCTTCTCTGAGGTCACCTCAACTATCTTAGGGAACAGCGTGTGGGCACACACAGCGTGTGTGCCGCTTGTCTGGACGGGCAGAGAAAGCACCGTGGCGACAGAGAGGGCAGGCCATGTCCCACTCCCGCCGTCCCGTGCGCGGACCCCTCCAAGCCCCGACCACGCTTGGACGCAGGACTGCCTTCCCAAGACATTCTTCTGTGCTTGAGAGCACGCTGCACAATGCGGCCTGTTGATACTATTTTCTATCTGAACTGTCACATACAAATCCAGATTTCCAGTTTCTCTTGAGAAATCTGAGAAGAGCGCACCCCCATTCCCCTACGGCCAGACTGGGGGAGCCGGGAGAAGGCACCTGTGTGGTCAAGGCAGTGCCTGCTCTTCACCTGGCCAGTCACCACCAAACGTGCTCCATTTTTACCTTCCCTCTCTTGTTCCAGTTCTTTCCTCTCCCCATTAAACTTACCTGCTCTGTATCCCAAACCAGAGGGGCTGGATCTCTGCTCACTGACTAGCTTACCTAATCTATTAAACTAGGTAATGCTAAACTGCTGAATGCACAGGAAGAAGTTAATTCCTTGGCTCAAGCCCTCGGAGGAGAAGAAAGTTGCTAAGGAGTAAGAACGAGAGACAGCGAACCGCTCCCTGATGGCACCGCTCCCAGGCCTGCAGAGGCCGAGACGTACCCTATAGATCTCTTCGAGCAGCAGCTTGGCGCAGTTCTGGCCGAGGTCCTCCGGAAGCACGGCAGCCCCCTGGCCCTGGGGGTTGGAGGCCAGCTCGGCACTGAGGAAGGCGCCGGTGGTGGTTTCCGCAACCAGTGACAACCCGAAACCCGGAGACCTGGAGATTCAAAGGCATGGACGTGAGTACGGCTGATAAAGTGGGGGGTGCACATCCACCCGCAAAAGGAAAGAGAACACAAACATCTTTCTGATGGCCTTCTGTCCGGCCACACCAAGCCTTGCCAGCACTCCCACCGCCTTACACTAGAAATACAAATGACTTAGCGAGAGCATGCAGGGCGGAACCAAAGGAGGCCCGAGTCTGCACTGCTTCTCCTACCGGCCCTGCCTTCCCCCTCTTTCCCCCGACGCCTACCCTGTGAGTTAGAGACCCCACTGTGAGAGTTTGTCACCATCGACGTATAAAGCAGCGTTAACAAGGGCTACCAGATATCAAGCACCTACTGATGGCCAATTTCTGAGCTAGGGGTCTGACACTGTAAGTCTTCAAGGTAAGTATTACCATCCCATGTAACAGGAGAGAAACAAAGCAACCTGCACCAAGTCCACACTGCCAGCAAGTGACCGAGACGCGTTTCGAAGGCAGGTCTTCCAGACTCCAAAGCCTACGAGAGTTCTCTACCACAGTACTGGGCCCTCAACCAATCCAGAAGGAAGGAGCAGCCTGGAGGCCACCTGAAACATCAGGCTGTTCATCCCCCGTGATGAGGAAGTACCACACGAGCCAGAAGAGGCCCAGGGATGGCACACCTCGGATGAAGGAACATCCCCACCTCAGAATTCATTTGAGATAACCAGCTAGCACCGCGTCCTCTTCCGCTGTGTTTCTACTACCAACAGCCAGAAGCTAACGCCTTTCTTGTCCAGAATCACTGCTGACTCATTTGTTCACGCACCCCAACAAACGTGGCGGAAAGCTTCTGTGGCCAGGACGTGGGGCACCACGTACACGAGTGTTCCTGCTCCTAGAGAGCTCAGCGACAACCAGTCTGACACAAAACAAAATCGGTCCACAAACAATAAAAACAAGTCTCTCTCCCCTAAAAGTTCCAAATTTAACATCTCACAGATGTCTACTTTGCCCGGTGCCTTTTAAAGTTTGGGTTTTTTTTTGTTTTTTTTTTTTTTAATTTATTTTTGGGACAGAGAGAGACAGAGCATGAACGGGGGAGGGGCAGAGAGAGAGGGAGACACAGAATCGGAAACAGGCTCCAGGCTCCGAGCCATCAGCCCAGAGCCTGACGCGGGGCTCAAACTCACGGACCGCGAGATCGTGACCTGGCTGAAGTCGGACGCTTAACCGACTGCGCCACCCAGGCGCCCCGCCCGGTGCCTTTTAAATGTGTACGTCCCAGATGTACACTCCACATGCAATCATGGCACCCACGTGCCTCCTTTAACCCAATTCAACACGCGTGTTCCTGAAGCACTTTCTACGTGTCCAGCACAAGACTAGCCAAGATACCTGCTTCAGAAAAACTGTGCATAAAATCATAAAATTAATAGTGTTTCAAACGCACTAAGTGAGCTCACCGTATGAGAGAACTATATTGGTCAGTCCTAAATTTCTTAAAAGAAAATGGTGTCTACACAGCCAAGGGCTACTAACTAACACCTTTGAGGACAAAGGTTCTGGGCGCTCCGACTCGTGCTCTACAGTGGACACCGCGCCACCCAGCCATCACGCCACGGGACAAGCTGAAGTGGCCTTCGAGTCACCTGACCAGGAGGAAGGCGCGGCACCAGCTCCCTGAGCGGTACAGGCGGAGCCACGAGAGCTTGCAGAGTGGAAAACAGAGGGACGCAGAACCAGAAGATATGCTGCCATCCCTGCTTCAACCCGCCCACCTGCAGTTCCCAAGAATTCTGGACTCTTCCATCTCTGAAATTTTTGAAGTGTGTGTAGTTGTTGTTCCAATAAACTTCATGTTTAATCGAAACTGCTCCATTTAACGCTGTATTTGTTGTAGGAAAAACAAAGGACTCGAGAGCCTACGAAGCTCCGTGTGCGTTCCTCCAGTATCTCCCCTCCAACCTGGGGTGTGTGTGTCCTCGGGCCTGTTATGCTGACAGAGCAGCTGGTCACCAGGCGACCTCACTGAACATCCGCATCAGTACAGTTTGCAAGTGACAGCCTCCAAAACTTCCCAGTTGGTAAAGGACTAGATTTTTTTAAGGTCCTGACTGCGAGGATCAAAATGGGCCAACGGGCAAATGCGTACGCTGGTCAACGAGCTGACTCAGACCACCCAGAACCTCTGGTCCCCGGGCTTCCAGGCCTCAGCACCCACTCTCTCAGCCTTAGAGTCAGCAAACCTCACTACAGGGATCCCCCGCTGAACTCGAAGAGGAGAATACCCCCCTGTGGCTTTACACTTCCATTACAGACAAGGAAGGTCACCATGAGTCCTCTGCAGCTTGAGATGTAGAAAACAAACACTCGCCTGATGTTATGCATTGCTCTTACATGTAATTTTTTTAAGTGGGGCTTGGAGTTGATGACCCACGAATCTCCATCACGCCCACATCTTGATCCCCGTGTGAGCTTCCTACTCACCCTCAGCAAGGACAGGACTGAACTGCACACGGGGGTCAGCTGAGTCGATGGCATTACAAACAGCTGCACCACAGCCGGGGGCAGCATGGCCTCAAGCCCGCTCTGCTCTATTCTCAGCCACCCTTTGGTGGAGCCAGAGGCCAGACCCCTCAGACAGCTGCTGCTGCACTGATCCTCCCCCACTGCTCTGTGATCCCCCTCCCCGGAGAATGGCCAAGAAGGGAAGAGAAAGGGAACCTTTTCTGCAGCAACTACTACGTGCCCGCCATTGCATTAGTGGCTTACGCGGGTGATCGCTCCATCTTTACGGTGACCTAACGGTGCCGGCACCATGACTCCCACCATACGAGTGAGGAAGACACTGGTGGTTTCAGAGCAGTGCCCCAAAGGGGTCCAGGACCATCACTGACATTCCCAACTACCAAAGGAAGGGCCAGCTGTGCACACAAATCCTTTCCCAACTACAGCCTCCAACGTCTTCACCTCTGCAGCGCTGAACTACGAGCCACTGCCACGTGGCTGAAATCGCCTTCGTCACTCCCACGGGCCTTATCAAGGTCAGAAATGCCACATCACCCTCACCCCTCCTTTGCTCTCTCCTTCTTCGGCCGAAGTCAAAACAAAGCTCAGATCCAAGGGCCGCGGACAAGGGTGGGTGTGTGCTACTTCCTGCTCAGAGAAACACCGAGGTCTGAACTCACAAGTCAATCCCTGATGTTCTTATTTTTAGGAGACACAGCCTACAAGCTGCAGACTCCCCAGCGTTAGTGATCCTGTCGTTCACACTGAAATGATTCAGCAAAAACAAGAACACAGAAAACCCACACACAAGTAAAGCCGATTTGGCAAAACAGTCACCGTTAACTAGAAGTAGAAGGAATACACAGGTGTTCACTGTGCTAGCCTTTCAACTTCTCTGTGTATTTAACATTTCCATAATAAAAAAATTAGTTCTTTATTGCTTGCCTAACTTACTGGTTTCTAAATATACAACCAAAAGCCTAAAACAAGTATTTTCATTACATAGATCATCATTAACTTTTTATTTTCTAAAGTGAGGTTTTCTACAAAGGTTTAATTAAACCCAATTCCAATCTGCAATAACAACCCTCTCTGGCTCTAAGAGTGTTGTTCCACTCGATGGAGAGGGAAGCCAACTGGCTGGGACCAGTGGCAGAGGACATTTTCCCCTAAACTGTTATTTACTCAGGGTGGGAGAACTTGTTTACTTTATAAACTTTTTTTTTTTTTTTTTTTTTAAGAGTGAGAGAGAGCTCGAGAGAGAGAGAGAGCGCGCACAAGTCAGGAGAGGGGGAGACAGAGAGGAGGGAGAGAGAGAATCCCGAGCAGCCTCCACACTGTCGGCAAGAAGCCCAACTTGGCACTCGATCCCACGACCCCAGGATCATGATCTGAGCCAAAATCAACAGTCGGACGCTCAGCCACCTGGGCCACCCAGGTGCCCCGAACTTGTTTCGTTTAATTTTTTGAGGGAACAGATGTGATTTAAAGCTGGAAGCACCTGGGTTTTAACTCCCCCAGACCAGTGTCTGGACCCCTCATCTCCAGCACTGGCCACTGTGACACTTTCCATGCGGCAGGCGCCCCAAAGATGCCTGCAGGTGACAATGGCAGTAAGTCGGGAGGAAATTAACTCTGAAATCATTCCCCTCTGGCTGCCCTGTAGCACAGCTGGCAGCTGTCATTTTGATCAGAACAGGACTGGAAAAAGGCTGGGGTAGCTGCAGAATTAGGCTCTAGACGTGCACACTTACTTTCCAGAGCTGACTCCTTTCATGTGGTCTGTGTAAATGTAGATATCGGGGATGAACTTGTTGAGGATGCTCCTTGCAGAATCCACGATCCGGTTTGCCATCTGCGGTGACACACGCACGGAGTACCTGCAGTCTGCAGTTAAGGGTGCGTCCTGCTCACACTCCAGGACAGAGGGAAGTCAGTTCTGAAGCCAGCAGCTATCCGCGGAACTGTAACACATCGGGGCTCCCAATGCCATTCTACTTTCCACCCGTCTTTAATCGCTTAACTTGGTAACACTTTAACTCAACTTTTAGAGCATTTCCATCAATTGTTATCGTATTAGTATATAACTTTTATATTATTATATAAAAGGATCACAGTGAGAAACACCCAGATATAGAGAGTTGGAAAGTATAAAATAACAAGTTCCCAACCCTGCTCTAGACTTCCTACCCAATGCCCCTCCCTTCCCCTAGAAATGGTTCACCTCAATTCTAGAACAAGAGAAGAAGACCGCCTGTCTGTCTGGCATGAGCCGAGCTCGCTTTGAAGTGTTTGTTGTCTGACCACCCCCCACTGCTGGAACCGATGAGTCTGTCCCTTGAGAACTGAGGCCAGAACAGACACCACCCTGGGGCTCACCAGGGCCAATCCCAATCCACCGCCCCCCCCCCCGCCCCCCGTTCTGTTGACAGGAAAAGCAGAAAAAGATCAGTGAAAGACAGTACAGTAGCTGTTTATAAAGATCTAAACAGGGTGTTTTTGTAACAGAGCCTATTTTCAATTATTTAAGTATCAATTACTCCTTTTGTAGACAAGACAGGCTCCTCACAACTGCTACCTTACAGTCAAAATACTGATAATTGGCACTTTTACACCAGGGCACCCCCAGAGAGAGAAGGAGAAAGACATCAGCAACTCAAGCGAAAAGGCTGGTTTTTAAGGAAGTGGAAACAATTATCTAAAATTTGACTTCATTATGGAGACCGGCTCTCCTCAACCCCACGAATCAAAAATTCAGTACGGAGCACTTTCGATGCGCGACGTTCAGTCAAGAGGTGGCTACATACGTGGGACAAGAGCCTAGAGAAATGGACGAGTAAGGACATGTGATCTTCCCACTACCCCAATACACACCCCACACAGCCAACTCCAACAAGGAGAACAGGGGGTGTGGTCTGCCCAGTCCAGCCCAGCTGCTCAAAAATTACTGTCAATAACATATTCCATTTCCATTCGAGCTGCAGAAACAAAATGCTCAGAGACTGCAAAGAACGCGGCTGGCACCCAGCTCCACTTTCTGATCCGTCTGGCACCTTCACCGGAAGATCAACCTTTCCTCATGGCGGTGAGACTTTGCCAATTAGCCCGGGTCCTCCCAGATCTTATGATCAGTCTGCTCAGGGTTCGTCCCCACCTCGGCACCCTGCCACTCGCCCAGACTGTCCAGATTCTTCCACCTGAACTGCCTCCCTTCACTGTCCCAGCCCCGAGCTCCCCTTCTCTCCCCAACACCCTCCAGCCAGTGCCGGGCTGTGGTCTCCTCTTGACCTTACCATACGCCTCTCTTCATCTACACACGTGCTGCCCGTGCCCGTCAACAAGACCACGCATTCCATAAGGAGAGGGGCTCTGCTTCTGTACAGAGCAGAGCTCTCCGATGACTCTCATACCCTATTTCTGTACTCAGAAACACTCGATAAATATTTGACTTGACACAAAGGGCAAACCTAAAATGGGGAAAGAGCAAAGAGGAATTTTTCAATACCCACACCAAGCCCGGTTACATCACCACCTCTGTCCAGAATGTACTTCTGACCACAGGCAGCTGAGATAAACAGTGCCGGGTCTCCTACCTTTGGACCGGGCAGGTGCTGTCCTTCTGAGCCCGAGGCTGTCCACTCTCCTAAGGAGAGCACCAACGCCACTGTCCTGACATAATCCCACGGCATCCACGGCTTCCAAAATCCTTTCAGGTACATTAATAACTGATCTTATGCTCACGGTGACCCCAGGGGCCAGGGCCATGGATTCCTAGTTCCGGAGCTTACACTGAGGACAACTGAGTCACAGAACGGAGATACAAATTAAACAGATCTGACCTCACAAAGACAACCTCCTCCCTCCAGCCCCTCCAGAGATGTGGAAACCAGGTGGGTAACTGTTCCAACTCAGGGCCAGTGGAGTCCTACATCAGAACCCTGGCAGTGCAGAGGGACAGGGCAGCTACACCCCAGAGTCACTGTGGAACCACCTAGCGCGGTGTGGAGGCTGAGTTCCGAATCGGACCATCCGTGTTCACATCCCAGCTCCAGTGAACCATCATTCTGTGTCTAGTGTGCTAGACACATGAGGGGCCCCACCTCCTCATCAGTGAGAGAGGGATAATCAAAATACTCTCCCCCCCCCCACCAGGGTTTAGAGGCTCAAAAGAAAGAATGCATGTGAATGCCTGGCGATGCCTTGTGTGTGGTGGGAACCCCACGAATGCCAGTCACTGCTTTTCAGGCCCAAGACTCAAATCTCAAAGCAGAGGCTGCTATCCTTTCAGGAATCAGAGATCCTTCTGGGAACCTGATGAAAGCTACGGCCCCTCCCTCAAGAAACATGCCCACGTAGGGGCGCCTGGGAGGCGCAGTCGGTTAAGCGTCCGACTTCAGCCAGGTCACGATCTTGCGGTCCGTGAGTTCGAGCCCCGCGTCAGGCTCTGGGCTGATGGCTCGGAGCCTGGAGCCTGTTTCCGATTCTGTGTCTCCCTCTCTCTCTGCCCCTCCCCCGTTCATGCTCTGTCTCTCTCTGTCCCAAAAATAAATAAAAAACGTTGAAAAAAAAAAAAATTAAAAAAAAAAAAAAAGAAAGAAACATGCCCACGTAATTTTGCAGGCAGTTTCAGGAGAATGTGAACCTTCTGAAGCCCATACATGAATACCATATTAAGAACTCCCATAACCGAGAGAGACAATTTCACAGTTCTAGGCCCTACGATCCCTCACTGGCGTTCCAGGTCAGAGAAGGCACACACGGGTGTGGGTGTGGAAAGAGAGAGACGCAGATTGATGCTCTACGTACCTTCCCTACAATCAGAGAAAGGAAACCAGTTTGTCCTACAAATTCTAACTCACTGCCATCTTGGGCCTCTACCCCAGCTTCTTCATTTGACTCTTAGGTACCAAATCATGAGCTTCTGGGACAGCGCCACAAACTGGAAACAGAGCGTCCCCCTTCTCCCCACCACCCCCCTCAGGCAGGGGGAGAGGAGAGTGGGTGGCATTAAACAAAAGGTAACCGCACCATCCAGTCACAGCTGCTGGCAGGAACCCACACCAGCTCCTGCCCAGGACCTGGCCAGTCAGGGAGGGAAAAGACGCGCCCTCAGTTAAAGCCACAAGAGCAGGGCCGGCTCTTCTAACCCCGGCCCTCCCATGGGGAGTACAACCTCCAAGCTCAGACCCACAGTCAACCGGACTTGGAACTACAAAAACCACAAAACCAGCTAGAGCGTTTTGCCGAAGGCGGCTCTTTTTTTCCCAGGCTCCAAAACTGGCCAGGAAGGCGATCTCAGTTCAAACCCACATTCCTTTGGGGGTGTCCATGAGAGGGGCAGCTCACATCTGGTTTGCAGACAGGAATCTGAGCAAGGGCACTGTGGCTCCTTCCCCGAGGAGCTGGGAGGAGGGTTCAGGGGTCTCAGCCCCAGCCCCACACGAGGAGTTCCTCGGGGTCTTCCTGGCGCCGTTTCTATACAGGGAGGCTCAAAGAACACGGGAGGGAGAAGCAGGGAGGAGCAAAGGGACGGCCCGCCGCCCGGGGCTCTTCCGGCTTTCTCCGTCTCCTCTGCACAACCCCCGAGCCTTCCCCACCTCCCAGTGTCCTCATCAAAGGTTCACTCACAGGGCGTGTGCACATGCGGGACACCATTCGGGGAGACCCCAGCGTGACAGCCTCCGTGGAACCCATGTCGTTACCACAAGACTGTGTCAAAACAAACAGCACACTCTGCAAATCACATTTCCAGACTACAGAGAATGGGCCCCGAGCAGGGCTCACTGCCACGAGACAGCATGAAGGACACAAATCTCAAATGAGAAAAATCAAACTGAAACGGTCCGGAATGTGGGCAGGATTTCACACGCAGGGCCACCGACTGCCGCACTTTCCAGCAACAGAGGCAAACGGCCACCAGCAGGGTTTCGTTCTGGGTTATTTACATGGCAAAACACAGGAGCCTGTTAACAAGAATAAGGTTGAGCTAAAAGTGCATGCGTATGTGGTTAAAGAGAAAACTAAAAAAACCTTCCTACTTGCACGGCATCTCCATTTCTCCACAGAGAACATCACCTTAGAAAGGCCATACAACTGTGCGCCAACCTGGGGGCTCCGGGGACAGAGGTGCTGGGCGTGGCCCTGAGATGGGCCCCAGGGGAGCCACGCAGAGAGAACAGGCCACAGCGCGGGAAGCTCGGTGACAGGCTCCTCTGGTCCTGAGGGCTCCTGCAAAGAACTCCGGGCGGCACCCTCTGTCTCAACAACGGCTTCCCCAGCTAATCCGAGTCCTCACGGCTCACTGTTCAAGCTAATCAAGGACTCTGAAGAGTCAGTCCACACCACGTTTCTTTTTCTCCCAGGAGGACTATGCCCAAACCTCCTGAGAAACATAAAACTTGACTTTAGGCACCTATCCCACCCCTGGGAAGAAGACATCCTGATCTCTCCCTTTTGTCAAACTCCTACCAGGCAAGTCACTGCGCAAGCCATCCAGCCCTCGGGCCTCCAATGCCTGCCCTGACCCAGATCTTGTCGGCCTCTGAAATCGTACTACTTTCAATATCCGAGACCCCCAAAGACAACTCCCCACACACAAGTTCTTGTTCTTCCACCCAGCACACACACCTACTTCCACTCAACCTTTAGGGCTATTTACATTCAACCTTTAAATCCATTAAGGGTTCCAACCCCGTGACCGCCTGCCTTCTCCAGGCTGGCCAGCCCTTGCCACAGGACTCGGCCAGGAGCACCCGTCTGTCACTGCAACAATACCCACCCCCCCCAGTCCCTCTAACCTATCCCCTGCACCAGTCATTCACCCCGTCATCCACACTCAGCCCTAGCTGAGAGTGGCCGTCTGGCCTTCTCGTCTCTGCCCTCCAGGCTGCCGACTGCCGCCAGACACGGCCACACAGTCACAAAGCCGACACCATCATGGTCACCATCTTGGGCTGAGCCCTCACTGCTGTCACACAGACTTGCTCTTCTCCTCAGTCCCTGCACCCCACTGCCACAGCACATCCTGACACTTGTCACACTGCCTCATCATACCTCTGCTAATGCCCTTGTCCTCAATCCCAACCTAACTCTTGAAAACGGAACTGTTCCCACCCCCCTTCCTACCACCTTCAGGCGGCTCGATTTAGAGCTGTCCTCACCGCATACCTGCCATCTTCAACCCACACCCTCTCCAATAATAATAAAAATAACAGTAGCTGCAACTCACCACATGCTTACTCACATACCAGCCCAGTGCCTCGTACTATGCATCTATCACCTCACTCAACCTTCACGGCAGCCCCACACGGTGTTTGTAAAGTGCCCAGTGGCATGCGGGTCAACCAAGGCTTTGGGCCGAAATCCTGTCATACCTGAGCGGCAAAGCCAGAGTCGGAACTCACGTCTGATCCCAGCACCTTATCACTGCTACCCTGCTGCATGAGCCTCCCTCTCACCCAGAGATCTACCTGATCAACAGCAGTACTCAGATCAGCACCAACCTTTTCTTCGGAAAGGGAGGGAATCTTCTCAACTCTCTCCATCTCCATATGGCAAGTAACCGCTTATCTTTCCTCCTGCTTCTCTTTCCGGTCAAGACTCTTGACAGAGCAACCTCCATGTTGCACCACAGCCCTCCGGGTCACACCCCTCAGCCGGGAACTGGTCTTGGGGCTGGATCCTCCTCTCTGGAAGCAGCTCCTCCTTGGCCGTGAGCTGCCCAGGGCATTCTCCAGCCTCAGGCTGACTCCTCTGGGCTCCTCGGGCAGGGGAGGGGGGCGTCCAACCAGGACTTCTAAGAAGCTGCATTTTCTTTATTCTCCTCTCAACCCCTTGACTCTCCCTGGTCCCCCTTCCCGGGAGCACTTGGCCTTTTTTTTTTTTTGGTTTATTTTGAGAGAGAGTGTGTGCTCTCAAACATGAGTGGGGGAGGGGAGAAGGAAGGAGGGGAGGGAGGGAGGGAGGGAGAGAGGGAGAGGGAGAGAGGGAGAGGGAGAGAGGGAGAGAGAGAGAGAGATAAAGAATCCCCAGCAGGCCCCACGCTGTCAGCACAGAGCCCAACATGAGGCTCAGTCTTATGAGCCATGAGATCACGATCTGAACTGAAATCAAGAGGTGGATGCTTAACCAACTGAGCTCCCGAGGTGCCCTGGGAGCACTTTGCTTTTGCTTTCAAGTCTTAGTGGCTTCTCAGGGATCCACCCGCCACCCGCCTCTCCCGCACACTACACAGTAACCAACTCCAAATCACCCACTTTGGGCTCTCACCTGGCCCCCAGGTTACAGGTGTGCATTTCTAATTTCCTTTCTAGGCCTATCTCCCTGTAACCACACGAAGGGCCCTCAAACCCAGCAGGAATAGAACTGAACTTATCCCCACTGCCCCCCACCCCACCCCACCCCCCGGCAAACACACAGCTACTGTCAGAACGTATATCTCTATCCAGGTGCCAGGAGACACATCAGAATCGCCCTCAAGGACCCCCCTGTCCCCCTATCACAGAGCCAGGTGGTGATGGCATCCCCCGCATGCTGCCCCCAGGATCTCTGTAAACCAGCAACCCTCACCCAGGCTCTTCAGGGCACAATGACTCTCCAGTATCTTTGCCTGTAAGTGGTCGCCACTAGGTGATAGGATGTTTTTTGTTTGTTTTTTTTTTTTACTTGAACCTTGTAAAAAGCAGCCAAAAGTTCTTTTAGCATCACCAAAGTTATGGTCTTAACATGGAAATTCTCTCTCTAGATAACTGCTGACTTTGGAACAAAAGCCAACACCCTCAACGTGGTCTTTAATCTTCACTGGCTCCGGCCCCATCACCCCATCATCCACTACTTCTATCTCCATCTTCTACTACCAAACACCACTGCGCAACCTGCACTGAGGCCACACTGCACGGCTTGCCACTCCCAGAACCGCTGTGCACTGTGACATGTGCACAAGCATTCCCTCCTTGCTCTGCTTCACAGGCCTCCAGTCTTCAAAGCTCAGTCCCAATGCCTTCCCTTCCTATAGGAAAAGGCAGAGGTTAAAAGTCCGGGCTGCGATCAGACAGAGCTCAAATCCCAGCTCTGCCGGCATGAGCAGTGTTATGTGGATACAAATTCCATAAGGTGCAGCCTCAGTTTCCCCATCTGCAAAAGAGAATGCAAGTAAACTCAGAAGTCACTTTGAGGCTTAAAAATAAAGTGTCTCAAATGTAAACGGATTAACCTTCACAATCAGAAGAAACAAAAGTTGCTGCATGGGTAAAACAACAAGACCCAACTATATGCTGTCTACAAACGGCCCGCTTTAACATATAAGCACACATATAAGCTGAAAGTGAAGATATTCCGTGCAAATGGGAACCAAAAGAGAGGAGGAGTGACTAACCTTCCATCAAACAAAAGACACTAAGTCCAACAAGACTTTAAGGTCACAAGAGACAGGGCTCCACGCTAAGCCTGGAGTGGAGCCTGCTTAAGATTTTCTCTCTCTCCCTCTCTCTCTGCCCCACTCACTCGCACTCTCTCTCTCTCAAAAAAAAAAAAAAGAAGAAAACATTCTCTCCCTTCCTCCGCCCCCCTCCTCCACTCATGCTCTAAATAAATAAAAATAAATAAATAAATGTTTTAAAGTCACAAGAGATAAAGAAGTTGATCATACAATGTAAGGTCAATTCAACAGAAAGACGTAACAATTACATATGCACCCACTCAGATCACCTAAATATATAAAGTAAACATCAACAGATCTGAAAAAAGAGCAATACAACAGCAATTGAAGACTTCATACCCCACTTTCAACAATGGATAGGACATCCAGAAAGAAAATCAGTAAGGCAACAGAAGACTTGAACAACACAACCAAATGGAACTCACAGACATCCAGAGCACATTTCACCCAACAGTAGAGGGGCACGCATTCTTCTTGCTTGAACATTCTCCAGGATCACAAGGTTGGTCACAGGACACGTCTTAACAAGTTTAAGGCGGCTGAAATCACCTCAGCTACCTTTTCCAACCACAATGGAACAAAAGTAGGCATCAATAACTGCAAGAAAATGGGAAAATCTACAAACCGGTGAAAATGAACACATCTTTGAACATACAAGGGGTCAAAGAAGAAATCAAAAGGGAAACTAGGAAATCTATAGACAAACAAAAATGAAAACACAACATACCAAAACTTTTGCGACTGAGCAAAGGAGTACCAAGAAGGAATTTTATAGTGATAAGGACCTACATTCTTTCTACAAAAGAAGAAGGGTCTCTAATAAACAGCCGAACTTTACACTTCAAGGAACTAGGAAAAGAAGAACTAAAATCCAAAGTTAGCAGAAGGAAATAAATAATAGGGTAGATACAAGTGAAACAAAAAAGCAAAAACCAACGGGAAAAAAATCAACAGAAGAATCAGTTTTTTGAAAAGATAAACAAATGACAAACCCTTAGTTACATTGAGAAAAAAAGAGCAAAGACTCAAGTAAATAAAATCAGAAATGAAAACAGACATTCTAAATGATGCCACAATTTGTAAAAAAAATAATAAGGTACTATTATGAACAGTTACATGCCAAATTGGACAACCTAGAAGAAATGGATAAATTCTACCAAGTCTGCATCAAGAATAGAGCTTGAACAGACCAATAACAAATAAGGAGACTGAATCAGTAATCAAAAACCTCGAAACAAAGACCAGATGGCTTCACGATTAATTCACTGGTGAATTCTACCAAACATTTAAATGACAAACACCAATCCTTAGACTTCCAAAAACATCAAAGAGAGAACACTTCCAAATTCATTTTATGAAACCAGTGTCACCCTGATACCAAAGCCAAACCATAAAGACACTACAAAAAAGAAAACTACAGGCCAATATCCCTAATGTACATGGATGCAAAAATTATCAACAAATATTAGTAAACTAAATTCAACAATACATTAAAAGGTTCATATAACATGACCGAGTGGGATTTATCCCTGATATGCAAAGATGGCTCTATATATGCAAATCAACTAACGTGATAAACCACATTAACAGAATAAAGAATAAAAATCACATGATTGTCTCAACAGACACAGAAAAAGCATCTGATACAATTCAATACTCTTCCACAATTAAAAACTCTCAACAAATTAAGTATAGAAGAAACTTATCTCAACACAATAAGGACATACATGAAAAGCCCACAGCTAACATCATCTTCAGGAATGATGGAAAACTGAAAGCTTTTCCTCTACAATTTGGAATCAAGCATGGATAGCCACGCTTTCCATTCCTATTCAGCATGGTACTGTAAATCCTAGCCAGAGAAATTAAGCACGAAAAAGAAATGAAAGGAACCCAAACTGGAAAGGAAGAAGTAAAATTATCTGACTGCAGATGACCTGATCTTACACGTAGAAACCCTAAAGATATCACCCCCCAAACAAAATAACAGATACAGAAAAAACAATCCTAAAATTTATATGGAACTACAAAGGACTCAAAAAAGCCAAAGGAATTTTGAGCAAGAACAATGCTGGAGGCATCAGAGTTCCTGATTTCAAAATATATCACAAAGCTACAGTAATCAAAATGGCATGGTATTGCCACAAAAACCAATGGAACACAACAGACAGCCCAGAAATAAACCCCTACAAGTCCGTTCAACAGACACACCACATACAAAAATCAACTCAAAATAGATTAAAGATAAACGTAAGACCCTAAAACCATAAATATTCTAGAAGAAAACATAGGGGAAAAGTTTCTTAGCACTGACAATGATTTATTGGATGGAGCACCAAAACAAGGGCAAAAGAAACAACAAAGTGAAAAGGCAATCCACAGGATGAGAGAAAATGTCTGCAATTCATATCTCTGATTAATATCCAAAATATGTAAAAACCCATACAACTCAACAGCAACAAACTAAAAATAATCCAATTAGAAGATGGACAAAGGACCTGAATAGATACTTCTCCAAAGAAGAACCAGATTATGTTCATACATTCATGTGAAAAAGGGCTCAATATCACTCATCATGAGAAATGCAAATCAAAACCACAATGAGTTAGGGGCACCTGGGTGGTTCAGTTGGTTGAGCAACCGACTTCAGGTCAGGTCATGATCTCCCAGGTTGTGGGTTTGAGCCCCGTGTCGGGCTCTGTGCTGACAGCTCAGAACCTGGAGCCTGTTTCAGATTCTGTGTCTCCCTCTCTCTCTGCCCCTCCCCGACTCCCCCTCCCCCCTCCCTCTCTCAAAAATAAACATTAAAATCTTAAAAAAAACAAAACGGGTTATCACCTCATGCTTGTTGGAACAGTTATTATAAAAAAAACAAAAAACAAAAGATAACAAGTATGGCTGAAAGTGTGGAGAAAAGGGAATCCTTATACACTGTTGGTGGGAATGTAAATTGATCCCACAATCCCACATAGGGTACATATCCACAGAAACTGAATACACTCCCACATTCATTTCAGTGTTATTCACTATAACCAAGACATGAAGGCAACCTAAATGTCCAATGCAAGATAAATAAAGAAAATGTAGTATTTATATACATAGAGTATTATTAAGCCTTAAAAAAAAAAAAAAAGGAAATGCTATCATTTGTGACATGGTTTAATAAGGAAGACAGCGTGCTAAGTGAAATAACACTTAGTGAAAGATACAGAACAGACAGAGAAAAACAAATACTGCGTAATTCCATTTATAGAAGGAATCTAAAATAGTCACACTCACAGAAGCAGAGAGAATGGTGGTTGCCAGAGTCTGGAAGGAAGGGGAAAGGTGGAAATGCTGGTAAAAGGGTACAAAGTTTCAGTTATACAAGATGATTAAGTCCTACAAACCCACTATATGCCATAATGTCTGCACTATATACTTAAAAATTTGCTGGGGGTCTTCGGTGGCTCAGTCAGTTGAACACCCAACTTCCGCCCAGATCATGATCTCACAGTTCGTGGGCTCGAGCCCTGTGTTGGGCTCTCTGCTGACATCTCAGAGCCTGGAGCCTGCTTCACATGCTGTGTCTTCCTCTCTCTCTACCCCTCCCCTGCTCATACTCTCTCAACAATAAATAAATGTTAAAAAAAAAATTTTTTTTTAAAAAAAATGTGCTAAGATAATTATACTGGAATTTAAAAAATAATTTTTAAAAAAATTTGCTAAAAGAGTAGACCTATATCAAACGTTACCACAAAAAATTAAAAGTATAAAAATCTAAAAAAAGTGTAAAAATAAAAAAAAAAATGAAGAGGGCAGAAAGAAACTCTTGGAGGTAACGAATAGGTTTAAGGCACTATGCTACTGGTTTCGCAGGTATATGCTAATCTCCAAACTCATCAAGCTGTACACGTTAATCCGTATAGCTTTTTGTACGTAAATCATACATCGATAAAATGGTTTTTAATTAATTAATTATTTTTGAGAGAGACAGTATGAGTGAGGGAGGGGCTGTGGGGGGCGGGGGGGGGGGCAGAAGATCTGAAGTAGGGTCTGCGCTGACAGCAGTGAGCCAGATGCAGGGCTCAAACTTGTGAACCATGAGATCATGACCTGAGCCAAAGTCAGACGCTCAACCGACTGAGCCACCCAGGTGCCCCAATAAAGTGGTTGTTTAAAAACAAAAGAAAAGCAAGCATACCCTTATATTATCACAGTGCATGCAAAGTAATCACTTAATAAACAGGTATTACTGGGGCACCTGGGTCACTCAGTCAGTTAAGCGTCCAACTTCAGCTCAGGTCATGATCTCGCAGTCCGTGGGTTCGAGCCCCGTGTCAGGCTCTGTGCTGACAGCTCAGAGCCTGGTGCCTGTTTCAGATTCTGTGTCTTCTTCTCTCTCTGACCCTCCCCTGTTCATGCTCTGTCTCTGTCTCAAAAATAAATAAATGTTTAAAAAAATTTTTTTAAATAAATAAATAAACAGGTATTATTCCTGCCCTCCTACATCCTCCAGACAAAATGTGCCATCCTGTATCTTAGCTCCCCAACCTACTGTGTGCCTGTCTACACCACTTTACACATTAGATCAGAATTACGTGTTTGCGTAGGTTTCCCGTCAACAGGGGTGTGTTGGTGGTCCCTAAACCAAAGCCCCCAGGAGAGCAGGACATACCCTGGAGTTGTTTGCTTGAGCGTGAACTAAAAAAGAACAACGAAGGAACCAGTCTAGTCATGGTGAGACGGATAATAAAACATCACATCTCAGCCAACAATTACCATTTTGCACTGCTAAGACTTCCCCAAGACTGCTGTCTAAAAGTAAATAACTCTGCAAAGAGGTAAACTGTTGGAAGTGATAAGTCATTCTTCCCTTCGAGAGGCAAGTCAAAGAACAGAAAGTTAAATCAAACAAAAGGATACGCAATTCCTCTAATACGTTTGATCTTCCCTGGATCCGTGAGCTGAACGGGCTTCAGGACCTTCCTCACAGGACAGGAGAAGAACACTTCTCCTCCTCCTCCGGGAGGCATTCCCCGTCGCACAACCTGCCCGGGTGGAAAGACAGAAGAGGTGACGATGCTGTGGAGCGCGTGACCCTGACACCCAACCTGGCTGCTCTATGCCAAGGGGCTCTTCCTCGGGAGGCAGCGAGCTCTTTCGTACCCACCTTGTCAACCCCTTCAATGCCGACAGCACCTTAAGTTAGCACCAAGAGGGCACATGCTGAGCGGTGACTCCGGGCCAGCACGTCCCCGTCATAGTGAAGCCACTTCATCACGAGGGCCTGTCCCCTCATCCTAACTGTGAGCAACTAGCCCAGCTCATTGGCTCATCCCATTTCTCACCCGTCAGAAGCCCGCTTCTCCTCCTGTGCAATGAACTGATCTATGAAAAACTCATTTTATTCAGTAAAAATGAAGTCATTTCCCCCGTTTTAAAACATTAACTTAAGAAATAGATGCTAAACAGCTTAAGATATCCAGTGTTACTGATGTAACCCTGCTTAAACAGATGCTTAAATTACTTCTACTAGGTTTTGAAAACACTGAACATTCACAGGGGCATCCAGGTTGGGAGGCCCTGGAGACAAATTACATCTTGATGATTCGACCAGAGAGGGCGTGTGGCTAGAACCCTGGCTCCACTGCTCACTAGTGGAGATGCCATGAGGACTAAGGGAGCCGACGCGTGTGCAGCACTCACACCATCACCTACTGCGGAGTAAGTGCGAGTAACTGGCCACTACGACTGTCATTACTCAAGAGTCCCTCTCCAGCTCCAAGTCTGTAACGTTGGGGTCATGACTCCCGTGGGTGTTCTCAATGGAGACGTTCGACACACACAGTGTGACACACACAGACACACTGAGTCACACGGCTCTTCCCATGAGTTCACAAGAGAATATGTTGTACGCATATATATACAGCCAACAAGGTACACGCATCCTTACCTTTAGCTCAAATGATTCACCGTCAATTCCAAACTGTTTCAACAGGGGGAGGGCTGTTGCCTTAAGAACATCAACCTGTGGAATTATTTCAGGAAAAAAAAAAAAAAAGTTTAATTAAACCTTGAGAAGTGGGAAGAACAAAGAGCCCACAAAGCAGGATGAGGTTCAGCAACCGGGCACACGATGTCGTCCTGCGAGGAGGAAGCACGCGGGCTTACAACTGAGGGCATGGGCCGGCTCTGCTCCCAAATGAGACTGCAATTTTACAAGCTGCCGGCTTCTCCGAGCCCCTCTTTCCTCACTTTATAACAGCATACATGTACCCTGTGAGTCATCGTGAGTATCACATGCATCACGCAAAAAGCATCAAGAAATGGCTAGGCCCATCCAGAAAACAAACTGGGACTTCTGCTCATTCCTAGAGGCCTAAGCGTTACAGAAGAAAATATCAGCCTTTTTTATTATTCTTTTTCCAACATGGTTGTTTAGTGCTGAGAGCTGGTGGCAATCCAAGCCAAAGCAAACCAAATGAAGTCTGCAACCTGAGCAGGGGCTACCTGGGAGTCCTGCGGGCGCCACACAGGCAGTCACAGGAGGGGACAGTCCACAAAGGGGTAGGCCGGGGGAGGTAGGCTTGGACTCAGGGAAGCCCCACAGTGCAACGACAATGCCCACAGTTGATGGCAGGGCTGTGCCGAGCATGGCTGTTATGACCTCCTCCCTTAGAGCTCCTCGGGGGCCTGGGGTCCTCTGCTTACTTATTTGTGGATGCCCCAGAGGGAATAAGGATGACATTCAAATCAGGTTGGCGAACAAGTCAGTGAACGCTGTCTCAACAGCAACTCGGGTAGGAAAGAAAAATCACTCCCTTACTTGTTCCCACTGAACAGAGCTGCTCTCCAGCCTGCAGGGGCGAGCGACCCCCAGGCAGGGGCAGGGCGGCTCGGTCCAGGCTCCACCTCCTGTTAGCTGTGTGGCTTCTGGTCAGAAAATCCCAACTGTCTGAATTTCCTGGTCTTTAAGGTCTGGGGCTCTCAGCCTGTCTCTCTCCGAGCTGCCACCAACTCTTAACATGCTGAGATTCAACAGAATGAGACTCCAATAAGCCTTCATAGCAGAGAACAGCCCCAACTAAATATTCTGATACCACAAAATTAACCAGGGGCAGAAATGACCTCTGAAGCCTAGGAACCTGGTCAGAATGGATCAGGTGGGGCAGAAGCAGTTACGAGGAAAACTCATTAAAGATTAGCTAATGTCATTAAATACTGAAGCTAAACGTATGTCGCAAACTTAAAATAATGCATTTGGGGCTGCCAGAACCGAGAGGAAGCCAGTCTAGGCTAGAATTAAGGGCAACTGGGGAGCAGGCCAACCCAGACTCTGGGAACAGTGGGGGTGGAGGGGCGCACGCTGCTCTGCCGACGACGTGACTCTGGGACCCAGGCGCCCAGCCTGGAGAGAGGGAGAGAGAGGGCGGGGAGAGAGGGGAGAAAGCAGCGCAACCCTTCTGCCTCATCCTACCTATACCTGGAGTCAAAAGGCCGAGGCCAAATGGCCTCTGAAGGTCAGCCAGAAGCCCTAGTGTAGCTGAAGGGGGTCCCATCTCCTGAATGAGCCTCTAGCTGCCCCGGACGGCAGGCATCCTGGTGCAGTGGGACTAGGGCCGGAAAAGCAGATGCGGGCTTGAGTCCTTCTCTGCCTCTTATTAGCTGGAAGACCTGGACACTTCCCCACGCCCCCAGGGCCGTGGGTGCCTCCTGCGTAAAGTGAGGGGCTGGACTGGACGTACCCCTCTCGCTGTGCACACTCTCATTTTAGCAGAGTGAGGATGGTCTACAAGTTCTGCTTAAGGACAATGGAGCTGGAACTCTGCGATTACAGGCCCGAGTCTGGTCCAAGTGGCACCTGACGGCAGAGGCATTACCCTTCAGTTCAGTCAGTCAGCAGACAGAAATGCGATCAGATCCAAGCCGACGCGAGAAAGGGAAGAAACCTGCTCTCAGCTACCTTGTCTGAAACAGTGATAAGAACATCCACCTCACAGGGTTGGTTCAAGAATTCAGTAAATAAGGATACATACAGAAGAACACAGGTTCACTCACAACGGGGCCCAGCACACAGGAGACATGATCGTACTTCTTTTCCCCTTCCAGGAGGGTACTGAAAAAGACTGGAACCTTCCTTGCCATTTGACCGGCTTGTTGGCACCAATAAATATCTACTGTGCTCTGGTGCAGAATCACGGAGATGCAGATAAGATCTCCTGAACTTTTCTTCTCAGAATTTCTCCCTACTCCCTGCCCTTCTTTTCCCAAGGGAAAATGTCCCTATTCTCTCACAAGGCTCGTCCTATCACTTCTACTGTCTTACCCTCACCCCTCCAGCAGCACCAGGAGTCAGCCTTATAAACACCCCCATCATCCTATCTAATTTTCTAACCATCCCGGTTCTTCATCTGTCTGCTACTCATTCCCCAACCTATGGCTGTCTTTATAGTCCAAGGACACTGCTCTCTCGAGGTCAGTACAACTTCTCACTGCCGAACCCCCCACCCAGCCCGAAGTCGGCTCCTGCAAAGACTGGCTTTGTGAGTCATCCCCCGCTTCTTAGAACTTGCCCCCTATGTCCACGGTCGCTGTCTCTGGCCCCTCTTCCCCGCTCACACCTCAAACATTCACTTCCTCTTCTTCCCCTACTCCCAGCCTCTGGGACCATGGGGCAAAACCCAAATGCCCACGGAGGTCAGAAAGGGAATTTAAATGAATGATGAGGTCAGCTAAGGCCTGTGTCCAACCGGAGAGCTCACGTCTCATCCAGAGGACCACGCCACTCAGGTCGGGCTGATGGCCACCCAGCGCCACCACGTCGACCTACTGTAACGTAAAACCTGGGGTCTCAAACATGAACCACCAATTCAGAGACACACACCAGCACACTGCAGCCCAGAGGAGGAACACCTGTAGGATTAATTCAGTCAAAAAGCCTCCAGGGTTCAACCCCGGCACTGGTCCATCTCACTCTCCTAGGGTTTTAACTGTCAATAGGTGAGATCCTGGTGACCTATCTCTGAGACCCCAGACGATAACTTCTAACTGCCAGCTAGACAACCTCTGTGGATATCCTGCCAATATCCCAGAGAAGAGAATGAAAATTAAACACATCATCCATCATCCTACCACAATTTTCCTCTTCCCCATATCAAATGCTATCTGATCTCTACCCTTCAAGTCAACCAGGACAGAAATCATGGAATTATTTATAACTCCTTCCTCCTGTCCCATCTCCAATTAGCTGTCAAGTTAAGAAACCTCTCCCCCCACAATGTCCTTCAGATCTGTCCCTTCCTTCCTACTTCCACCTCCATGATGTTCAAACTAGTTGAGACCTTTCCAATTCATCCTCATCTCGGCCTCCGGAGTCATCTTCCTAAAATCCAAGACTGACTCTGTGGCCTCCTTTCCTCTAAAAAACCCTCCCAGCCCTCAGCATTTTGCCTATACCTCTGATAAGGGTACCCGCGTAGCCCCCCTGGCTGCCTCCATAGCTGTCCACCTTAGGAGATCAAGATCCCGAGGGGCAAAACTCCTTGAGTTCATCCTGTGTGCACACAGTGGGCACGGACGTGAATCGGGGAAGCCAAACATCACAGAGAAAGCTTGAAATGAAGCCACAGGCTGAAGAAGTTACTCTTCATCCAGGATTAGGTGTATTTCTTTTAGCCTAGGCTGGAGTCAAGTATTCACCAAGGTCCCTTTAGCCGTGAAGCTAGAAAAAGCAGAGCCCCACCACACCTGAAAACAGATTTTTTTTTTTTTTTTAAATACTCTGCACACAAGAGTTAAGTATTATTTCTGGGGAATTCATCAACTAATCTTTGTCACTGTTACCATACAAAACTTTTTTTTAATAACGCCAGTGCAAATAGCTTTTAAGATTATTGGCAATTATAGAAAAAAAAAAAAAAAAGAGTACATAACTGAGGCAGCCAGTACCCAAGTTTCCTCATGTTTCAGAGCTTTTTCCCATTATGCAAGGCTCCTGCTCCCCCCGCCCCAATCCAGAAGTGAAAGGCCTCCTGTCACATTTCTAACTGAAAGGCCCATTTCCTAGAATCGTCAGAAAATGCAGTAAAAAAGGAATCATTTGAAATTAGTTTAAAATTCTAAAGAGGCTGTGCACATTCCCTTACAGCTGACAATTTCAGGTCTTGCACTGTACTCAGGATCCTCGGAAGAGTCTATGCACCTGAACTCCCAAGAATTGAGGAGTAAGTGTCTTAGTGCCTAACAACACATTAACCACGTTTCCCCCCTAGGAGATGTCTTGGTGAACACCAGCGGTCTCCGCTTTGGGGCTCAAGGCACCACCTAACTGGTCTTTACTGGCTAGAAAAGCTACACACACTTCCCATTCCGCCTCCGGAGCCACCCTCTCCGAGGTCCCGGTCCCAAGTCGGTGGAGGTGAACCTTGGTAAGGTGTCCTTGGTAAGAACTTCACATCATGGCCTTGGGTTTTCAGATACCTTCTCTGGAGAGCAGGGGATCCTTCCCTCCCCGCAAGAAAGGTCTAAGGCAGGCCTGGACAGAACTGTTCTAGTATCTCTCTCTCTCTCTCTCTCTCTCTCACACACACGACAAAACCCATCCTTGAATGACTCTAAGACAGCTGTGGTGGCCACAACAAAAATTCCAGGTATATATTAAACTATCCTCCCCACACACGCAGGAAAATTAGCATGCTTAATAAGGAGGTCGCTGGCGCCCACAAACTATCAGAGTTCGCGTATACCTTCCCCGCCCCTGCCCTTTTTCTAAATCTGCAAACTCTTCTCAGAAGAAGAAAAGCCCTAAAATTTATGGTTAAAATCTGAGTTAACTCAAGATAATGCTACAGCAATGCCAAAGAGATATTATTATTTTCTGTCTGAAATTTTGGTCTGCTGCCTTGCAGCCGCAGCCATCACATGACCTTAGGAAGATCCACGCTCAAGCACTGGAGCCAACAGAGCCATTTTTCATGTCAACCATGATGAGACTGCACACATCTGCTCTGAAGGTTCTTAGACACGACAGCGAAAGGCACCTTGATGAATGTTAACAGTCATCACGGCATTTGATGATTGCAAATTTTGGTTCATCTGCTTCCCGGGGTGATTAATGTCTAAATCTCAAGGTAAATAACAAAACAGAGACCCTCAACAATGAAACCTGTGTCTTGTCAGGAACTTGCTTCTCAAAAGCTGGGCTGTGACAAGAGACAAGACTATTCACTACTCACCGAAGGGTCAACCTGGTCATTGGTTACTCCCCGCAGGACAATTCTTAACGGGTGCTTCATAAACGGAGCCAGGCAAAGAAGACTCTCCAGGTAGTAGCCAATGCTGCGAAGGACACTACAGTCATGTTCCACGGACCCGCCATACAGGAGGCCAGGCTGGTAATACAAGGTTGTTCCTTATACCGGAGGAGGAAGAGCCACATTCAGCCGAAAAAACAAAAAAACAAAAAACACGAAGTGTCAAAAAGGCAACAAAAGCAGTGAGTCCCAAGGGGAAAGTCTGACAAGGGCATCCAAGAAGTTCAAAATGCCATTCCTAAGAGCCCACACTTAACTTTTCCAAAAGCTGACTCATTACTGTCAAGCCCCTGTAACAATAATAAACTGTGAGTGTAATTTAATAAACAGTAATAAATTAAACCCCTCCCTAAGCATCTGAATTGCCAAAGTCGTGGCAGGGCACAGAGGAGAGATCCCAACGGGCGCTATGGGCTTCCAACAGCACACTCTGCCTGCTGGTGGAGGGCTCTGCAAATGATGTGCTGAAATCGTCACATCAGCAACCAGCTTCTTTCCAGGCGCTTGAAACGAGATTTCCCAGAAACTGCACTCATCAACAGGATTCCTAGAGAAGGCAAGTACTTCATGGCACTTAATTCCATTAATAGTAGCTCTTTTTAAATTTAATAACAACAAATAGAAAGATCTAAAATTATTGAATAGCTTTGGTGGAAACTCCATTATCTTCGTTTACTCTTTCCCATATCCGTATCATCCAAAAAGTTTCTTACTGGGTGTATGTATTAGAGGAAAAGCAACGTAAAATATTCTAGATTTTGGGGGGAGGGCATAAATGGCTGAACATGGTATATTGCTGCTGCTCAAAATCTTCTGTCAGTGTCTCCTGGCATAATTTACCAATACATTTAACATTAGAGGAAAGAGATTTACGCTCAGTCCCTCACAAGGAAAGCCACTCTTGAGAGGTTCATAAAATAAATGCAGGTTTTACCAAATTAAAAGCCAAAATCCCAATGATCACAATCAGAATCATGTTCTGATCAAAGTGGGAAAGAGTCTACATCAGTTAGTGTAAATTAAATTTTAGATTAGTCTAAAACCAATCCTTTAGGTCAAAAAGCCAAAAACAAACAAACAAACAAAAAAACAAAAAAAAAATACATAACCACTAAATTCTGCAAATCTGTTTATGCCTGCAAATTAACAGGGTGACAAACTGGTCAGATTATCAGAATTGAAGGCTTCTACGCTGGTGGGCGCAGGGCACATGAGGCGGAAGCAGGATCATGTAAAATGTCTTACTTCCCAACTTGAGCTGAAGAGAGGACTAGAAAAGAATTACGCACCCTCTGAATCACCGATAAAAATTGCTGAAAAAAATCTCCAGCAAAACAATATTAAAAATTTTTAATTTTTTAAAAACCTCCAGCAATTTCCAAGTAAACAAGCCAAGGAGAACTCAGGGAATGACAGCTTGCAAAGAGCCCCCGAGGTCTCACGCCTGAAACTTGTTCTCCGTAAGGCATGGCTGAATGTGGCTACAGGCCACTGAATCTCCTGTGACACAAGGGCCACTTATCAGGCCAAGCTGGTCTTCTTTCTTAAGAGAGCCAATGCATGAGAAAGGTCATGGTTTCCTTTGCTGAATACATGTGCAAAGGTGAACAGCTCGTGGAGCCGGCCAAAGGATGTTTGCCATGGTCTCCCTGACAAGGTCGAGAAGAGTTTCTAACAGCAAACAAACAGCTAAAAAGAACCTAAATGTTTATCAGTAGGGAACAATCAAATAAATGATCATGCATCCCCACGCCAGAATACTCTACTAGGTGCACTGAAATATCGAGATAGATCTGCGTGTGCCTGGCAGGGAAAGTTCTCGGAGACCTCGGTGACAGCGAAAAAACGCTGGCTGCAGAACAACATGAAGAGCATGACCCTGCTGGTCTCAGATACGGAAGCGCCGTGCAAGCAAATGCGTGGAAAGGAGACCAGGGCACACGCCCCAGATCGTGACGGCGGTGGCCCCTCGGGGCGGGGCTGGAAGAAGAAACAGGTGAAGGGATTTTCACATCTTCTGCACACGCTTGTGCGTGCTTCTTTTAAAAGACAAAAATAAAATAAAATTCAGCGCGTTCAACTATCTCACAGACTTTGTTGTAAAATTTTATTGTGACAAAATAAACAATCGGACTTTGAAAAGCCGCACATCGATTTTAGGTGTGAAGTACTTTTGTTGCTGAAGCAGAGGAGGTGCCTGCTTGAGCTGAAACGTTCAGCCTTCTAACTTCTCTCAGTCAAGGGTGCGCCCCTCACGCTGGCAGATCTGACACACGTCTCCAGTCGACTTCTCACAGGCAGGAAGCCAGGTCTTCCCACCCGAATATTTATCCCGTTAAGAGGCACGAGAAGTAGAGGAATGGGTCAGCAGCACACGTGGCTGCTTTCAGGAATGGGAAGAGACGGCGCTTACCTGTTTGGTTTATTTCGATCCGAGAACCATTAGTTATTTTGTCCAACAGCCTTATGAAGCTGGCTTCAAAGTCTGCGGGGGAAAGAGAACACAGACTGGTCACCGTTTCCAGAGAAGAGGTCTCATCCGGGAACTGCAGTGGAAGGTCCGTGACCCCTGCACCACACCCGGGTTCGAGTCGGGACAGGGCCGGGACCACTGGCTGAGGAAACCGAAGCACCAGAAAAGCACCGACTGGCATGTCTATGTTTAGTGGAACTATGGGAAACAATTCGGCTTTCATATTCCACAACAAACAGCAACTCTACCTGCATCTAATGGGGTATTAATTTCAGCAGCCTAACACCCATAAAGGCCTGTTCTTCTGACCTCAGGCGTGCATGCCAAACAAGGGAGAAGCAGCAGAAAGGAGGGAAGAGTTTTAGAGTCAATTTCGTATTTGTTCCCCACCTGAGAGGGCAGATGAATGTGCAGGCCACCCTCCAGTCTCCGAAGCAGTAAGGGGTCCCGGTTTCCTCCACTCAACACTGTCCCTTCTCTCCCCTCATCACACCTCTTACTCACCTGGAGCTATCACCCCAGTTTAGTTTTTCATTTCATTACACACATACTTGAATGTACAATATTACCGTCACCTTCTTTTTAATGTGTGAAAAAAAGACGGCAAGAAAAACCACCACGTGTTAACGAATGGGTTTCTCTTCATGGTAGGACATTGTACGAATTTAACTTTCTTATTCAAATCTTGATGTACATATTTGCTTCAATTCCTTTTACGGACAGATTGTCGTCTAAAACATAAAAAGTGGGCATTACTTAAAAGGGGGGTGGGCCGAGGGGGAAGAAATGGATTTTAAATGTGAAAAAGGAGAGGAGGTAGAATGAAGACTCAGGCAGGACGGCACTTCCTGTAAGTCCTGTGCCTTCCCATAAGTGGGTCACACACACACTCGTTCTCTCTCACTCCCTCTCTGGCGTCAACCTGTGCCCGTGAACAAGGACAGGAAGACTAACTTTTCTGCACCAAAGGCATGGCCACCACCTGGCGATTTAGGCAGTCTGCACCCCTCTATACGCTAACAGAAGTTTCCAGCACAGACCCCAGCAGCCGCCTGAACTGATCCAGAGGGCTAAGCAATTCCCGTCCACCTGTGCAGTTACTTACTGCTGTCCCCGCACCCCCGTCACAGTAGATGCTGCAATCCGTACCGAGAACACTGGGCTAGAAGTCAGAGAGACTCCGGCGAGCCCTGAACAGGGAACGACGGCTAATTCCAGCAGGTGTGCATCAAAGCATGCCTTACAGCCGGACATTCTCTCATTTAATCCTCAAATCCCCACGGCAGGGAGGGCTGTTTCCATTTCATAGGAGACTGGGGCCCGAGAATGAGGACCAGCAAGTGACGAAGCCGGGGGCTGAGGGCAAGCCTGTCCTTCTCCACGGTCCACACTAACCAGGGACGCCACTTTGCCGAACTCCGTTTAATCCTGAGTCCACCACCTCCTCCAGAAAATCACGGTACCTCTTAACTGTAGGCACTGACCTACCGCAGAGTCCTGCAGACCATTTAATGGGTCCCCAATCAACATTTTTAATGAAACCAGAATAGAATAAACAATGTCAGAGTTAACTGTACGGAGTTAACTGTTGGTGAAACCTTAATGCTTTACAAACATCTGTATGCGTACTTGGTTGTGGTGTTAGGGAGCATCCCAAAGTTTGAAAATAACTCAACTACAAAATGACTTCTATGGCCTCTTTATATAGAGTTCTTAAAGTTTTTACAGTTTTATTTATTTTTGAGAGAGAGTGCGCGAGTGAGTATAAGCAGGGGAGGGGCAGAGAGAGAGGGAGACACAGAATCCGAAGCGGGCTCCAGGCTCTGAACTGTCAGCACAGAGCCTGACATGGGGCTCGAACCCACCAACTGCGAGATCATGACCTGAACTGAAGTGGGACGCTCAACCAACTGAGCCACCCAGGCGCCCTTAGCATATTCTGGTTTTAAAAATCGGGCATGATCAAGACCACAGCGCCACTTTCTGCCTGTATTTTTAGCAAACGCAACGTGCTCTGCACAAAAAAAGGAAACCTTGATTTGCTCAAGTTTTTGAGGTGACTAAAGGGGATTGAGGAACAAGAATTCATGAATAACGTCCAAGATTAAACTGCATAGCTCTTACAGATTAGGAAAGAAAAAAGAACATTAAAAAAAAAGCCTAACTTTCCATTTTTTTTTTTCTTCTGCAATCCACGGGAGCACTTACGCACCAACACAGTTTAAAACGCCCAGCAGAGGGGCACAGGCAGGAACAGAATGGGCACGTAGAGAGACCTCCGGGCTGGACCATCCCCTGGTCACAGCAAATAGGTGACTCAGAAACAGTACTTCAAAGAACCAAACACAAGAGCTAGTTCCAGAATCCTGGCAACAGCGAAGATATAGCTCCATCACGTGGTATGAGAAAGCTCTCAAGTTCACCTAATAATAGTAAGACTGAAGTCCGCAGACTTCATTAAGGCAAGATGTGTAGGATCCGTTGTCCCTTCACTTCCCATACACCCTTTGTGACTCTTCCTCCTCAAGACTGCTCTTGGGGGTACAGTTTCAAGTATCTAAAAACACTGGGGAAAAACATCCAAAAATAGGCACGAGTTTACTGCACTGCTTGGGAATACATGATTAGGTGATAAAGCTATAAAGACCATCGGCACAAATACCATAGTGGTCAGGAGAGTGACTGCCAGCAGCAGCAGAGAAGGGAGTCTCTACTGGAAGACGCCCGGCCCCACAGGTCAGCAATGTTCCATTTCTTGACGCGGATGGGGTCACACAGGTGTTCACCGTATAACCTTTAAAGCACCACTTTTATGTTTTACGCATGTTATGTTACTGTAGTCAACATTTGTTAAAAATTTATATTATCAGGACCTTCAATCTCAGAATTCATTAAATACTGCCTCTGATACCTAATGCACTCCCCTCCTTAAGGGAAGTGAGCTCATCACTTCTTTAAGGGGCCAGTAACTCTGTAAAACAGTGGCAGTCATCAGCCTGACCCACTCCTCACTAAGGCAAACTATGTCTCAAATAAGGATGTTTATTTATATCTATTTATAACATTCATATATAAATGTTAGATATAAATACATACAGGATATATATCAGAACACTCTATAGCATCAAAATTAAAGAGATTTCTTATATACTGATATAAATCATCTGCATGGTATGCTGAGTGAAAAAAAAGGAGGAAGCTGATGGCCATTTGTGTGAAAGAGGACAACATACATACGTACTTGCTTATTTATGTAAAAAATAGCCCTGGAAAGAAACACAACAAACTGGTAACACCGGTTGCTTCACAGGGAAGGAAAAATAAAAAAGAGACAAAAGCCCATCTTATAAACCCTTTTTGTTCCCTCTGAATTTCATGCCATGCGTATATTTTTTAAAATACATAAAATTTAAGTTAAAAAATACAAATAAAGGTACTGTGACACAATTTAAATAGCCAACAAAACCACTTTCATTAAATAGCCTATGAAAGATCTTTCTAAATACTACAGTCATTATGTATAAAATATACGTATTCTATGTATAATATGTAGTAATACATTATGTGACAAATGATAAATTATATTTTAACTGAAACATATAACATCTTTCCTAAATTGTCAATATGTCCAGAAAAAAATTACAGAACATAATAAAATATTTTGAACAGAAATATTAATTTTATCAGAATACACAGGAGTCTACCAAAAAAAAGTTCACCATACTAAACATAGCATGAAAAAAAGGAAAAGAGAAAAAAACGAACTGAGATTTCAGATACGGAACAGATTTACAAGCCAAAAAGTAAATGAAAAAATAATCTCAAAAAGATTTTAAAAGTGGAAAATATAGCAGAAAAAAAATCAAGCTAATTCATTTTAACAAATACGACACAGGGGCACCTGGCTGGCTCAGTCAGTACAGTATGCCACTCTTAATCTCAGGGTTGTGAGTTCGAGCCCCACACTGTGAGTTTAAGCCCCACACTGGGCATGGAGCCTGCTTTAAAAATTAATCAATTAATTAATTTAAAAAATACAACACAGATCAATAGTCTCATTCATCTGTAAGAAGAAATAAAATGTGAGTTAAGAAAATCAGAAATAAAAAATAATATAATTAAAAAGAAACTATAATCTCTATGGATACATTTGAAATTAATATAGCTATGTAAAAAGATGATAAACAGATAAACAGAAAGAGAAATCTAAAACTAAGGGAAGGAGAAAATTTATCAATAAATCAAAAAGATCACTGATGAAGTTGCTGGCAAATGTTTTCCCGACATTCAAAGGAAAATAATTCTTATATTACGTATTCCAAAGAACAACAACAACAACAAAAGCACAGAGAAATGGCTTCAATCACAGAACAGTTAAGAGCATCACATGCAAAATAAAAAATTACAAACTAATTTATTCTGTTTATTTTTTATGTTTTTTAATCTTTTTTTTTTTTTTTTTAACATTTATTCATTTCTGGGAGTGAGAGGCAGAGTGTGAGCAGGGGAGGGGCAGAGCTGAGAGGGAGACACAGAATCCAAAGCAGGCTCCAAAGCAGGCTCCAGGCTCTGAGCTACCAGCAGAGCCCGACACGAGGCTCAAACCCACAGACCGTGAGATCCTGATCTGAGCTGAAGTCAGACGTTTAACTGTTTGGGCGCCCCCCAAACTAACTTCATTTAATGAGAACAAATGAGGGGCACCTGAATAGCTCAGTCGGTTAAGCATCTGACTTTGGCTCAGCTTGTGATCTCAAGGTTTGTGGGTTGAGCCACACATCCAGCTCTGCACTGACAGTGTGGAGCCTGCTTGGGATATTCTCTTTCTCTCTCTGTCTCTGTCTCTGTCTCTCTCTCTCTCTCTCTCTCTCTCCCTCCCTCCCTCCCTCCCTCCCTCCTTCTCTCTAGGCCCTTCCCCCACTCGTGCTCTCTCTCTCAAAATAAATAAATAAACTTAAAAAAAAAGAAGACATTATTAAATACAAGATTAAATACAAAAACGGAGGGGGGAGGATCAGGTAACTAGCGTAACTATTACTAAAAAGGCATCTGTTAAAATTCAATATCTAATTCTGTTTTAAAAAGCATGAAGAATGAATTTATTTATTGTAACAGACTTTTACAGATAAAAACAGAGGCCTCTTTAGAAGTTCAAGGAGAACATCTTCATTGGCCTTGGGGTAGGCCAAGATTTCTTTACAGGGCAGAGAAAGATTTATAGACTGGGTGACATTAATTATTATTAATGTACTTATTGCTCATCAAAAAAAACCACTAAGTGTGAAAAGACAAGTCACAGAATGGAACTAGTTATTTGCAATACTTTAACACAGAAGCCAAAAATTGTGCCATATTAATAAAATGTGATAGCATGCTATAGCAATGAAAATCAACTGCTGCTACAACAAAGATGAATCTTACAAACACGATACAGGACAAAGAAACCAGACATACACAAAAAATACAGACTCGGGGTGCCTGGGTGGCTCAGTCGGTTGAGCATCCGACTTCGGCTCAGATCACGATCTCACGGTTCGTGAGTTCGAGCCCCGCGTCAGGCTCTGTGCTGACAGCTCAGAGCCTGGAGCCTGCTTCAGATTCTGTGTCTCCCTCTCTGTCTCTCTGCCCCTTCCCCGCTCATGCTCTGTCTCTCTCTGTCTCTCAAAAATGAATAAACATTAAAAAAAAATTTTTTTTTAAAAATACAGACTCTATAAGACCACTTACATAAATTACGGTTAACATTTCAGAAATTTAATTTATGGTTCAAAAAGGCAGTTTATTACTTACACTGCAGGTGGAGAAAATGATGTGACAAAACAAGCATGAGAGGGGTCTCAGGGCTACTGTTTTATTTCTTGGCATAGATAATGGCTATGGGAGTATATCCCCTTTGTAGTAATTCACCAAGCTATATATCGATGATCTTTGCACTTTTATTAATGTGTAGTACACTTTGGTAAAAGTTCATTTTTAAGAAATAAAAACCAAGTTCAAAGAAAGAGTACCTTTAAAAAATATGAAAAATGCAAAGAAATCCAATCATCTCTCTAATTTACTATGCTAGAAATACCATTAAATACATCTCCAAAAAAAAAAAAAATGCAGAAGGTGTCAATACAAGGAAGAAATCACAATTAAGGGAAAAGTTAGCTTACCAATTAGGCAAGAGGATTTCACATACTTTGATTTGACCCCACATTTTAAGAAAGCATTGTCTTTGGCCTAGCAATTCCACATCTAGAACTCTATCCTGCAGAAATAGAAGTATGCTAGGAGATACAAAAAATTTTATTGCTGTTTTATTTATAATAACAAACACTGAAGATTACTTTTTTTGTCCCATACTTTCAGGTATTTATACAAAAACCTGTAAAAGAAATAAAATTAACAGTAGGAAATTTGACTCTCTGCTTTATACTGCTTTATGACCTTCCAAGTTTCCCATTTATATATAAATTCTTCAGTTGTAGTCCTTTTCTTTACAAACACATTGGGAGGAAAAATCATACAATCACGTCAATTGGTGTAGAAAACGCATTTGACAAAATACAACACTCATTCATAATAATGATAAACCCTTAGAACAATACGAATAGAAGGGAACTGTCTCAATTTCATGGAAAGCATCTTCAAAACAAAACAAAACAAAACCCCACACAGCTAACACTACACTTAGCAGCCAAACGCTGGAGGCTTTCCCCCTAAGACAGTGAACAAGGCAAGGCAGTTTGCTCTCACTGCATACTTAATATGGTGCTAGAAGTTTCAGCGAGTGCAGTAAGGAAAAGGAAATAAAGCCATAAAGTTCAGAAAGATAAAACTATTCCCATTTGCAGATGGCATGGTTGTTTACACAGAAAATCCAAAAGGGGTGCCTGGGTGGCTCTGTCAGTCAAAGGTCTGACTTTTGATTTCAGCTCAGGTCATGATCTCATGGTTTGTAAGACTGAGCAGAGGGGCTCTGTGCTGAAGGCATGCAGCCTGCCTGGGATACTCTCTCCTTCTCTCTCTGCCCCTCCCCAGCTTGCGCACGCACACACACACACACACACACACACACACACACACACACACTCTCTCTCCCTCCCAAAATAAATAAACTTAAAAAAAAAAAATCCCAAAGACTCTACAAAAAGACTCCCAGAACTAACAATTTAGCAAGGTTACAGGATAAAAGATACACATCTTCTGAAAAATGAACTGTATTTCTATATACTAGCATTGAATAGATGGAGACCGACACTAAAAATACCATACCATTGACAACTGCTCAAAAAAGTAAAATATTTAGGTGTAAATCTAACAAAATGTGTATAGGACTCATATACTGAAAACCACACAAGGTCCCTGTCAAAATCCTAACAAGATTTGTGTTTAGATAAGACAAGATCATTCTAAAATTTATATGGAAAGGTAAAAGAACCAGAATACCTTATAAAATCACAAAAAGTAAGAGTAAAGCTGGAGGGATCAGCCTACACGATGATAGGCACAGTAATCAAGAGTACATGCTACTGGCCAAGGAACAGACCTATAAATCAGTGGAACCGGATTAAGGCCCCAGAAACAGAACCACACAAATGTGCCCAACTGATTTTTTTACAAAGGTACAAAAGTGATCCAATGGAAGAAAGATAGCCCTTTCAACAAATGGTGTTGGAGTAACTGGACACCCATAAAACCGAAAAAAAAAAAAAAAAAAAAAAAGGAACTTCAATCTAAGTTTTAAACCTAGTACAAAAATCAAATGTAAAACTATAAAACCTTTAGAAAACAGAACATGAAAAATCTCTGGGATCTAGAGCTAGGCAACGAGATCTTAGCTTCAACAACAAAAGCACAAGCCATAAAAGACAAATTTGACAAATTCTATTACATTAAAAGTAAAATCTTGCTCTGCAAAATACCACTAAGAGAATGACAAGACTGGGGGTGCCTTAAGTCGGTGGAGCGAGCGCACCTCCTGATGTCAGGGTCATGAGTTCAAGCCCCACACTGGGTATAGAGCCTACTTAAAAGAGAGAGAGAGAATGAAAAGACAGGCTCTAAAGTGGGATAAAATATCAGCCGTCCACGTATCTGACAAAGGGCCAGAACACATAAAGAGAATTCTCAAAACTTAAGGGTCAAAACAATCCTACTAGGAAATGACGTCCAAGGAGGCAGTGAGCACAGCAAGTACTACACCTATCACCCCACCCATGAAGACACCCATGAAGATGGCCAAAATAGAAACGGGGAGCCCACTGGCAGGAGGCTTCGAGGACGAGCCTGGGGAACCACGAGGCCCAGAGGTGGCATGGCGTCCCCCCCACCCCCACCCCGTCCCAGTCCTTGGTGGAGTACCCCCTCCGGCTCCTCCCGTGACGGCCACTGGCTGTGGCTGATGGCCGCCTCTCTGGACTATGGCGCTTCTGCACTGCCTGTGCCCGGACCGGCCACCCTGCAGCTCCCGATGGCATCCCAGGTGTGCGAGGACCATGGGCTCTGTCCCCTTCATTGTCTCTTTCCTCCTTTTCTGGGGTGGGGGGGGGGTGCTCCTGGGTTTTGTGATCCTCCTCTGAAACCGGGTTACACTCACTGGTGTTCCTCTTCCTTCTGAATGCCATCGGTGGCCTTCACATCAACAGCATCATCCACCCGTGGCCACCACCCAGGAAACGGCAGCCCGTCCTCCAAATCCAAGAACATCAAGTTCTACAAGAAAGTGTGGTCAAGATGGGACTTTTCCAACATGTGACCTCTGATGGGGAAAGGGGTAGGACAATGACCTTGAAACTGCTGCCTCTCAGCCAATGACCTTTGGAGGTCATCCAGAAAGAGCCCAGCAGATTCTGCAGCTGGTCTGCAGGGCCAGAGGCAGGAGGGGGCCTCAGTGCCACCAGCTGCACAGGCTTAGCCAAGTTATCAAGATGCTGATTTTAGAAGAAGTAACACATTTTAAAACCTTTCAGGGTTTTAATAATAAAATAATAATAAAAGAAAAATAAATAATTAAAAAAGAAAAATAATAAAAAATAAAGAGTGACAATGCAGAATACTGGCAAGGGTGTACAGAACCTATATCACCCCCACATTGCTGATGGGAATATAAAATAGTAAACCCACAATGGAAAACAGTGTGGCAGTTTAAGTATGCAAACTACCACACAACCCAGCAACTACACTCCCAGGCATTTATCCCAGGCAAAGACTTATGTTCACATAAAACCCTGTACACAAATGTTTATAGCAGCCTTACTCAGAATGGCCCCCAAACTGGTAACAATCCACATGTCTTTCAACAGGTGGATGGTTAAGAAAAACTGTGGTACTTTCATACCATGGAAGACTGTTCAGCAATAAAAAGGAACAAACTTGATTTAAAAAAAATCTCCAGAGAATCATGCTGAGTGAAAAGTCAATTGCATAAGGTTACTTACTATGATTTCACTTATACAACATTCTCTGAATGACAAAATTATAGGAATGGAGAACAGATTATCGATTGCTAAGGGTTAAGAAGTTGGTGGGGCAAGGAGGAAAAATGAGCGTGGCTACTGAAAAAGGGCAACTTGAGGAATCCTTGTGGTAATGTTCAGTGTCTTTACTCTTGCCAATGTCAATTTTCTGGAAATGATACTTTACTATAGTTTTTCCAGATGTTACATATGGGGGAAACTGGCTAAAGTATAGACAAGATCTCTTGGTATTATGTATTACAACTGCATATGAATTCACAACAATCTCAAAATCAAAAGTTTAGCTTTCAGGGTGCCTGGATGACTCAGACAGTTAAGCACTCAACTCTTAATTTCAGCTCAGGTCATGGTCTCATGGTTTGTGGGATCAAGCCCCATGCAGGGCTCTGAGCTGCCAGCTGCCAGCCTGCTTGGGATTCTCTCTCTCCTTCTCTCTCTCTCTCTGCCCCTGCCCCAAGCACATGCACACACACACACACACACACACTCAAAATAAACATTTTTAAAAAACAAAAAATAACTAAAAACTTGGTTTAAAAAAAAAAAAAGATGGTACGCAGTTCCATCTGGAACAGCATTTTACAGCTTCCAACCAACAGCAGATGTGAAAGAAGACCATTAGGATTCTTAGCGTTTGTCTTTAAAAGATGAGTATCTCATTTGGGGCTCCCAATAATTGTCAGGTGGCAGCAAACTGTAACAGTCAACAGAGGCACAAAAGGGCAGGTTCCCGATCAACAAGACACTATTCAATCTACTATCGTTACTAAAATAAAATACAGGTGCTCCTTGTGGTATACTAAGTAATGGGTGGAGGGCCTGGGTGGCTCAGTCAGTTAAGCACCCGACTCTTGATTTCAGCTGAGGTCATGATCTCAGGTTGTGGGACTGAGACCCTCCTCACTGGGCTCTGTGCTGACAGCATGGAGCTTGCCTGGGATTCTGTCTCCACCTCTCTCTCTGTTCCTCCCCTGCTCACATGCATGCTCTCTCAAAATAAATAAACACTCAAAAGAAAATAAATGAATGTATTTGGTCTTTGTCCCCAATTCCTGGCACAGAGCTCCTAAGACCCTTGGAAGTTCCAAAATAATAGGAGTGTCTTTTAAAATTTATTCATAAGGAGCCCCTTTGGAGGACACTTGAATTTATGCTGATGAGGTGACTTAGGATGAGGCCCATATACAGCCTCAGAATAGGACTGGTCACCAGAAAAAAAGTGATTAGAGGCTTGGAAACTTCGGCCCCACCAACTGACCCTGAGCGAAGGGGAGGCTGCCTGGAGATTAAATCCTGTAAAACTCTAGAACAAGGAGAGAACTTCCAGGCTGGTGAATGAACACACATGCTGGAAGGGTGGCATACTCTGGTTCCAGAGGGACAGAAGCCCTTGCTTCGGGACCCTTAGGGGCCTGGCCCTATATACCTCATCTGTGTGTGTGCAGCCGTATCCTTCATAAAATCCTTTATAATAAACTGGTAAATGAGTGTTTCCCTGAGCTTTGTGAGCAAATTATCAGTAGCAAATTATCAGTCCAAGAAGGGCGTGTGGGAACCCCCGATTTATACAGCCAGCTGGTCGTAAGTACAAGTGGCCTGAACGTGCGATTGGGACTTGCGATTGGCACCTCAAGTGGCAGCAGTCTGGTGGGACCGAGCCCTTACCCTGTGGGATCTGAAGTTATCTCCATGTGGACAGTGTCAGAATTGAGTTAAATCTGTAGTACACCCAGTTGTTGCTAGTTGAGAACAGGAGAACTGCTTTGTAGGGGAAAAAAACCCACACATCTAGTGTTAGAAGTATTCAGAGGAGAAAGACAAGTTTCCCTTACAATTCTCCTTCCAGAAGAAGCAATTTATGAACAGCCAGACTTATCCCCAAAACAACCCATCAATTTACCAAAAGATGTTTTCCTTTCGAAGGACCTCTATGTAGCATGTTTCAGCAACACATTTGAAGGAATTCTTTTCATGAAAACTCCATTCACCCCTCCCTTTTCAGAATCTCATCTGCGTGTGCCACACGCAGCACTCCCGTGGGCCCACGTAACTCCTCTCTCCAGTATCACAGGGGAACCCAGGCTCAGTCAGGCGACTGGCTCAGGGACGGGGACCGGAGCTCAGGGACCAGGGCCGGAGCAGGCCTGCGTCCTAACTGCTAACGCAGGGCTCCTCCTGCCCAAGTCTATCCTTCTGTTATTCCCACTTAAAACGGCCATCATTCTCGCGGAATTCTTTCCATTTGGACCTCACCTTACCCACTGTGAACCCAACCTAACCCTGCATGACACAGCCCTCAGGAAATCCAGAGACAGAGGCAGTGTGGACGGCTGCTTTATAACATGACAAGGAACAGCCAAGTCCATCATGCAGTTCAAAGGGAGAACAAGCCCGGAGAGCGGGAGCTGGCTGCAGTCTCCTTCCAGCCCTGCGGTCAACCTCACCAGCTAGTTTACCTGCTAACTATGCCTTGGCTTTCTACCTGCAGGAAAACAGCAGCCAAAAAAAAAAAAGAAAAAAGAAAAAGATTTTCTCCTAATAGGAAGAGTAGAACGAAACACAACTGTTCAAGTTTCTCAAGAGTGAAGCAAAAATTACACATATGGTTGTACAATTAATACAAACAATTCCAGGATCATCTTTCCTTGTGGTTCAAATTCTTCTCATTATGTACAATCCCTCTGCGTTGGAAGGAGGCACTTTTCTTTAAGAGATCAGCTTGTTTGCCTGAAGTCACAGAGTGTGACCCTGTGTCTCAGCCCCTTCTGAATCCCCGATCAGCTTTCTTGGTTGACATGCTGCCATTCCCAACCATCGGAGACACGGGGAAAGGAAAAGGCTTAATAAGTAAGTCTCGTATGCCAGGGTGTGTTTCAACATCCACACTATTGACATTTTGGGCAGAAGTATTCTTCATGTGAGGAAGTTGTCTGATGCATTGCAGGATGTTTATGGTATCCCTGGGCTCCACCCACTAGATGCCAGAAGCAGCCTCCCAGTCGTGACCACCAAAAATATCTCCAAAAACTGCCAAACGTCCCCCTGGGAAGCAAAACTGCCCTCGTGGAAAACCACTACATTATACGTAATACATACAAATACTTGGGAGCCATCACCCAAAAGGAACCCTTTAGACGGAAAAGAGAAGATAAAATCAAGGCATAATTCTCTTTAAAAGAAGACAAAGTTGAAAGTTGTGAAAAGTTCCCATATAGAAGCAGGAACGGATTTCGGACACCAGACAGCAGAACTATACTCGCAGGCAGAAGTTACGTAGTAAAACCAGCTAACTAACGTTTATTCTGCCGACGTGCCAGGCACTGTTCAGGGCACTTTGAGTGTTATTTCATTTAATCTTTACAATAACCCTACGAGGTTGGTAACGCTGGCCTCGCTTTACCGATGAAAAAACCGAGGCTCGGAAATGTTAAAGAACTCGCCCAAAGTCCAAGAGCTAAGAGCAAAAGCAGAACCAGGACCCAAACCAAGGTCTGACTCGGACCCAGCTCTTAACCACCCAGCTACTACAACCGCAACACATTAAGCATTTTACCTCAAGGTAATAAACAAAGAACTCTTTGACTTACAAGCTGTTCCCTTCACCGACAGTGATTCTGGCAGCCACCACCCTATCTGTCCAGACCGGCAGCAGATACAGAAAGTGTTCCTTCCATAAGCCCCAGGGAAGCCTCTGCCCTACCTCCTCCGAGTCCCTTCACAACGCTCAGCCCTTGCTCAGCCCTTCCTAGTTCACGTTACTCAAGCCACTCTCTCAAGCACTTCCTACTTCGAAAGCTCCTGGAGGATGGAGCAAGCAGCTTCTCATGTTTACACTCCCACGAAGCCTCGAAGCCTCGCATATACTGGGGCTCCGTAACCTTTTCTGAACGACTGCCCCTGAGGCAGGTCCCACGCCCCCCACCCTCCAGAAGGGATGATTAAGCAAGCACCTTCAAGAGACGCAAGTTTTCTACTTAGGGCGAAGATTTTATTGGATAGGCCGAGTTGTTGCCAATTCTCAGAACCTGAGTCAGAAAGAGTCAGAAAGGGACAGATGATTGGCAACACAGCCCCCTGGCTACGTCTTCAATCAAACTACCCAGGGCTTTCTCGACTACAACCATGTATCTTGTATCAGGGGCCACTTGTATTGACATCCATAAACAGGCACGTATGTGTGTGGATATGCATATGATAACATACACAGGGGTGTGTATACATATACATTTATCTCAGTTCCCTCTTGAAGAAATTAAGCAAACATCTACAAGATTTCTCAGGACTTGGAACCAGCACAAAGAACTCTAAATCAGGAGCCTCTTTTTTTTTCCCCCTTGGTATACTAATCAGGTAAGAAAAATAAGGCTCTACGTAGTGCTCCCCATAAAATACCAGCACACCCACCTGCCAACAAGCACTACCTCCCCCAGGTAGTGCAGTCTGGCGTCCTTCCAGGAAAAGTGCAAAGTGGCCCGGCCCTGTTGGAAGAGATGAGAGTTCGTGCGCGTGGCAGCGAAGAGAAGGTCACAAACAGAGGACCGGGGCAGGGGGGGGGGAAGAATCCTTTGGAACATTAAATATTAGTTTGGAGGCCACCTGTCGAAAGACAAACACTAAATTGTATCTTACAGGTACTATATTTTCCACAGAAATCCCAGGTTTCCAGGACACAGTGCTTCTATTCCTATTAAAACAAAACACACAAACAAACGAAAACTACGCCCAGTGTTCACAGAAGGAGAAGCTGGTCGTGCCATATCCAGCCAATGGCAAGTTCTCTAGAGTAACCTGGAGGTAAAGGGGAGAGCTGGCTGAGAATGCCAGAGGAAAGCAATCGAGCAACTGCTTTGCCCAAACAGACACAAAATACGGGCAAGAAATGCTGAGAATACCCAGCATAAACCATGCTTGCGGCCGCTCCTTAAACTTCCTCAGGGTTTCTGAGAAGTAGACAGAAGACAATCATGTAGCAACACAAACCTTTCTCATGGTCACCAGGTATGAAGGGTCTTCTGGTTCTTTCTTTGCTAACCCTCTGTCTCCATCAATGACATGGCATTTTCCCTTTATGCGCAACCAATCACCATTCAAGAGAAGCAGAAATGTAACCCTCCAGAATAGGCATCAGACAGATGATGAAATGGGCTGGCCACATAGTACAGAAGTTGGTGCAGAATTACACACTTCGACACGACCCACAAAGCTTCCAGGACCAACCACAAACCCTCTCCTTCAAGGTGCAGATAGGTTTTTCCTCCCCCTCCCCACCCCCCCACCCCCACTTTGGGGGACTCTCTCAGTTTGGGATAACCAGACAGAAGCTTTAAAATGCATGTGTCCAGGGGACCAGTTGAAAATCGGCACCACTTAGCTTGATCTGGGTTTAAATAGGGCCTGTTTTGTAATCAATCCACCGTTGTAGGGCAAAAGGGGGGCTCGGAAACCTGTAGTTTAGCGCTTGTCACCAAATCTCTTACTAAAGGCAAGGCAATTAGGCCCATGACTGTTAAAAAATGTATCCCAAAGCTTCCGTCCTGCGCACATCACAGATACGGCTAAAAACAAAGAATTTTTAAAATGTCTTTAATCCACATTCACAGAGAGGTGTGAGGGCAGCCGAGAAATCATGGCGACAGGGACAGCCGATGTCCATGGGGGCAGCTGTTTCTGAGACGTGTTTTGGGACAGGACGCGGAACCAACCAGTGGTAGGTACTTTTCTCTCCAAATCTCTCTCCATCTTATAACTGCCCAATCACATTTCGGTCCAGCAAACTGCCTTTATCCTTTGAGAGGTTCTCGGCGAGGGCGAGAGCAAGAGGGACCGAAGGCGGGCGAGGGGGCGATGCCCGGGATTTGTTGCAACACGTAGTGCTGGAAAACGTGTAGCTGTTTACTACCAGCGCCCCGGAGCCGCCAGCGCAGCGCGCCGCGGAGCACGCCCCTCGGGCCCGACCCCGCCTCCCCCACCCCAGCCACGGCGCGCCCGGGTGCGGGGGCGACGCGCCACTAGCCCTCCCCGCCGCGCCCGCGGGACGCGCAGGCTCCCCGCGCGCCGCCCCCCGGGGCATCGGCGCCGCACGCCCGCAGCCCCCACGCCCATCCTGCGCGCTGCCCGCCCCGAGGTACCTCGGAGGCCCGGGTTGTCGTCTCTGGCTCGAATCCTTCGGATTTTGACGGGGCGCCCACTCAGGGTGGACAGGACCAGTCGCTGGCGCAAGAAGTTGCAGCCCGCGTAGCTGAGGGAGTGCGACTGGGTCGCCATGTGCGCGCCCTCGGCAAAGGTGCCGGCGGCTGGGGCGCAGCGACTTCGGACGGGAGCGAGGGTCGCGACCCCGGCGGCGGCGGCGACAGCGGCGGCGGTGACCCGGGCTCTCTCTCGTAGCCCCGCAGCCCCCGGCGCGTCCACGTGGTTTGGAACAGGAAGACGGAGAGACGAGACACCGGGTCAGAGGGGAGAGGGGCGGAGTCGGTGACCGACACCCCGCCTCCCCACCCGACCGGGGGCGGCTCCCGCGCTGGATCTCGCGGCTATTGGTCCGCGCGAGATCAGGGCGGTGCCCATGCCGCGCTTCCATTGGCCAGCGCTGGAGCTGGGCGGTGCCCGGGCCGCGCTGCCATTGGCCCGCGCTGGAGTGGGGCGGTGCCCGGGCCCCGGCAACAGCGCCTGGCGGGAGGGATCGCGTGCGGGAGGTGGCCCGGGAGCCCGGTGCGGTAGCTCGCTTGCCCCGCAGGTCTCCCTGGGGTCTCTCCCGGCGTGGCGGCCGGGGGAGGCGACGGGCTGGGGTTGGGTGCCTACCACATGCCTGGTACTTAGCCTCAGTACTGACCGCAAACCCTAAATGTGGAAGGTATTATCTCCCCGCCGTTTTCTTTATAGAGGAGAAAACGGGATTGGCGCGCTCATCCAGTTGCAGACTCCGCGCTGAGCACGCTGCCGGCGCTGTCCCCACGCTCCCCGCTGTCACCAGACGGGTAGTCCCATTCCCTCCTTACGCTTGAGGAAAGATTCGAGGAACATTGCACAGGTGACAGTGGCCGCATGCTTTGGGACCGGAGTCTTGCGACACCAGGCCATTGCTTGTTTTATTATGAGACACCAAGATTTCTTTGCCCCTTTCACATCGGTCCCTTTACATTCACAGCGCTTCTCGCCAAGTCTGTTCCTCCCACCCCGCATGCCTCAAAATGGGTAGTTGTAATAACTTCACACATACACACACGGACTCTGCTTTCCCCTCTTTCCTATCTTTTTAATCCTGCACACCAGAATCTTCCCAAAGATTGGATTGTGTCACTCCTCGGCTCAAAAACCTTAAGAGAGGCGCAGATATCTATCAAATGACCACGAACTGAAGAATCCAATATCATAATAACACGGGTTTGCAACTGTTCTTGGACAATATCACCAGATCATGAGTTCCAGAACATTTAGGGGCTAGGCAGGGGGAGGGAGGAAGATGGCAGTGATCTGCAAGGGGTGGAGCTTGGGTAAGATTAACCAAGGTAGCAAGTCTTGTGTAGATGAGACTGGGTTATGAGGAACCACTGGAGAGGTCTGAACTCCCACAGAGGGACAGGTTATTAGAGGTAAAGACAGAATTTAACAAGCAGTGCAGAAGTCTATTAAGGGAGGTGGGTAATGCATTTATATTATTGCCATTTCTTGAGACTGCCTTTCAGGAAATTGGCAGTGTCTTCCGATGTGAGTATTGAAAGCTCCTGGACCTCTGAGGGCGTTCTTTGAATCCTGCAATGGTCTGTGCCAAAGCAAATACAGGCGCCATCACACCAGGAGTGGATTTTTTTTTTTAATACCATCTCATTTTAATTCCTCAGCAACCTTAAAACACAGCTACTATACAATGTAGCAAACCCCGTTGATGCCTTGTTCATATCCCTTCAGCAGTGCAAATCTGCTCATTTTCCTCCCACAGCACCTGTATCTCTTTGTCTAAGGGTTTTTCCCACCTGCATGGAACTCAGTAGACCAAAGGTGCTGAGAAATTGGGGCACCTGGTGGCTCAGTCGGTTAAGCGTCTGGCTCTTGATTTCAGCTCAGGTCATAATCTCACATTTCATGAGATGGAGCCCCAGTTAGGTTCTGCACTGACAGAGCATGGAGACTGCTTAGGATTCTTTCTCTCCCTGTGTCTTTCTGCTATCTCTCACTTGTGCTCTCTAAATAAATAAATAAATAAATAAATAAATAAATAAACTTAAAGGAAAAAAAAAAAGTGCTGAGGAATTAATCCCGAGTCCTCAACCAATGATCGATGGGCATTGATGTATAAATATCCCAGATCCTGAACCCTTGGACAAAATAGCTCTGTGGTATATATTTTACAGTGTTTCCCTAGGGTTCCACAGAGGTTTTAAGCTCCAGCTGCCCACTGTGGTGACTTACCTGGTGACTAGCTTCCTCTCTTCCCTGAATACTTCTCAGCTGCCTTCTGATACTTCCTGGGATTAACTCCCAAATAAACTACTTCCACTCAAATTATTGTCTCAGAGTCATCTTCTGGGCAGAGTGAATCCTGATCTTTAAAATTTGAGAACTGAGGTTGAGAGAGAATAAATGACCTGCTTAAAGTGGCATCGCTAATAAATGACAACCAGAATAGAAATCCCATCTTCCTGTTTGTCTCCCTCTGTAGCTCCCTCTCCCTCTCTCTTGAGTCATATATCTTTGGAACCCTGAATCTCCAGTAAAAAGTCTAGCTACCATAAGGCTGCCATGCCAGAGACACCACACAGAGTGCTGACTATTCCAGTGGACAGCATTCAGAGGAGTCCAGTCCCCAGCCAGCCTCCAGCCAGTTTATGGAGCCACTATGGCTGACACCATTTGGAGCACAGATAAGCTGTCCTCACCAAGCCCTGCCCAAGCTGCATATTCCTGAACTAAAACGATTGCTCCTGTTTTAAGCTATGGGTTTGGGAGTAGTTTGTTACACAGTAACAGATAACTAAAACTACATGTCTCTGATTTCCCATAATTCTAGGTTAGCCAACCCCAAGAGATTTGAAAGATTTGGAAGACAAGATGAGGCGCCTGGGTGGCGCAGTCGGTTAAGCGTCCGACTTCAGCCAGGTCACGATCTCGCGGTCCGTGAGTTCGAGCCCCGCGTCGGGCTCTGGGCTGATGGCTCGGAGCCTGGAGCCTGTTTCCGATTCTGTGTCTCCCTCTCTCTCTGCCGCTCCCCCGTTCATGCTCTGTCTCTCTCTGTCCCAAAAATAAATAAAAAACGTTGAAAAAAAAATTTTTTTTAAATAAAAAAAAAAAGATTTGGAAGACAAGAGCAAAGTCACGGCCACGTTGTTCATGTTTGAAAGGTCACTGCAGGGTAGCAGGCTCTCTTGCAGCTCACATACTTACCCGAGGCTGACCTTCCTTATTGGACTGGGCCCCTAGCTCCTCCAGTTTCCACCAGATCCCGCTTTAGCAACTCCAGCTGCTGGGCCAATTATGCATTTACCTCCACGATGAAGGACACCGTCTTCTACTGGTCCCTCACATCATTGACGTTGGACGCTTGCAGGCAGTGAGAGAGTGATGCACGTTCCAGCATGTCCTACTGACTTTGGGTCCTATCAACAGGCACAAAGGCAACAGCCTCACAGACTGAAATCAGCCTCCACGATTGCATTAGATCAAATCCCTATAGCAAATCTCCAGTGAGTGGATCTGCTTTTTTTTTTTTTTTTCTTTTAACCCTGACTGGTACGACAAGTCATTATTGAAAGTTTACTGAGAGTAAGGCTCTCAGCTAAAGGCTTTACATACATGATCTTACTGGTCCTCACACCAACTAGGTCCAAAGTTGGATTTTAAGTATATAGGGGCTTAGGATACAATTCTCTCTACTTTCATGTATATTTGAAATTGCCCATTACAAACTTTTTAATCTCATAGATTTTTCTGTCACACCAAATGATAAATGACATATACCTTGCCTTATAATCACTTCCATACAAAAAAAGATAAGGATAAGGATAATATAAGGATAAGAGTGTCCTTGGCTCAGCAATGGGACATTGAATTTAGGGACCAGAGTAGAAATGGATTCTTCCCCATCTGTACAAAAAGTTGCTCAACACATTTCTACCCACTCTGCTATCTCATCGTCTCCTTTATTCAAACCATAGTGGTTCTATAGGATTTTTCTCAGCTCAGCCTGGAAATAATGATTACCTGTTTCAGTTTTAGGATGAATTTCTGTGTTTAGTGCTCTGCCCTGGGCTCGCACAATAACTATTCACAACTACATTTTTGCATAACCTGTTTATGTGGGCAGCCTTCCTGAAAACACTGAGTGATCCAGTGAGTTCAAGAATAGTATTCGGTCATGTAGAGTAGACGTAGTGTCTTACCATTGTATCCCCAGTGCTTAGCACCTAGCAGGAGTTCAACAAGTATGACTAGAATCAATTACTTGATCAATTAATTGAAAGATACATGGATACCCTAAATCAATAAATTCAGAACTATCTAAACCAGTGGTTTTCAAACCTTAGCATGTACAGGAACTGCCCGGAGGGCTTGTGGGTTTTGTTTTGTTTTGTTTTTTACATTTTTTATTTTATTTTTTGAGAAACAGAGACAGAACACAAGCAGGGGAGGAGCAGAGAGAGAGGGAGATACAGAATCTAAAGCAGGCTTCAGTCCCTGAGCTGTCAGCACAGAGCCTGATGTAGGGCTCAAACACACAAACATGAGATCATGACCCAAGCCAAAGTCAGACACTTAACCGACTGAGCCACCCAGGTGCCCCTAGAGGGCTTGTTAAAACATAGATGGCTATGGTAAAATACTGAGAGTTTTTCCTCTAAGATTAAGAACAAGACAAAGATGTCCATTCTCAAAACTTTATTCAACATAGTACTGGAAGTCCTAGCCACAGCAATCAGACAAGAAAAAGAAATAAAAGGCAACTGAATTGGTAAGGAAGAAGTAAAATTGTCACTATTTTTGGATGACATGACACTATACAAAGAAAACCCCAAACACTCCACCAAAAAATACTGTTAAAAGTAATACATGAATTCAGTAAAGTTGCAGGATACAAAATTAATACACATAAATCTGTTGCATTTTTATACACTAATAACAAAGTAGCAGAAAGAGAAATTTTTTAAAATCCCATTTATAATTATACCCTCCCCCCCCCCCCACACACACACAAAAAAAACCCTAGGAATAAACTTAACCAAGGGAGTGAAAGACCTGTACTCTGAAAACTATAAAACAATGATAAAATAAATTGCAAAGCAACATGAACAATGGAAAGATATACCATGCTCATGGATTAGAAGAATTAATATTGTTAAAATGTCCATATACCCTTGGGGCACCTGGGTGGTCAGTTAAGCATTTGACTCCTGATTTTGGCTCAGCTCATGATCTCACAGTTCATCATCGAGCCCTGCATTGCACTTTGTGCTGACAGCACAGAGCCTGCCGGGGATTCTCTCTCCCCCTCTGCTGCTTATGCATGTGTGTGTACTCTATCAAAATAAATGATTAAACATTTTTTTAAAAGTCTATATACCCAAAGCAATCTACAGATTCAATGTAATGCCTATCAAAATACTAATATCATTTTTCACAGCACTAGAACAAAGAATTCTAAAATTTATGTGGAACCACAAAAGACCTCAGGTAACCAACAATCTTGAGAAAGAATAAAGCTGGAAGAATCACAATCTCAGATTTTAAGATCTACTACAAAGCTAAAATAATCAAAACAATATGGTACAGGCACAAAAAGTAGACATTTAGATCAATGGGAAAGAATAGAGAGCCCAGAAATAAACACATTCTTTTTTTTTTTTAAGTTGACTTAATTTTTTTTTTTTATTTATTTTTGAGACAGAGAGAGAGACAGAGCATTAGCAGGGGAGGGGCAGACAGAGAGGGAGACACAGAATCCGAAGCAGTCTCCAGGCTCTGAACTGTCAGCACAGAGCCCAATGCGGGGCTCGAACTCACAAACTGTGAGATCATGACCCGAGCCGAAGTCGGATGCTCTACCGACTGAGCCACCCAGGCGCCCCTTAAGTTGGCTTATTTTGAGAGAAGTGAGCACAAGCAGGGGGAGGGGCAGGGAGAGAGGAGAGAGAGAATCCCAAGCAGGCTCTGTGCCATGCAGAGCCTAACATGGGACTCAGTCTCACAAAGTGTGAGATCATGACCTGAGCCAAAATCAAGAGTCAGATGCATAACCAACTGAGCCATCCAGGCACCCCATAAACTCATTCTTATATGGTCAATTAATCTACGATAAAGGAGGCAAGAATATGCAATGGGAAAAAGACAATCTCTCCAACAAATGGTGTTAGCAAAACCAGACACCTACATGCAAAAGAATGAAACTGGACCACTTTCTTACACCAAACACAAAAATAAACTGAAAATGAATTATTAAAGATCTAAATGTAAGACCTGACACCATAAGACTCCCAGAGGAGTACAGGCAGTAATCTCTCGGACACTGGCCTTAGCAACATTTTTCTAGATGTCTTCTCAGGCAAAGGAAACAAAAGCAAAAATAAACTATTAGGACTATGACAAAATAAAAGGATTTTGCACAGCAAAGGAAACCATCAACAAAACAAAAGGCAACCTACTGAACGGCAGAAGATAATTGCAAATGATATATCCAGTAAGGGGTTAATATCCAAAATATACAAAGGATGTACACAACTTAACACCAAAAAACCAAACCGTCCAATTAAAAAATGGCCAAAGGATATGAATACACATTTTTCCGAAGAAGACATACAAACGGCCATCAGACACACGAAAAGATGCTCTCAAAACTGCTAATCATCAAGGAAATGCAAATCAAAACCACAATGAAATATTACCTTACACCTGTCAGAATAGCTAAAATCACAAAGGCAAGAAATAACAAGTGTTGGTGAGGATATGGAGAAAAAGGAACCCTTGAGCATGGGTGGTGGGAATATAAACTGGTGTAACCACTGTGGAAAACATATGGATGTTCCTCAAAAACTTCAAAATGGAACTATCATATGATCCAGTAATTCCATTCCTGGATATTCCACTAATTCAAAAAGATATGTGCATCTCTATGTTTACTGTAGCATTGTTGTTTATTATTGCAGCTATTACAATAGGCAAGATATGGAAGCAACATAAGTGTCCATCAATAGATGAATGGACAGAGAAGATACGGTGTATGTACACAATGCAATGTTACCCATAAAAATGCATGAGATCTTGGGGCATCTGGGTGGCTCATTTGGTTGAGCTTCTGACTCTTGATTTGGGCTCTGGTCATGATCCCAGAGTCCTGGGATCCAGCCTCACTTTGGGCTCCATGATCAGCATAAAGCCTGTTTGGGATTCTGTATCTCTTTTCCTTTTCCTCTCTCTTCCACCCTCTCCCCCGCCCCCCCAAAAAAGATGAGATCTTGACATTTGCAACAACATGGATGAACCTACGGCTTCATGAAGAATCCTATGCTAAGTGAAACAAGTTAGGCAGAGAAAGACAAATACCATATGATTTCACTTACATGAGGAATCTAAAAAACAAAACAAAGGAGCAAACACAACAGAAACAGACTCATAGATACAGAGAACAACCTAATGGTAGCCAGAGGGTAGGAAGTTGGGGTATGGGCAAAATGGGTGAAAGGGAATAAGAAGTACAGACTTCCAGTTATGGAATGAATAAGTCATGGGAATGAAAGGTACAGTGTAGGGAATATGGTCTATGATATTGCAAGTATATGGTAAGCATAGCATAACATATAGATTTGTCAGATCACTATGGTATACACCTGAAACTACCGTAACATTGTGTGTCAACTATTCTTTAATTCACACACACACACACACACACACACACACACACAATTGTTGGGCCTCTTTCCCACAGTCTCTTCAATATATCTGGGGCAAAGCCTAAGAATTTGCATTTCCAACAACTTCCAAGTTGGTGTTGATGGCTTAAGAACCATGCTTTGAGAAGCTTAAAAAACAAACAAAGATGTACGGGATGCCTTCGAACACACATGTAATGGGAGTTGCAGAAGCAGACAAGAAAGAGAACGGGGCAGAAAGAATATTTGAAAAAAAAAACTGTGAGTAAATCTTTCCAAATTTGATGAAGTTCATAAATCTACATATCCAAGTTGTTAAAGTGACTATTTAGAAGTTGACCCTGGGGGTGAGAACCCCTTCCTGATGGACACCTTGATTACAACCTCGTGTGGCTCTGAAGCACAGAACCCAGCCAGGCCTGAACTCCACAGAAACTGTGAGATAATGAGTATGTGTTCAAGCCACTATGTGTGTGGTTTGTTACCCAGCTACAGAAAATCAATACAGTGGGGTTCAAACCCAGGTCTGCCTGGCTCCCAGAGTCTATTCTCCTTCTCCATCTCTTGATTAGTTAAATATATTGTGAAAGGTGTTAACTGAGGAGCTGGTAGAGATTACAGACTTTCAGAGTTCCAAGAAGCTCACAGGTCATTAGTCCGGTCCTCTAGGACGAGCAGAACCCCCTGTCCCAAAGGAGCATCTAAGAAGGTTGGGATGTTGAGCTAGAAGGCGTTGGCCTGAGTCCCACTAATATTTAGATGATGACCAGGAATAACCATAAGTAGTGCTTTTGAAGATTTTTTTTTTAATGATTCTTGGAGACTCATTGATTGTGATATTGAATATCTGTCTTCCCATGACTGTTAGCAGCAAAAACACTGATACAATTCGAAAATGTTTGTGTGCTTGTTTTTAGAGCCTTTGGGACGGGGGCGAAGAGAGAAACTTGAGTCTTATTTTACAGACAACCTCAAACCACCTTCATTGACAGTGAAAGTGACAGGGAAGCGGATGATCAGAAGGTGATCAACACTCAGAGCAGAATTCTCAAGGCTCCAGTTGCCAGTCTTGAAGCTACATCATAATTAGGAAACATTGTGATGTATAATTATGAAACTTTAAGTGTGAATTTACACCTAATACACAAAGGTAGCATTGTCACATAAACAATACATCCCTGACTTTCTAGGACTATCTTAACTTCTTTTTTTTTATTAACTTCTTTTTTTTTTTTTAATGTTTATTTACTTTTGAGAGAGGGAGAGAGAGAGTGTGTGTGACCAGGGGAGAGGCAGAGAGAAAGGGAGACAGCACATCCAAAGTGGACTCTGAGCTGACAGCACACAGCCTGATGCAGCGTTCAAATTCATAAACTGTGAGATCAAGACCTGAGCTGATGTTGGGTGCTTAACCAACTGAGCCACCCAGGCGCCCCTGTCTTAAATTCTCATATTTTATTCACTGTCTCCAAATCATACTTGTCACTCATGAAATCACATGTTCCAATATTTGATTCAGAACTGTCTGCATTACAAGCTTTTTCACTGTTAGAGAAATACTTCACCACAGAAAGGAATTTACTGGTCCATGAAAAGTCAAAGGCACCCAAATGTCCACGGACTGATAAATGGACAAACAAAATAGAGTATATCCATACACTGCAATATTAGTTGGTTATAAAAAGGAACGAAACACTATATGTGCTACACCATAGATGATGAGCGTTGAAAACATCATACTAAGTGAAAGAAGCCATCTATTAAAAAAAGAAAAATCCACCTGTTGTGTGGTTCCATTTATATGAAGTGTCCAAACAGGCAAATCTGTAGAGACCAAAAGTAGATTAGGTGGAGGCAAAGACGGTCATTAGAAAGTCTAGACTTCTGTTACACCAGCTTAGCAAACCCAGTGCAAGGAAGCCACGTCTCTCCTAATGGCACCAGCAGATCTGGAGTCGAGCTCTCACTGAGTCACACACCCGTTTCTGAACCAATCACAGTAGTCTGGAGGAATATATGTTCTGATTGGCCAAACCTGGGCCACAGACTCACCTCCTTTGTAGAGAAAGTCTTGTCGGTGCCTCTCGGACTACAGGAATGGAGCCTGAGAGACGGAGCCTGGCTCCCCTAAGGGAATCTACAGTGTTACTATCATAAGAGATGACAGATGCCAGGCCGGCAAAAACAGTACATGATCGCCTCACCAAACCTATCGGTCAAAGGGTCTCATCAACATAGAATCTCTTCGTGAATTAGCGCAGTTAGAACTTTATACTATATGGAACTTTTTCCAAATCAGTTCGATCCCACACACATTTGTCTAACGCCTGGCAGGGTCCTAGGGTTGCCTATGCCTGGGGAAGGTACAAGGCTAGAGGTGAGAGACTAAGAATGCACAGGTGAGTAAGACTCGGCCCCGTTCTCAGGATGTTCACAGCCCAGTTCAGTGGTTCTTGAGCTTCCCTGGGGGATATTATTAAAGATGCATATGTCCGGGCCACAATCGAAGATTTTCTGATTTGGTGGGTGTGGGGCTGGCTCTGGAAATGTGTCTCCAGATGCACACCTCAGGCGATTATGCTGCATGAGGTCCAGGAGCTACCCTTTATGGGATTCTCTGACTTGATGGAGGGAAAAGACCTACAAAAGGGAGGCGATGGCACATCTGAGAGCCTTTACAGGCCGAGGGCGAATGCCTGAGAGGCGGAGAGGAAGCAGGGTCTTTGTGTAGCTTACATCATGCAGTTTGCACAAGATACGGTTGCCTATGAAGGAGACAATGGATTACATCCAGCCTGCTGCGAATGTTTCTGATTATGATGAGCCTGGGGATATTTGGATGATGAGAAGCTAAGAGTTGGTTTTTGTTCATGTGCTTGGAACGACCCTGTACATTCGCTCTCCTTTAATTCCAGAGAGAAATTTGAGAGAGCACAAACGAACTTACCCTTCAGAATTTATCCTACCCTTCAGTACTTGCTTAACTGAAAATCTTTTTTTTTAATTAATTAATTTATTTTGAGAGAGACGGAGACAGTGCAAGCGGGGGGGGGGGGGGGGGAGGGTGGTGCAGAGAGAGTGGGAGAGAGAGAATCCAAGCAGGCTCCGCATTGTCAGCACAGAGCCTAATGAGGGGCTCGAACTCACAAAAACTGTGAGATCGTGACCTAAGCTGAAACCAAGAGTCAGACATTTAACCAACTGGGCCACCCAGGCACCCTTTAACTGAAAATCTTTATCCTTCTTTGTTTCTTTCAAATTGTTTCAATATATCATTTCACCTTTAAAAATAATTTAATGTTAGATGAGGCACCTGGATGGCTCAGTTGGTTAGGCGTCTGACTTGGGCCCAGGTCATGATCCCGTGCTTTGTGGGTTCAAGCCCCACATCAGGCTCTGTGCTGACAGCTCAGAGCCTGGAGCCTGCTTCAGATTCTGTGTCTCCCCCTCTCTCTCTGCCTCTCCCCTCTCATTCTCTCTCTCTCTCACACAAAAATAAATAAAACATTAAAAAAATTTAATAATATTTGATGTTATATACTATTAGGGTTCCATTTAGATCGACCCTTTTTTTTTTTTTAATTTTTTTTTTTTAACGTTTATTTTTGAGACAGAGAGAGACAGAGCATGAACGGGGGAGGGGCAGACAGAGAGGGAGACACAGAACCGGAAGCAGGCTCCAGACTCTGAGCCATCAGTCCAGAGCCCGACGCGGGGCTCGAACTCACGGTCTGAGATCGTGACCTGAGCTGAAGTCAGACACTTAACCGACTGAGCCACCCAGGCGCCCCTAGATCGACCCTTTTAATAACAAGTAATGAGGTATCTTAACCTCGTAAAATGTAGGTGTAATCCCTCAATATATTACAGTTGATATATCTTTTTTATATTAGCATAGGTTTTTTAGAGACTAGTGTTTCTGTCACTTTAGGATCTTATAGACCATTGAGAGAGAGAGAGAGAGAGGTAAATTGTGGTGGTTTAGAATGTGTCCACCAATTTTTCATAACTGCCTTCGATGGGTGGATCCGAGTTTCCCTTCCCTTGAGTATGGGTTGGGCTTACTGACTCACTTCTAATGAATAAAATATGGCAGAAGTGACAGTGTGACTTCTAAGACTAGGTCACAAGAGGCACTGCAGCCTCTTGCTTATTCTTTTTCTTGGATTGCTTGCTGTGAGAGAATCTAGCTGCCATGTCATTAGGACACTCCACAGCACTACAGAGAGTCCATGTAACAGGGCACTGAGGCCATCACATAACAGCCATGTGAGGGAGCCATCTTGAAAGGGGACCATCCAGGTGACTGCAGCCCCAGCCACTCTCTTGATTGTAAAAGATGCTGAGACAGAACCATCTGGCTAAGAGGCTCTCAGGTTCCTGTTAACTCAGAAACCGATGAGATAATACTGTTTGAACCTGCTAAGTTTTGGAACAATTTGTTATGCAGCAATAGATAACTAATACACTGATTAAAAAAAGATGCTACTCTTGGGGCTCTTGGCTGGCTCAGTCAGAAGAACATGAGACTCTTGATCTCAGGGTTGTGAGTTTGAGCTCTACATTAGATATAGAGATTACTTAAATAAATAAAACATTTAAAAAAATGATGCTACCTTTAATTTTAAAGTAAATAACACTTTTTTAAAAACTACCATTTGTTATCACCATCATTTTATATAATAAATTATTAAAATCTTTTAACTTTTTATTGTGCACAATCCTAATATGCCAGAGAGTGACCCTCATATACTTACCTATCCAGTTCAACAACTACTAACTTATGGCCAATCTTATTTTATCTAGACCCACATCCATTTTCCCATATCCACTGAAAATTATTTTGAAGGAAATCCCAGACATCATAATGTTTCATCTGTAAATATCTCCATATGTATCTCTGAAAGATAAATACCCTTTTATTTGCTAAAGAAACTATAATAAAACCTTGGCTTGCGAGCATAATTCATTCCAGAAACATGCTTGTAATCCAAAGCACTTGTATATCAAGGCGAATTTCAAGAACCATTGGCTCAGTTGTGATCATGTGACATTGGGCATCACGTATGACTCATATTGCAAGACATCATTCATTGATCAAGTTAAAGTTCATTAGAAATGTTTGCTAGTCAAGGGGCGCCTGGGTGGCTCATTCAGTTAAGTGTCTGACTTCAGCTGAGGTCGTGATCTCGCGGTTTCATGGATTCGAGCCCTGCCTTGGGCTCTGTGCTGACAGCTCAGAGCCTGAAGCCTGTTTCAGATTCTGTGTCTCCTCCTCTCTCTACCCCTCCCCTCCTCAAAAATAAATAAACATTAAAATTTTTTTTAAAAAAAGAAGAAATGTTTGCTGGTCTTGTGGAACACTCACAGAACAAGTTACTCGCAATCCGAGGTTTTATGGTACTGTGATTGTCTTATAGAGTTTCCCTATCTGATTTTGTTGATTGCATCCCTAAGACGTCACTTAACATGCTCTTCTGTCACTGTATATATATTAATTGATTATTTGATCTAAAGCAGATTTCTCAAGCCGGGCACTATTGACATTTTGGGCCAAATGATTCTTCATTGGTGGCAGGGGGGCGGTGACTGTCCCATACAGAAGGTTAAGCAGCACCCCTAGCCTCTAACCATCAGATGTCAGTAGCACACTCTCTCCCAATTGTGACAATCAAAAATATCTCCAGACAATGCCAAATGTTTCCTAGAAGGCAGCATTGAGAGTCCCTGACCTAGAGAATTCCCAAGATTCAGTTTCCGTTTCTCGTTTGTTTTGCAGGAGGTATACTTCATAGGTAGGATGTGCACTTCTGTCATGAGGCATAAATGTCTAGAAGTCTGTTTCTTGCATGCTGGCCGCTACTGATAATCATTGCCTACTGCCATTCATGCATTAGGGGCAGCAAAACAATCCTGTTCTTATTCGCTGATTTCTTCTTCATTAACTGGAAAACTTCCATAAAGAGAAGCTTTCTGTCATCGACTATTTGGTTACCCAAGGTGCAGTTCATAGAGGAAAGAGAAGATCTCTGTTCCTTTTCCTTTATCTGCCAGTTTTCAGAATAACAAGTTCTGCAAAAGTGTCCATTGGGGATTTGCAAGGATATGAGCTCATGAATTCAAGCACATTCCATGTGTTTCAATCCACCTCACTTTGTATTCTTAAAACTGTTCAAGGTATCCCCTCTCTCCAGGAAGAGACTATTCAACTTGGTCGCTGAGCCTTTTTGCATGGCTCAAGTATTCCCTTGATAAATTTCTTGCTTGGGGCGCCTGGGTGGCGCAGTGGGTTAAGCGTCCGACTTCAGCCAGGTCACGATCTCGCGGTCCGTGAGTTCGAGCCCCGCGTCAGGCTCTGGGCTGATGGCTCGGAGCCTGGAGCCTGTTTCCGATTCTGTGTCTCCCTCTCTCTCTGCCCTCCCCCGTTCATGCTCTGTCTCTCTCTGTCCCAAAAATAGATAAATTTCTTGCTTTCGGGGCACCTGAGTGGCTAGTCGGTTAAGCGTCCGACTTCGGCTCAGGTCATGGTCTCACAGTTCGTGGGTTCGTGCCCTGCGTTGGGCTCTGTGCTGACAGCTCGGAGCCTGGAGCCTGCTTCGGATTCTGTGTCTCCCTCTCTGTCTGCCCCTCCCTCGCTCATGCTCTGTCTCTCAAAAATAAATAAATGTTAAAAAAAATTTTTAATTAAAAAAAAATAAATTTCTTGCTTTTTGGATGACACGATGTTCTCGGCTCAACCCGTATATTTCCTGTGCCTCATCTGGAATCAGCCATTTTTCCAAGAAGCTTGATTTCTTTTAGAGGGAAGTGGTTATTAGAGGCCATAACCTGGGCACTCTTACCTATTCTGTTTTTATTTCTAGGCTTTCTCAGTAGACAGAGCTAGAAAATATTTTTTTTCTTTTTTAAGATAAGATATACTGAGTTCATACTGGTACTTCCAATTCAAAATCACGATTCAAGTGAAATTAAGTTAACTGCATTGTTCTTACATTTGTATCTTTCTGATCCCGTGGCAAAAAAAAACCTTGCTTTCCCACATCTCCAACATAATTAATTGCTTTTTCTCACAAAACATGAAAAAGAGTCTAAGAGCAATAATCCTAACAATACCATTGCACAGCTCTGCATTGGAAAACTAACCCTGTCCCTTATACATGAATTCCTGTTAGTTTCTGCTTCAGAAGTTTGCCTTTTCCTAGACATAACCACTGAGAGGGTCCTAACTGAAATAACGGTGAAACTATTTAAGAACACAAAGAACAAGCTGTTGTCAAGCCCAAGGAAAGTTTTCAAAAATCCTATTCACATCTGAGTTTTTAAAACCTGTAAGCTATATGCCATTTACTTATAAACCGTTTCTGTTTGCCGACTATAAGGCACGTGCATTTCACTGCCCACCTGATTTTAGGCGTGACCATGCATTTTGCTCTGGCCAGTGAAATGTGAGTAGAAATTATTACAGGTGTCACTTTCGAACTTAAGCTCCTCTTTCCCTTTTCCACGGCGACTGGCATTTTTCCAGTTAGTAGATGCTCCATTAGCCTGGGTTTTAGAGTGAGGCCAAATAGGAATTCAATAGTCAATCCACCACCGACATGCAGCCTGAGTGAGAAATAAAGTCCAATGCTCTGTCCAACACACAGCCTTCCTGTACCATTCCCGGAGGACGGTCTTCCAGAATCTTCTTGGAAATTTCCATGGGCATACAGCTTATGTCACATGAAGCAGTGTGCTCCATTTCTTGACAACTTTAATTACTTAAAAGTTCCTTAAATATCGGTTGATGTCATTCTTCCTCTTACTGTGATGCATTACTTCTATTACATTTAATCCCTCTTGCTACAAAGTCCCAATGTACTACCTTCTTCTCGTAGTGAAATATTCCCAGGTTTTTGCATTAATCCTCAGTGTCATTATTTCCAGACGACTCTTTCCCAGTCACCTACCTCTGGGCCATTCTTCAGTCTAACAACCAAGAGGACTATGAATTCGGCATGGAATATTCTCCACTCCTCTCTCCCTACCCTTCCCGCCCCACCCACCTCTGCTAGTTCCCCCACGCTGCTTGCGGCTCAAATGGAAGCTTACCACAGTAAAACAAAACCCTGAAAGACACTTTTGATGTGAAAATCCTCCAAGAGATCAAAACCACATCGAGAAGAATAGCTAATAGTTAGGTCTGGGACTCTAATAGCCAAAAGGGGACAAATCCCTGAATTTTGCCGTCAGGGAGAATTATTGGAACAATAGGGTTACTGTATAATTCCAGCCCAGTGATTTTTGAGACTAAGCAGTCTGAAACCAGAGAAGGGAAACCAGCTGCAGAGAATTCCAAGAAACATCAACATGTGTGTACTTCTTGGAGGGAAATTTCCAGTGATTTCTGGGAACATTTAGTAACTTCTGTGCTTACATATGTTTGGTGTGTAAAGGCAAGTGCTTACCCCAAAGCTATTCATTCAGAAATTGACACAGTGAGTCTTTCTATTTTTGTTTAAAAGAGTATCCCATTTTTTCCTGATTTATAAAAATAGAAGCTAAAAAAAAAATACCACATGCTGTCATAAAAAATTTGAAAAACACGGAAAAATATACATGAGTTGCAATTAATTAGTTATGACAGGTACTCATACAATAAAATCATTGCATATTCAATAGATAACGGCATGGCTATTAATGGTCATGGTTTGATGCAACAAAATTGTAGTTCCAAGCGATTTGGGTGTATCCTTAACATGTAACCGGGTTTAGAATTTTGAGGCTTTCACTCTCTTTTTTTTTGGAGTAATAAGGCTTATGACTATTTCATGGACGACCAAATTGTCAAAGAAGTTTAGCTGTTCTCAGTGGCCCCCCGGGAAATATTTAGTCATTTCAAACTCAACATGGCTAAAAACTGAGCTCATTTTCCACTCAAATCTGAGGTTTTCCCAAGTGATGCTATTATTTTTTTCAAAGAAATGAAGTAACACTACTTTTCTGGCTCACGAGACCTACAACATCAATGCCTCTCTCCTTCCCAACTTACTCGGGAAGATACTAATTGCTCCTTTAAACTCTCTCTAGGATTCCATCCCTTCCTCTTGTATTTTGTGACATTACCGTAGGCCCCATCAACTGGGAAGCTGTGAGTAAGGAGGATGCATTAATGTCCATCCAGCTGCCTCCATCATTCCCTCTGAAGCACTAACACGTATTTACATTTCATCAGCCCTTTTTCTAAAATGTGTGAAACTCCTCCTTGCAGATCTAAATTCTTTGGCCTCATGACATCCATCTAACAGCTATTATCTACTCTGTGCAAAGCACTGTGTTGGCAGGAAGGAGACAATGACGCACTGAACAGACAAGCTTCCCTGCCCCATGGTGCCACAGTCTAGTCGAGGGGACAGACGACAAAATGAACAACAAAATAATTGTGTAACTTGTGCCAAGTGCCTGAAGGAAACGACCAGGGTGCTGGGCCCGAGAACCACGGGGGGTGAGCGGTCACCGGTGGCTAGGCGATGGGTAGATTGGCAGGGGGTGGGTGGTGAGAGAGGAAGTGGGGAGATCAGTAAAGATGCCGCTGCCATTGGGCAGCTAATGATGACGGTTTGGATTAAGGTGGTGGCAGTGAAGGGAGATGACACAAAGGGGTAGGGGAAGGGCTGAGTCAAAGATCACGTCCAGCTTTCTGGCTTATTTGTTTTTAATATTTTTAAAATATGTTTAAGTATTAATATTAATTTATAGTAATATGTTAATTCAATATTAATATAATATTAATTGTTTTAATATTAATAATGTGTTTTTAATATTTATTTTGAGAGAAAGAGCAGGGCAGAGCGAGAGAGAGGTAGAGAGAATCCCAAGCTGGCTCCACACTGTCAGTGCAGAGCCTGACACAGGGCTCGATCCCACAAACCGTGAGGTCATGACCCCAGCCAAAATCCAGAGTCAGATACTCGGTCAACTGAGCCACCCAGATGCCCCCAGTTTTCTGGTTTAAACAATTGGGTGCGTGGTAGTGACAGTTCTGAGATGAGGAATATGAGACAACAGTAGATCTGGGAATTGAAAGCAACAGTTCCATACTGGATCTAAACCAATCATCTAAGAAGGAAGAGAAACCAGCCCCAGAAGCGCTACAGAAACATGCACGAGGGAGCAGGCTCCCAAGACCCTCCCTTCAAACCCAGTTCTCCCAGGGAGAACCCAATCCTTTGGACAACCAGTGGCTGAACAATCCTCATCCTAGCTGGGGATCCAGACCAGAATGGCTTTGACTTTGGTCTGTTGACTTATCTTCTATGGCCTGCAGGGGAGAAAGAACCTGGCCACACTTCTTCCCCAGCAGTGCCTGCTTCTCATCCATCCCTGCTGTAAGCAGGAGGAGCAGAGAGAAGGGGTTTTCTTCTGAAACCCCCCCATCTGGCAGTGGCACCCTCTTTCTTTTTAAATTATTTTTATTTATTTTGGGGGGGAAGGGAGAGAGAGAGAGAAGAGAGAGAGAGAGAGAGAAGGAGAGAGAGAATCCCAAGCAGGCTCCACACTGTCAGTGCAGAGCCCGATGCAGGACTCACACTCACAAAATGTGAGATCATGACCTGAGCCAAAATCAAGAGTCAGACGCTCAACTGACTGGGCCACCCAGGCGCCCTGTACCCTCTTTCTTTTTAAGAGAGTGGGAGAGAACACATGCATGTGGGGGAGGGGCAGAGAGAGAGATTGAAAGAGAAAATCCCAAAAGGCCCTGTGCTCAGCGCAGGGCCCAATGTGGGGCTCGACCTCACCACCATGAGATCAAGAGTTGGATGCTAAACCGACAGCCACCCAGGCACCCCCTTATGGCACCTTCTTTAGACTCTCTGCAGAATAGAAAGAAGGGGAACTCCTCCCTCCCATCCTTCCAAGACTGGGATCGCTTCTAAGAGGAAGTATTACCCGCCCCCAAGTTCCTGTCAATCAGCAGAACCTTGATCTGCTTCTCTCTGATCTGGAGGGTACACTCTACCTGCTACAAGCAGAGAGAGGCAGAGTCGGCCTTCCACTGGTCACGGCCATCCTGACACTGAGTCCTGGCATCCTTCTAGTCCAGCACTGTGAGGCAGGGCCTGTCCCCTGGGTGTAGGGCCTCTGGCTGACGGCTCCCTGCCCCTTCCAAGCAGCCCTCCCTGGACAAGCTGAACCAGATCTGTCTCCCGGGCAGTAACATGTACTGTGTGGCCTGTGGAACCTGCTCCTAGCTGGCTACTCTGACCTCAGCCACCAGGGTGAGGCCCTTAACTTCCTGGAGAGAGATATGCCTGCTAGGGCTTCCGGCCTTATCATTTCAGCTTCCCAGAACGTGCACACTGTGTTCTCCGAGGCCCAGTGCTCGGTCTACCTGGAGACCACAGGTGCTGCCTGCAGGTGGGGCAGACTTCTGTTTTCAGGGCACAGCTCCCTCTTGCCCAGAGCAGTCCTTCTGCCCAGGCTTTGTCTCAAAGACAGGAACATTTGCCACCCACATACTCCTGCTTGGTGCTCCCAAGCCTCCTGGCCACTGACTCCATCTAGATGCAACTGTGGGCAGACCCCTCATTATGAGGACTCTCAAATCCATATGGGTGACCCAGAAGGATACCCATGCCTCCTGACCACGTGACCAGGACCAGGCCATGAAGTCCTAACCTTGACTGACCTCCCGCTTTATGACGTTTGAACTTTGAACTTGACTATTCAAGAAATAAAAAAAAAAAAAAAAGGAAAAATATTACATGCTCCTGGATAGGAAGAACAAATATTGGTAAAATGTCAATACTACCCAAAGCAATCTACATATTCAATGCAATCCTTATCAAAATAACACCAGCATTCTTCACAGAGCTAGAACAGTCCTAAAATTTATATGGAACCAGAAAACACCCTGAATAGCAAAAGCAATTTTGAAAAAGAAAACCAAAGCAAGAGGCATCACAACCCTGGACTTCAAGCTGTATTACAAAGCTGTAATCATCAAGAGAGTATGGTACTGGCACAAAAACAGACACTCAGATCAATGGAACAGAATAGAGAACCCAGAAACAGACCCACACACATATGGCCAACTAATCTTCGACAAAACAGGAAAGATTATCCAATAAAATAAAGACAGTCTCTTCAGCAAGTGGTGCTGGGAAAACTGGACAGCGACGTGTAGAAGGAACCTGGACCACTTTCTTACACCATACACAAAAATAAACTCAAAATGGATGAAAGACTTAAATGTAAGACAGGAAGCCATCAAAATCCTCAAGGAGAAAGCAGACAACAACCTCTTTGACCTTGGCCGCAGCAACTTCTTACTCACCATGTCTCTGGAGGCAGGGGAAACAAAAGCAAAAATGAACTATTGGGACCTCATCAAAATAAAAAGCTTCTGCCCAGTGAAGGAAACAATCAGCAAAACTAAAAGGCAATCGACAGAATGGGGGAAGATATTTGCAAACGACATATCAGATAAAGGATTAGTATCCAAAATCTATAAACAGCTTCTCAAACTCAACACCCAAAAAACAAATAATCCAGTGAAGAAATGGGCAAAAGACATGAATAGACACTTCTCCAAAGAAGACATTTAGATGGCCAACCGGCACATGAAAAAATGCTCAACATCACTCATCATCAGGGAAATACAAATCAAAACCACAATGAGATACCCCCTCACCCCTGTCAGAATGGTTAACATTAACAACTCACGCAACAACAAATGTTGGTAAGGATGCGGACAGAGAGGATCTCTTTTGCATTGTTGGTGGGAATGCAAGTTGGTGCAGCCGCTCTGGAAAACAGTAGGTTGGTTCCTCAAAAAATTAAAAATAGAACTACCCTACGACTCAGCAATTGCACTACTAGGTATTTATCCAAGGGATACAGGTATGCTGTTTTGAAGGGACACATGCACCCCCATGTTTATAGCAGCACTATCGACAATGGCCAAAGTATGGAAAGAGCCCAAATGTCCATTGATGGATGAATGGATAAAGAAGATGTGATATATATATACAATAGAGTAGTACGCGGCAATCAAAAAGAATGAAATCTTGTCATTTGCAACTATGTGGATGGAATTAGAGGGTATTATGTTAAGCGAAATTAGTCAGAGAAAGACAAATATCGTATGACTTCATTCATACGAGGACTTTAGGATAACAGATGAACATAAGGAAAGGGAAGAAAAATAATATAAAAACAGGGAGGGAGACAAAACATATAAGAGATTCTTAAATACAGAGAAGAAACAGAGGGTTGCTGCGGGGTTGTGAGGGGGGGGAGGGGCTAAATGGTCAGGGGCATTAAGGAATCTACTCCTGAAATCATTGTTTCACTATATGCTAACTAACTTGGATGTAAATTAAAAAATAAAATAAAATAAAATAAAAAATTCCAAAAAAAAAGGAAAAGGAGAAATGTATTTTCTCTCATTCCTTTGAAGCACTTCCGTCTAGTTTATACTGGATCATTCAGAACTTGGTAGTTATTTCTACTTATTGTCCTTAATTTGTGTGATGCCTTTAAACTGTGCCTTCCCAAAAAGATTGAGACTATGCTCCTGTGTGCACTCTCTCTTCTCTGTTTGCCTAGAGCTGGGAAGGCAGCGAACCCCACCCCTCGTTCCCTTCGGAGGAAAACAGCTCAGCCCCTATCTCTGGCCTTGCCCGATAGCCTCCCGGAGCCCCATGCCAGCTCTATCAGTTTTTTGCACATGGATGCCCCTGGGGGGTGAGAGGGAGGCTGGAAGGGGGAGGAAAGGTCTATGGGGCCCCTGGCCTTTAGGAGAGTAAAGTACTCAGCCCAGGAGGAAGACTCAGGCTTTCAGACTTCGGACTGTGAGGGAAATGATTGTAAAAGGGTAATCATACAGGCATCTGACAGTCCATAAAGAAAACAGCAGATGACTAACAGAAATTACAGGATGGCTCCACCCTCTCGCTGAAATGGCATATTCTTTTGAACGCTCTGGGTAATTTCACAACACTTAGTGCTCTCGCTAGGAGCGGCTTTCCATCACGGAGTCTGGAAATGAGGGTAATTACGTATGTCCTTCCCATCTTCATTGCCCACTCAGATCTCCTGTGTGACCAGCCTCTTTCCCCTTTCCTTGTCCAAGTCTTCATCCCTCCAGAAATCAATTTATTCATGCAAGTGGGACAACAGTAGGCAAAGTGAGCAGGAAATAATAATAATAAATTCAATTACGCAGCATTTGAGGCTCGATTTCCAGTAAAACAAAACTTCCCGGCTTCCTCCGCCAACGCAACGCGAAAGCATTTATGTAGACACAGTGCCCTCTGCTGGCGTCTGGAATCGCAGCAGCTGAGAATTCACCTTCCGCCTCGGGTTGCCTCCAAACCTGAACAGCTCATTTCACTCCTTCATTCAGAACACATTCACTGGTGGTTACTTTGAGCCACGCACAATGCTAGATGATAGAGGCACAAGAAAGCATGGCACTCGCCTGTCTAGTGTGATGGTTACACTTGGCACAGGTGAAAAATCATCTTGGGGAATTTTTTATTTATTTTAAAAAATTTTGGGGGGCGCCTGGGTGGCGCAGTCGGTTAAGCGTCCGACTTCAGCCAGGTCACGATCTCGCGGTCCGTGAGTTCGAGCCCCGCGTCAGGCTCTGGGCTGATGGCCCGGAGCCTGGAGCCTGTTTCCGATTCTGTGTCTCCCTCTCTCTCTGCCCCTCCCCCGTTCATGCTCTGTCTCTCTCTGTCCCAAAAATAAATAAAAAACGTTGAAAAAAAATTAAAAAAAATTTTTTTAATGTTTACTTATCTTTGAGAGAGAGACAGAGTGCAAGCAGGAGAGGGGCAGAGAGAGACACAGAATCCGAAGCAGGCTCCAAGCTGTCAGCACAGAGCCCGGCGTGGGGCTTGAACTCACGAACTCATGAGATCAGGACCTGAGCCAAAGTCAGACGCTTAACCGACTGAGCCACCCAGGCATCTTGGGGAATTTTTTAAATAAAGACCCTTAGGGGGTGCCTGGGCGGCTCAGTCGGTTGTGCGTCTGACTTCGGCTCGGGTCATGATCTCCCGGTCTGTGAGTTCGAGCCCCGCGTCGGGCTCTGTGTTGACAGCTCAGAGCGTGGAGCCTGCTTCGGATTCTGTGTCTCCCCCTCTCTCTGCCCCTCCCTTGCTTGTGCTCTCTCTCTGTCTCAAAAAAAAAAAAATGAGTAAATGTTAAAAAAAAATTTTTTTAAATAAATGAAGACCCTTAGGCTTTGCCCTGCAACAATTCTGAATTGGTGGGTCTAAGCTAGACCCCAGGAGCCTACGTTTTAAACAAGCTTTCCAGGTGATTCTGAAACAGGGAGTCCACAAATCACCTGTTGAGCAAAAGTAATGCTAGAGAAGCAGATAGCGGAATCCATTAGTTTGATGTAATCTGGCAAATGCCACAACGTGTAGACAGAGTCTGCTGGGGACACAGAGAAGGGATATCTAACCAGACTGGAGAATAGAGTGGAGAAGGCTTCCCAGAAGGTAGGACTCCAGACAAATAGAAGTTGACAAGACGGAGAGGGGAGCAGAGGATCCAGACAGAGGGTGTAGCACCATCCACAAAGGCAAGAGGGCACGAAAGTGCACACAGGTTGTGTGGGATGCTGGAGAAAAGTGGGGGGGAGGGTCAGAAAGGAAGGACCTGGAATACTGAAAGCTAACTTTATCCTAAAAGCTCTGGGGAATGTGGAAACTTTCTAAGCAGGAGAATGAAGGGAGCAGATCTGCATTATAGGCAAATCCCTCTGGCAGCAATGCCTTGAGGATGCAGGACTAAAGAGAGGGGTGCCCTGGGGACGAAGTGGCAGGTAGGTCTCTGAGGAGACAGTAGCCCAGGGCCGAGAGGAGGGAGGAGATACGGGAGGAGCTGAGAGGGCCCAAGGGTGACGCTAAGGGTTCTGGACTGGGAGGCCAGATGGCGTCATTTCCAAAGACAAAGCACACACAGAGAGAGGGACGGGGTTGGGGAGGGCCAGAGAAGGCTAGAAGAGGCACGACAGGGACAGAGGCCGTGAACAGCGTTCCTTTCTGGTGTTATTGTCACTGCCCCGCTCTACCCCTTGCCGTGTGATCTGAATTCGTCCTTAACCCCACCGTGCCTTGGCTGTGTTTCCTCTATAAGATACAGATCCTAATAGTATCTACCTCGTAGGGTTGTTGTGATAATTAAATGAATTGACACGTACAAGGCGCTTAACAAAAGTGCCTCACACGTTTAAGACTCGATCGATGTTAGCTATTATTTATGGCCAGATTCCTAACTGGTTGCGGTACATTGGGTCATGGCTCCCAATGCTTCGGTCTCTGTTTTAGAATCAAACATCCGTGTCCTTGGCTAAATGACTTTGCGGCACCTCCCGCTAGCACAGAGTACGTTCGTTCTCCTGTTCGGCATCCGTGACTCGCTCTGACCCGTGCAGTGTTAGCGACACTGTGACACAAGCAGAGGCTCTAAATATGCCGGTGAGATCTGGCTTGCTCTTTTAGGCGTGTGCAATTCACCAGCTACGACCTTGTTTGCCACCGGTTCTGGAATGATGAACACCAGAGAGCAGACCCCTGGCTGGACGCACAGCCTCAGTTGGGGGAGGGGAGGGCACCCAACCCACAGGCTTGTGAGCAACAAAATAAATGAGATACGAATGCTGTCAATTACAGAGCATTATTGCAGCAACTGCTAATTAATCCACTGATACAGGAAAACACTTTCTGGCCAATTTTTTAACACTTACTCAGAGACTATGATGTCTTGACACTAGGCTGCTCAAAGGACACAGCACAAGGTGCCCGGGTACTTTAGGTTTCTGACAATACGCCAGGCCTTCCCAGCCTTTGTTGAAAGCAATCACCGGGAGCCTGGGTGGTTCAGTCGGTTAAGCGTCGGACATCAGCTCAGGTCATGATGTCGCGGTCCTGTGAATTCGAGCCCCATGTCAGGCTCTGTGCTGACAGCTCCGAGCCTGGAGCCTGCTTCGGCTTATGTGTCGCCCTCTCTCTCTCTGTCTCTCAAAAATAAACACTAGAAAACGTTTTTGTTTTTTTTTAAAAAAAGCAATCGTTATAGAGGTTTCCCAACTTGCAGTCACTGAGAGGTTACTTCGGGTGCCTTCACATCCACCAGAAGAGAGGTACTGAGCCGGAAAAGAGGCAGGTGGGCAACCCACTTCTGCTTACACCCTTCCTTCCCCTTGGCCAAGCTCAACTCATGGCCCTGACCACAGAGTGACCCAACAGAAAGCTAAGTTTAATTAGAGGCTTGAAACACAGAAGTGGGCCCAACTTGACCTCCAAACGTCCTAAGAGCAGCAGCGTCTGCAAGGCCATTCGCTGTGTGGAAAGGACCCACAGGAGCCAGCAGATCTTCTTTCCCTTTATCTGCGAGTGTTTGGGTCTTTGTCCGTCCCTCAGGTGTCCCTGACAACCCTGCTTTAGTCTAGACAGCAGAGTGGAGAGAGCACTGGGTCAGGAGTCAAAAGAAAAAAAAAAAAAGTTCTGCTGACTGCTTGTCTGACATTGAGTAAATCACTTAAACTGGCTGCCTCTCTGTTTTCCGTCTGTAAAATGGGGATGATAGGACCTGCCCCCAGGTATCACCTAGTTGTCATAAGGATAAAATGAAAATATGCTTTCAAAACTGTAAAATGAGGGGCCCCTGGCCGGCTCAGTTGGTAAAACATGAGACTCTTGATCTTGAGGTCACGCATTCGAGCCCCGTGTTGAGGGTGGAGATAACTTAAAAATTAAAAAGAATTTTAAAAGGTACATATTTATTTAAAAAACTGTAAAATGGGGCGCCTGGTGGCTCAGTCGGTTAAGCACCAGACTTCGGCTCAGGTCATGATCTCACGGATTGTGAGTCTGAGTCCGGCGTGGGGCTCTGTGCTGACAGCTCGGAGCCTGGAGCCTGCTTCAGATTCCGTGTCTCCCTCCCTCTCTGCCCCTCCCCTCCCCTGCTCTCTCTCTCTCTCTCTCTCTCTCTCTCTCAAAAATACATAAACATTAAACATTTTTTTTTTAACTGTAAAATGAAGTATAAGTAATACGTCCTAGCACCAGGAGCTTCAACGTGGGGGGCTCGGAGAGTTAGGAGCAGAAAGAATACGGAAATGGCGCCCCCTTCTGTGCATCTCAGGAACTGCCCCACACCACCAGGAGCAGGCTTCGTGCCCAGCGGGGAGTCCGAGGCTCAGGCATCGCCAGGTTTCCTCCTACTTCATGTTCTCTTTATCAGTTGCTTTATGAGTTTCCTCCTTGTTTAAATTCGCCACCCCTGTCTCTTCCCTCGGGTTTGACTTCAGTCTGAACACGGGATCGTCACAGCCACTTAGAATTCTCCCCCTGAGCCCTCATCATTTCTTCTCTTTCTTTTAAAGTTTATTTCTCTATTTTGAGAGAGAGAGAGAGAGAGAGAAAATCCCAAGCAGGGGTCGGAGCTGTCAGCACAGAGCCCAGAGAGGGGCTCAAACGCACAAACCGGGAGATCATGACCTCAGGGGAAGTCAGATGCTTTTTTTTTTTTTTCAACGTTTTTTTTTTTTTTTTTTTTTTTTTTATTTTTTTGGGACAGAGAGAGACAGAGCATGAACGGGGGAGGGGCAGAGAGAGAGGGAGACACAGAATCGGAAACAGGCTCCAGGCTCCGAGCCATCAGCCCAGAGCCTGACGCGGGGCTCGAACTCACGGACCGCGAGATCGTGACCTGGCTGAAGTCGGACGCTTAACCGACTGCGCCACCCAGGCGCCCCTAGGGGAAGTCAGATGCTTAACGGACCGAGCCACCCAGGCGCCCCAGCTCCGATCATTTTTTATCCCACTGCGGGGCTCCATTCCTCACTGTGGGCCTCTCCTGTTTAGGACAGATTAAGTTCTAACAGAGTTCGTCTTTTCCTGTTTGGCTCATCAGTTAGTACTTGCTGAGAAATAAATATTTTTCACCTGCTCATCCACATATTCTGTGCTGTTCTCCAGACAGTGAATTACAAGCCCAAGGCGAGACTGCGAAGAGCGTTTGTCTCGAGGGTCCTTTCTGCACAGGGTTTTGTTGGTTTTCTTTTGTTTTTGTATTAAGCACCAGGAGCCAAGGACCGGGTTGTTCCTGAAACCCTTCTTCCCATTATGCAAAGCCTCACGGTGCCCCAAGGCATCACAGTTCCATCTACTGGGACAAATTTGAGTAATTAACTTTTTAAAAGTTATCTGCTACCTGATAGTATCTTAATGTGCTAACACACTTGTCTTTTAATAGCAATCTTTAAAATCTTGAGCCAAAGACTGGGGGTGGAGAGATTAAAAAAAAAAAAAAGAAAGAAAGAAAGAAAGAAAGAAAGAAAGAGAATGTCCACTTCCAATAAAAAGATTTGCCTAAAGAGATTATTACACATTTACACAAAGAGCCTTACATTTACACAATGATAAAGTGTTCCCATTTTACTAAGAGCCTCACCGCCTGCTTGGAGGCCGCGTGATCACCGCTTACTGAGCAGAGGGAGGCCCAGCAAGGTTTCGTATTCGCTCAGGTCTGTAGAACCAGGCCTAGGACTCAACTCTTCTGCTGTGCCCCCCATTCTTCTGAAGAGAATATTTGATGAGGCAGAGGCTGCAAATACTAAAAAGAGATATTGATAATTGAGAAGAATTGTTCACAGATTAAAATTTTCCTTCAATTACTATTATTTGGTATTACTGTTCACAGCAGTCATTACTACCCTCTTCTGCTCTCCAGAAGGAAGACTCCAGAGTGTAGAGGTTTTGCTGTGTTGATCGCTATGTTCCTGAAACCATGGCTGACCTTCCGTAAGTACTAATTGAAACAAGCAAACAAAAAAATGAATCAATATGAATAATAAAAAGGTGATGTTATCAATTATGCCTCAGTAAAGCTGAAAAAAAAAATACACTGAGAAAAATCCACTGCCCTTATTCTATTTTTTTTTAAGTGAAGTTATGGGGGCGCCTGGGTGGCTCAGTAGGTTGAGCATCCGACTCTTGACTTCAGCTCAGGTCATGCTCCTAGGGTCGTGGGGTCAAGCCCCGCATCAGGTTCTGAGCTAAGTGTGGAGCCTGCTTAAGATTCTCTCTCTCTCTCTCTCTCTCTCTCTCTCTCTCTCTCTGCCCCTCTCCCCTGCTCACACACACATTCTCTCTAAAATAAGTAAACAGATAAAATAAAGTGAAGTTATGTTAGATTGGATTTGTTTTATTCTATGACTGGATAAAAAGTATATAGATTCATTACAGCTTTTTCAAATGAAACAGAAAAGTGAAAAAACAAATGAACATGTCACACGCATTAGGACGGCACGCACAGAACAGAGGCCGTGGGAGGACAGGGTGAGAAAGTGGCCCTGTGCAAGCCCAGAGGAGGGCTCTCACCGGACGTCAACCCTGACGACACCTTGATCTGGGACTCCCAGCCTCCAGAGCTGTGAGAAAACAAAAAGTAAAGCCTCTCAGTCTATGGCATTTTGTGGCCACTGGAGCAGACAAATACAGGATACACTTCTCCTGTATAGGTTCTCCTGAAATACAGGTTGCATTTCTGTTGGGTAAACACCTGTGAGAGAGATTCCTTGGTCTTATGGTAGGTGTGTATTTAACTTGACAAGAAATTGCCAAACTGTTTTCCAGAGTCGCTGCATCATTTCGTGTTGACATCAGCTGTAGTTGCCCCACATCCTCGTCAATATTCGGTGTTACCTGGTGAGGCCTTTGCTTTTTTGTTTTTTGTTTGTTTTAATTTTAGCTATCCTGGTGGGATATACTGGTATCTAATTATGGTACTATTTTACATTTTCCTTTTCTTTTTTAATTTTTTTTTTTTTATTTTTGAGAGAGAGAGAGATCAAGTGGGAGAAAGGGGCAGAGGGAGAGAGAGAGAGAGGGAGAGAGAGATCCTCAAGCAGGCTCCATAATGAGCAGGACTCAATCCCACCATCCTGGAATCATGACCTAAGCCAAAATCAAGAGTCCAGTGCTCAGTCAACTGAGCCATCCAGGCACCCCTACATTTTCCTGATGATGTTAAGCATCTTTCCTACATGTGCCTACATGTTAATCGTAGGTCTTCTTTGATGATGTATTTGTTCACATTTGTTTCCCTTTTTGTTATCAGGTTGTGTTTTGTTATTATTGAGGTGTTAAGGGGTCTTTATCTATCCTAGGTATAAGCATTTCATTCAGTATATGTTTTGCAAAGATTTTCTTCCAGTCTGTCTTGCCTTCATATTTTCTGAACATTGTCTTTCAAAGGGCCTAAGTTTTTAGTTTTTATTTATTTATTTATTATTTATTTATTTATTTATTTATTTATTTATGTTTATTTTTGAGAGAGAGAGGGAGAGAGAGAAAGAGAGAGAAAGAGAGATGCGTGCATGCATGAATGGGGAGGGACAGAGAGAGAGGAAGACACAGAATCCGAAGCAGGCTCCAGGCTCTGAGCTGTCAGCACAGAGCCCAATGTGGGGCTCAAACCCATGAACTGTGAGATCATGACCTGAACCAAAGTCGGATGCTTAACCGACTGAGCCACCCAGGCACCCTGCTAAGTTTTTATTTTTAATAAAGTCTAATTTATAAGGTTTTTCTGTTATGGTTCATGCTTTTTGGGTTCTAAGAAATCTTTACCTAAACAAAAATGACAAAGGTTTTCCCCTACATTTCTTTCAGAAGTTTTATAGTTTTTTGAAAGTTTATTTATTTTGAGAGAGACAGGGACAGAGCACACAAGCGGGGGAGGGGCAGAGAGAGAGGGAGACAGAGAGATCCCAAGCGGCCTCTGCACTCCTAGTGCAGAGCCCGATGTGGGACTCGAACCCACGCACTGTGAGGTCATGACCCGAGCTGAAACCAAGAGCCAGATGCTTAACCAACTCAGCCACCTAGGCGCCCCAAAGTTTTATGATTTTTAACTTTTACATTGAGGCGTATGATCCACTTTGAATTAATTACGGCACGTGATGAGAGGTAAGAATTGAGTTCATGTTTTTCCACAAGGATATCCTATTATTCTAGCAACATTATTATTTTTTGTAAGTAATCTCCACACCCAACATAGGGCTTAAACTCACAGCCCCAAGATCAAGAGTTACATGCTCTACTAACCGAACCACCCAGTCGCTCCTCTAGCAATATTGTTTAAAAGACCATCCTTTTCTTCTTTGTCAAAAATGAATTGACATTATTATATGTAAGTCTATTTCTGGACTCCCTATTCTGTCCCATCCATATGCCTATCTTTACATCAACACCACGCTGTCTTAATTACTATAGCCTTACAGTAAATCTTGAAATCTGGTAAAGTTCCCCATTCCTATTCTTTCTTAAGTTTGTTTTGGCTGATCTAGATTCTTTCTATTTCTCCACAAATTTTAGAATAAACCCATCAATTTCTATTAAAAACAAAAACAAAAACAACAAACCCAAACAACCTACTGACATCGTGACCAAGACTATGTTAAATCTATAGATGATTTGGGGGAGAATTGACATAACAATAATGAGTTTCTATGCATAAACATGATACATCTAACCATTTATTTAAGTCTTCTATAATTTTTCTTGGAAATATTTTGTAATGTTCAATATTCGGTCTTTGCATTCAGTTTGTTAGATTTACCCCTAATGTTTATTTTAATGTTACTACAGGGGCACAACGGTGCCTTAGTCTGTTGAGTGTTGGACTTCAGCTCAGGTCACGATCTCATGGTTCATGAGTTCGAGCCCCACATCAGGCTCACTGCCGTCAGCCGGTTAGCACAGAGCCCACTTTGGATCCTCTGTCCCCCTCTCTCTCCCCTCTCCCACTTGTGCTTTCCCCAAAATAAATATTTTTTTAAAATATTACTTCAAATGGCATTTTTTTTTATTGGCATTTATTTATTTTTATTTTACATCTAAGTCAGTTAGCATATAGTGCAACAACGATTTCAGGAGTAGAACGCAGTGATTCAGCCCCTATGTATAACACCCAGTGCTCATCTCAAGTGTCCTCTTTAATGCCCCTTGCCCATTTAGCCCATCCCTCCACCCACAACCCCTCCAGCAACCCTCAGTTTGTTCTCTGTATCTGAGTCTCTTATGTCTTGTCCCCCTCCCTGTTTTTATATTATTTTTGCTTCCCTTCCCTTCTGTTCATCTGTTTTGTGTCTTAAATTCCACATATGAGTGAAATCATATGTTTGTCTTTCTCTGACTAATCTCACTTAGCATAATACCCTCTAGTTCCATCCACGTTGTTGCAAATGGCAAGATTTCATTCTTTTTGATTGCAAAAACTTTTTATTTGAAATGGTCTGTTGCTAGTGTATAGAAATACCATTGTTTCTCTGAATCTTGCAACTAGAACTCATTAGTTCTAGTGGCTTTTTAAATTTTTTTTTAACGTTCATTCATTTTTGGGGGGGGGAGAGAGAGAGAGAGAGAGAGGGAGAGAAACAGAGCGTGAGTGGAGGAAGGGCAGAGAGATCTAGTAGCTTTTTTGTAGATTCCTTAGGATTTTTCACATACAGCCCCATTTGTGAACGAGACAGTTGTGTTTCTTCCTTTCCAGTCTTCCTTGCCTTATTGCACTGACCAGCACCTCCAGAACAATGTAAAAGAGACACGATGAGGGTAGACATCTTTGTCTTGTTCCTTACCTTCGGAAGAATATATTCACCATTAAGTATGATGTTAGCTTTAGGCTTGTTTTCTTTTGTTCTGTATGCTTTGGTATCTTGTTAAATCCTGCTGTGACTCAGAACATGGTCACTGTAAATATCTCACATGTGAATGAAAAGAACATTATCTATCTAGCTACCTATTGAGATCTCCTACATTTTCTCATTTTAACACTTCCCCACATGTCTTATATGCGTATTACATTAACATCTTAGAGTTATATCACCCCAATAGATCATATATATATATATATTTTTTTTAATTAATTAACTTTGTTTACATCTTGGAAAACTTTAGTTATCAGTATAAAAAGGCTTCCTCATTCTGCTTTCTTCCTCCTTCCTTCTGAATGCCATTAGGTGGCATTTCATCATATGGATGGACCACACTTGACTTAACCAGTGTATCCCACTTTGAAGGGTATTTTTTGTTTTGGGAGTTTTGTTTTTTAATCAGGAAGGCAAATTTCTCTCTCTCTTTTTTCCCTTTTCTTCTTCTTTTTAACCTTTTGACCCCTTTCTCTCATTTCTCCCACTCTCCACCCTTGCCTCTGGCAGCTATCAGCAGTCTGTACTCTGTATCCAGGAGCTTGGCTTGTTGTTGATGTTGTGTGAGATTCCACATAGAAAAGAGAAGCACGGTATTTGTCTCTCTCTGACTTATTTCACTTAGCATAATGCCCTCAAAGTCCATCAGTGTTGCAGTAAATGGCAAGGATTTATTTATTTATTTATTTTTTAACATTTATTTTTGAGACAGAGAGAGACAGAGCATGAACGGGGGAGGGGCAGACAGAGAGGGAGACACAGAATCTGAAACAGGCTCTGGGCTCTGAGCTGGCAGCACAGAGCCCGACGCGGGGCTCGAACTCACAGACTGTGAGATCATGACCCGAGCTGAAGTCGGACGCTCAACCGACTGAGCCACCCAGGCGCCCCAGGATTTATTCTTTTTGATGACTAAGTAACATTTCTTGGTATATACCACATTCCATTGCATACACCACAATTTCCTTATCCATTCATCCATCGGTGGACAATTAAGTTGTTTCCATATCCTGGCTATTGTAACTAATGCTGCAATGAACATGAAGGTCCACGTATCCTTTCGAATTAGGGTTTTCGTTTTCTTCTGACCAATACCCAAATGTGGAGTTGCTGGATCGTATGGTAGTTCTATTTTTAATATTTTGAGAAAACTCCATAGTGGTTTTCAGAGTGGCTGAGCCAATTTACATTCCCACCAGTGAGGCACGAGGGTTCCCTTTTCTCCACATCCCCGCCAACATTTACTATTTCTGGTCTTTAGCCATTCACTTTACAGCCATTCTAACAGGTATGGGTGGTATCTCACCATGGTTTTGATTTGCACTCCCCTGACGATTAATGATGTTGAGCATCATTTCATGTACCTGTTGGCCATCTGTATGTCTTCTTTGGGAAAGTGAAATTCCATTGTATGAATATACTACATTCTGTTTATCTATTCATCTGTCGAAGGAGGTTTGAGTTGTTTCCACCTTTTGGGTATTATGAACGATGTTGCTATAAACACTCACGTACAAGTTTTTGTGTAGACCTAAGTTTTCAGTTCCCTTGGGTATATACCTAGCATTGGAACTGGGTTATATGGTAACACTATGTTTCATTGAGAAATCGCCGGATTGTTCTAAAATTACTGCACCATTTTACATTTCCACTGGAAGTGCATGAGAATCCCAATTCCTCCACATCTTCACCAACACTTGTGTGATCTGACTTTATTGTAACCTTCTTACTTTCCAATTTTTCTTTTTCCCTACCTCCTTCACTCACTTCTCTATTTCCTCCCCTCATTTGGACAAATCTTCAGAATTTCTTTTCTTTTTAAATATTTTTTAACACTTATTCATTTTTGAGAGACAGAGAGAGACAGAGCATGAATGGGGAAGGGGCAGAGAGAGAGGGAGACACAGAATCAGAAACAGGCTCCAGCCTCTGAGCTGTCAGCACAGAGCCCCATGTGGGGCTCAAACCCACAAACCACAGGTTCATGACTTGAATTGAAGTCAGACACTTAACCGACTGAGCCACCTTGGCGCTCTTAACTCTTCAGAATTTCTAATATTACTGAGACCCTAAAATAGTTCCACCCAGAAACCCTTTCCCTCGTATTAGATCCTAAACTTCTCTTCAGTTAAAGTCGCTACCGGCCTCTAACTCATTTCTACTATGCGCATTTTTGGATTTCTAATCCTCAACAGCCAAGCCCCCATCTAAATGCACTGCACCCTGTCAGTGTTTCTGATCTCAGGGTTTGAAAAGAATCTTCAAAGTTTCTTAGTCTTGTTCATTTTATGAAAGAAGGATGTGGAGAGAAGACTGAATAAAAAGAAGGTGGGAAATAAGAGGAGGGAAGCAGAGGGAGGAGACAGGAGGGAAGCACCAAGCTTATGCCTGACATTTTACATAATCTTATTCAAATCTCACAACGACCCCAAAAGATTGGTGTTACCTTTCCCCTGTTTCAAAAATAAGGGGACTGAAGCTGAGAGAAGTTAATTATTTTGTTTGAGGTCCCCCAACCTGTGCGAGTCGAACTTAGCTACTTGCAACTACAAATCCTGTGGTCCAGGAAACTCGAATTTCAAGGAGAAGAATGACCCTCATGGGTGTATGATTACCTTATTCCTCGGTCCTGGGACAGACATACCCTGGATGGACCACGGCTCCAGCAGTGAAGGGGGATTATTAGGAGAACAACACAGTGTCTTGTTTCTGAAGGGAAGTCAGTGCTGTGATGGGAGTGGTTTTGTCTCAAAGGACAGGAGATGCCTCTGGGCTAGGAGAAAATAGGCTGGGAAGTATGTCCCTCCAGCAAGGTTATGGTATTTGTCACCTGGAAGGAACTCCAGAGTTAGATATGTGAGACAGTATAGAAAATTCCAGGAGGAAACTTCAGAACATGGGTTACCTCAGAGCAAAGGAAGCTACTCATATTTCTACAAATTATTCAAAGAGCAGTAGCAGGTGCCTGGGTGGCTCAGTTGGTTAAGCGGCTGACTTCAGCTCAGGTCATGATCTCACAATTCGTGAGTTCAAGCCCCGCCTCAGGCTCTGTGCCAACAGCTCGGAGCCTGGAGCCTGCTTTGGATTGTGTGTGTGTGTGTGTGTGTGTGTGTGTGTGTGTGTGTGTGTGTCTCTCTGCCCCTCCCCTGCTTGCACTGTATCTCTCAAAAAATAAATAAACATTAAAAAAAGATAAAACAAGATCAGTAGCAATTTATAAAAATAGAACAAGGTCATTACACAACCAAGTTCATTTGTTTCATTTTTGCCTTTGACTTGTAGGTCTTGCTTTTGAAAATATTTTTGAAAAATTAAATCTTGTTGCATAACTAACAAAGTCAAACCGTTAAACCATAATCAGAGAGAAGTCTGATCTCCGTCTCTATCTCTGTTCCATTCCCTCCCCCTAGAGGTAATCAGCATTTTTTGTTTTTTAATTTGTTCTTTTAACTTTGTTTTTTATTTTATCTTTCTATTTCTTTTCTTTCTTTCTCTCTCTCTCTTTTTTTTTTTTTTTTTTTTTTTAAGTAATCTCTGTGCCCAAGGTGGGGCTCGAACTCATGACCCTGAGTTGCATGCTCTACTTACTAAGCCAGCCAGGGACCCCTTATGTATTTTTAAAAATATATATAAGGTAGGGGCGCCTGCCTGGCTCAGTCAGTGGAGCATACAATTCTTAATCTCAACGTTGTAAATTTGAGTCCCACGTTTGTTGGGTGTAGAGATTATTAAAAGATGAAATCTTAAAATACGGGATATTCATTTCCTCTTCCCCTTTTAGTTAAACGGTAGTATATTACCTTAGTTTGGCAATCCTGCTTTTTTCCACTGGATATCATGTCATAGCAGTACATAGAGGTATTTCTTACTTGTTTTTAGAGCTATGTACTAATTCTAGTATGTGAATGGGTCCTAGTTTATGAAAGCATTCTGTGATGGATGATCGTTGAAGTTGTTTCCACTTTTTTGGTTTTGCAAACAGTGGTCACTGAGTAACCTTATGTATCTTTTTGTATTTTTGTCAGTGGATCTTTAGGCTTGAGGCCTAAAAGTGGGATATTTGGATCGACAGGTTAATATCTATGCAATTTTACTAGATAGTGCCAAATTCCCCTCGCCCTGGATTATACCATTTTTGCGTTCCCACCAGCAAAAAATTAAAGTGCTTGTTCCCTGACTGCTTTGTCAACACGTTTTGCTGTCTAAACTTTCAGATTTCTGCCAATCTGAGAGTTGGGGAATAGTATCTTCGTGCAGTTTTCATTTGCATTTCCTTTAAGTGTGACTGTACATCTTTTCACATATTTAAAGGTCCTTTATTTTCATTATTGTGTGTGTGTGAATTGTGTGTGTGTGAATTGTGTGTGTATATCTCCTATTTTCCACAAAGTGATGGTTTTCCTTTTCTTCTCCAAGTGATGAAGCCCTTCGTCTATTTATGAAGGATACTGATGGTGATGTGCTGAGAGCCCACCTACAAGCGCCGATTGTTAAATCGTCAGGAATTTTGTGACCCAGCTGATGTCACATGGGTACAGGTGAGCGCATTTTGGCAACTTAAAATCTACTGTGGTGGGAGGGTTTACACGATGGCAATTGGCAAAGACTGTGAACCAGGAGTCCTCCTCGCTCTCCAGAACACAATCAGACAACATTAATCCTTTGTAAGTCGGAAATACCTATCGCAGTTTTTAACTTGTCTTTTTATTTTGCTTATGATGTGTTTCGCTAATGCAAAAATTTTATTGTCACTGTTGTTTTGTATAGTCCAAATTTCAGTCTTTTCCTTAATTGCCTCCGGATTTTGAGTTCAGGAAGTTTCCCCAATTCCTTAATTACGGAGGAATCCGCTCTTACTTCCTTCTAGTAATTATACAGCTTTGTTTCTTGAAAAAGTTTTTAAATCTTTGACCCATCCGGAATTCATCTTGTGTAGAGAAACGGATATGACTGTCTGGCTACCTATTTACCCCAATACTGTTTACAAAGAAGGACTTTTTCCTCCATTGATTTCAGATGCGACCTTTATCACATATTAAATTTCCAGATGCAATTATGTTTGGATTTTCTACTCTGTTTCATTGATCTATGTATTCATGTCCCAATACCATCATCTTATTGTACAAGCTTACAATGTTTTTTTTAAATTTTTTTAATGTTTATTTACTTTTGAGAGAGAGACGGAGTATGAGTGGGGGAGGGCAGAGAGAGAGAGAGGGAGACACAGAATCCGAAGCAGGCTCCAGGCTCCGAGCTGTCAGCACAGAGCCTAATGTGGTGCTCGAACCCACAAACCCTGAGATCATGACCTGAGCCCGAGTCAACCGCTTAACCGACTGGGCCACCCAGGAGCCCCAAGTCTTATAATGTTTTAATGACTGGTAGGGCTGGCCTCATTTTTTTCTTTCTCAGAGCTTTCCCAAATATTCTCATTGATTTAATTTTCCAAGGCTGCTTCTTCTGTTGCTTTTGCAAAGTGTTTTAAAAAAAAATATGGGCTTGGGCCGCCTGGGTGGCTCAGTCGGTTAGCGTTCAACTTCGACTCAGGTCATGATCTCACAGTTCACAAGTTCAACCCCGCAACGGGCTCTGTGCTGACAGCTCAGAGCCTGGAGCCTGCTTCGGATTCTGTGTCTCCCCCTCTCTCTACCCCTCCCTCACTCTCGCTCTGTCGCTCTCTCAAAAATAAACAAACATTTTAAAAAAACAACAACATGGCCTTGTGTTTTCTGACTTCTGCCTCCTCTGTAGGGTCCATAACCCTACTTTAGTTGAGACCTTCTCTTTCTTTTTCCCCTGATGTTCTTGTCCTGGATAAGTTGAATTCTACTCACAGACGTTTCCTCGGACAGAAAGCATTATGTAAACTTCATCTAGCATTGTGATGCTGTTCCTGAGTAGCATCTGTTCCTGAGTAGCTATGGGATCTGGGGGCAAAACCATCTCCAGATTTTTTCACAAAATCTGTACATCTAACTGCTTACTTATCAACTCCCACTGGACGTCTCAAAGATATTACCACTTTAATGTATCCCAAAACAACTCTAATATTCTCCCCCAAACCTGTGTCCTTTACGGTCCTCCCAATCATCTCAGTTAATGACAATTCTGTTCTTCTAGCAGCTGGTGGGGGGGGGGGGCACTTTTTGTCCACTCTCTAATCCACCTACCCCTGGGTTCATCCAAGTGGCCACAAGTGGCAGTGATGAGGTCTTGGACTGGTGGGGGTTCGGAGTTAACAGCCAATAAAGAATTCTTGAGACGTCTTCGGTGCAAAAGGGTGATTTTACTGGGGCGCCTGGGTAGCTCAGTCAGTTAAACGTCCGACTTCGGCTCAGGTCATGATCTCACAGTTCATGAGTTTGAGCCCCACATCGGGCTCTGTGCTGACAGCCCAGGGCCTGGAGCCTGCTTCAGATTCTGTGTCTCCCTCTCTCTCTGCCCCTCCCCTACTCATGCTCTGTCTCTCTAAAATGAGCAAATGTCAAAAAAAAATTTTTTTTTAATTTTTTTTTTTTAAATGGCCATTTTATTAAAGCACAGGGATAGGATTCATGGACAGAAAGAGCTGCATGAGGGTTGTGCAGAGTGACCAGTTATATACTATGGAGTTGGGGAGACAGAGTCAAATGGGAGGCCTCCAGAGGGACTGTGATGTGCTAAGGAGGACTCCCAGGACACCTGGGGCCTTGCTGTCTTCAAGCAAAGGTGGTTTTCCCTCTAGTGAGGCATTAACATCAGGACAGCAGGGGGTTTCTGGAGAAACGTTCTATTCTGTATGTGCCTCAAGTATTTGCCAATGGGCTGCAGGTTATAAGGAAGTTTAATCTTACCTGCCATTTCCTTCTTGCCTTTGTTCCCACATCACTGTGGACGGGAGGGTGACGTTGGGGCTCCAGGATATGAGGTTTCTGGAGATTAGGCTGTTGATAAGATTGCCTTTTTCTTGGAATTTACTAAGATATTTGTAAACTGATGGAGACTCCCGTCAGCAGGACTGGGGTCTCCATCAGTTAACTATTTGTTTTCTTTCCTCCCCTTTGTCCTTGGGCAGCCAAGGTGCCTGAGGAATGCCACCAGTGTCCAACCTGGGGCGGGGGAGGGGGAGGGGGGGGGTGCCAGCTTGTGCTTCCCCCTCGGCTCGCCTGATGCTCTCTCATCACCAGCTCAGCTTCTCCAGGCCGGAATGACTGTGACGGCCCGGCGTCCCGCCACAGGGTCTATCTCAGGCTTCTTCAGACCCTGACTTCTGCAGGATTCCTAGAAGGCAAGCCCCAGCACACAAGCCCTTCCTGAATCTCTTGTCCACGTACATCCTCTGAGGTATTACCGTGAACTCAGAGCCCTTACCGCACTAGGCCCCGCGAATGCCTATGTATGGAGAAATGCCCGTGTTAGGCCCAGCCGCCCAGACACCTCCCACAGCTCGGCACTTACTTACTCATTTGTCATCAACGAACTTTAGCAAAGCTGCAATTAGTCGACAGCTTTGTGGGGCCTGTTGATGTGACCACAACACTCAGCTTTTTTTCTCCCCGATGACAGGATGATTGCTCTGCTGTTTTGTTTGTTTGTCTAAACATTTTTTTTTTCTAAGCCAAACTTCCTCAAGATTTTCTTTTCGGGCCCTTTTGCAGCTAAAAGCTCAAATGTTCCCGGCGTTGGAGATTAGAAGTACTTTCTCTACACCTTCAGGTTTTCTAGTGTTTCCCCACGTGGACTTGTGCAGACTTTTCCCTTCTTTTGTCACTTCTGTTTTGTAAGTTTTCCACTCCTTTCGTTTGTGTTCTTTTTCCTTACGTAATCCCTTCCTTAGCTTTCCTTGGGTTATTTTGATGGCCTTTTTCTAACTACATGAACTGAATGTGTAAGTCATTTGTTTTCATTCATTTTTTTTTTTTTTTAATTTTTAAATGTTTATCTTTGAGAGAGAGAGAGAGAGAGAGACACAGAGTGTGAGCAGGAGAGGGGCAGAGAGAGAGGGAGACAGAATCTGAGGCAGGCTCCAGGCTCTGAGCTGTCAGCACAGAGCCTGACGGCAGGGCTTGAACTCACGAGATCATGACCTGAGCCTAAGTTGAACGCTCAACCCACTGAGCCACTCAGGCGCCCCTGTTTTCATTCTTTCTTAATCATGAATAAATATCACAAGCTATTCAATGTCTTTCTTCCTTCCTTCCTTCCTTCCTTCCTTCCTTCCTTCCTTCCTTCCTTCAAATGTTTATTTTTGAGAGTGGGGGAGGGCCGGGGGTGGGGGGGAGATACAGAATCTGAAACAGGCTCCAGGTTCTGAGCTGTCAGCATAGAGCCCAATGAGGGCTCGAACTCATGAACTGTGAGATCATGACCTGAGGCAAAGTAGGATGCTTAAGAGACTGAGCCACCCAGGCGCCCCATCTAAGTGCAGTGCCTCCTACCCATTAAATGCCCCCTCCAGCCCCCCAGCCCCCACCCCGCCATCCAGTCCCCCAGCTCAGATACACTTACCCTGTGGCTGGCATTGTAGTGGACACACGTTATTTTAACAACTCATACCAATCTTCCAGGCCCGTGTTACAGGTGAAATAAGCACTCAGATGTCTGTCTTGCGATGCCTGGCTGACTCAGTCAAAACAGCATGCAACTCTTGATCTCAGAGTCACGAGTTCGAGCCCCACCTTGGGTGTAGAGATTACTAAAAAGAAAAATAAGTAAACTTAAAAAAAAAAAAGTCAGTCAGTCTTGTGTTTCCATTCCTGGAATAGAAATATTTGAACAGTTTTAAGGCTTTGCCCCCTAACCGTGCCTTCCTCCCTCCGTCCTCTAACTCAACACCCAGAGCAAATGCCATCTCTGCAAAGTAAAGGTTCCTAAAGCACTGACCACCTGATCTAACACAGCCTCCCTCCACACTTTCACACGTTCTATTTTGTTCCTAACAGTGATCTCAAATTATCTTCCTCGTTTATTTGTTTCCTTGAGACGACCTGCCTCCACCACTAAACTTAAACTTCCAGGAACAGAAACTTGGTGTTGTTCAACACCGCATTGCCGAGGCTTCACTGAAGAAATCCCCGTGGCATCAATGCGTTGCCGAAAGCAGAGAATGGAGCTTGTGCAGGAGCCGGCACTTCGAGACTCCGCTAAAAGTAACAACAGCTACTCTTGAATCTGAAAGCGTGATCCTGGGAGATCAGAGGCACCCCTCCACGGTTGGGACTCAGGGCACCTCACTGAATTTCGGCTGGGTGTCCCCTCCTGTGGTGGGGGGGAGGAAACGAGCCTAGTCACCCATTGTGATTCTACGCACAACAACGTACCTCAAAACCTGCGCGAAAGCAAGCGGGGAGGAGGAGCGGTCGCCCGGCCGCAGAGGAGCGGGGGAGGTGCGGGCTGGGGGTGGGGGAGGAGGGGACAGTCTGGAGACCCGGGAGAGGGGGCGAGGGGGCGCAGGGGTGGGGAGGGGCGCGAGGGAGGGCCGGGGCGGGACGGGCGCGGAGCTGGGGGAGGCCGAGGGCACGCGGGGGCGCCGACGAGACCTCCCGGGCCCCGGCGGGGGCGGGGGCGGGGGCGGGGGCGGGGGCGGCGGCGGAGGGGGAGGGGCGGAGGCGCGGAGGCGCGCCGGCGGGGGTCGCTGAGGCCGCGGCGAGGGCCGCGCGGGCGGGGCGCGCGGGCGGGGGCGCCGGGGAGCCGCGGGGCGGGCGCTGGGGCCGGCCGGGGGCGGGCGGGGCGGCCGCGGTGGCCGTCGCCTCACTTCCGGGAGCGCCCGGGCGCCGCGCCCGCCTTCTGCCGGCAGGCCCCGCACCGCACACCGCACGCCGCACACCCGGACGAGCGCGCAGCCGGGCCGGACTCCCCAGGGCGCGCGGCCCGGGCCGCTCCCTCCGACCATGGGGGCGTCGGCGCGGCTGCTGCGCGCGGTCATCATGGGGGCGCCGGGCTCGGGCAAGGGCACCGTGTCGTCGCGCATCACCAAGCACTTCGCGCTGAAGCACCTCTCCAGCGGGGACCTGCTCCGAGACAACATGCTTCGGGGCACAGGTGGGAGCCCGGGCCGGAGCGGAGGCGGCGCGGCGTAGCCCGGGATGGGATTTGCTGGCGGGGATGCGGGTCCCGCGGAAGCTAGACCCCCGGAAACGAGACCCCCGGAAGCGAGACCCCCGGATACGGGTCCGCGTATGCGGGTGCAGGGATTACGGGCGCAGGGACGCGGACGCGGCACCCCCTCCCGCTGCCCAGCGGGGCAGATCTTAGCTGCTGAGCAATTGCGCCCCGAAGGCTCCAGCCTCCGGGGGCCGGGGGCCGCTTCCGGCGGGTTATTGGTGAAAGAGATTAGGAATTTAGGACGAGTTCGAAGTTCAAAGATCAAAGTAAACCGCTTGCTTGGTTTGTTAGAGAAGCACGTCCAGTTCCAGTCGCTGCTGCTCCCTCGGGTGCTGTGGCCTGATCTCCACGTGCCCTTTAACCTGGAGGACTGAAGTTTGACCTGAAGGGTTTGATCTTCCTTTTTTTTTTTTTTTTTTTTGTTACACTGGGATTTTCTGGTTCTGACGTTTCTTCCATAATCTGAAGGCCCGAGTATCTTTCTTAGGCTCGTTGTAGTCACAAAAATTGGCTTAGATCTTTGATACCCCAGAGATTTCTTAGACAGGAAAGCTATTCTTGGGCATAGTTATCGGAAGTTTCGTTTCTGGTGCCAGATAAATTCTGATAACTCAGTGCCAAATCCAGTCAAACTCTATACAGTGGATGAGTTTTATGTCAGTGCAAATCATCTCTTAAGAAACCTGCTTTTATGTATTTATGTTTTATTTTTATTTACTTATCTTTTTAAAGTCAGCTCCACACCCAAGGTGGAGCCCAGTACGGGGCTTGGACTCATGACCCTGAGATCAAGACCTGAGCTGAGATCAGGAGTCAGATGCTTAACAGACTGAGTCACCCAGGCGCCCACGAAAGTTGTTTTTAAAAAGTCAGCAGTAGGATGAGTTTTTTTTTCCTCAAAGGTGTTGACCTTTGTTTTCCAAAAAACTCATTTTGAACCCCCTTTTATTTTTTTAAAATGTTTATTTTAAGAGAGAGAGAGAGAGAGAGAGTGCATGCATGCAACGAGAGCAGGGGAGGGGCTGAGAGAGGGGGAGAGAGAATCCCGAGCTGGCTCTGCGCTGTCAGCCCAGAGCCAGTCTTGGGCCTGATCCCATGAACCATGAGATCAAGCTGAAATCAAAAGTCTGAGGCTTAACCACCTGAACCACCCAGGTGCCCCTGAACCTCCTTTTCACATTCATCTTTTTAAAGTTTTATTTATTTTTGGAAGAGAGTGAGCAAGTGCTCAAGAGAGAGGGAGACAGAGAATACCAAGCAGGGGCCACACTGTTAGCAAAGAGCCCAGTTCAGGGCTGGAATTCACAGGCCATGAGATCATGACCTGAGCCCATATCAAGAGTTGGATGCTGGGATGCATGGGTGGCTCAGCGGGTTGAGCGCCCGACTCCAGACTAGGTCATAATCTCGCCGTTCCCGGCTTCAGCCCTGCATCAGGCTCTGTGCTGACAGCTCGGAGCCTGGAGCCTGTTTCGAATTCTGTGTCTCTCCCTCTCTCTGCGCCTTCCCTACTCAAACTGTGTCTCTCTCAAAAATAAGCAGTAACAAAAAAAAGTTTTTAAAGAGTTGGATGCTTAGCCGACTGAGCCACCTAGGCACCCCACATGCCCCTGAACCTGCTTTTAAAAAATTATAGAAGTAATGCCTACAGAGGTAAAAGAAGAATTGGAAAAAGGACAGAAGTACATGAAATGAAAAGTAAAATCTTCTCTCATTTCCTGCCTCAGTCCCATTCTTCACAGGGGAACGGGATCTCGTGTTTCCTTTTAGAAATGTGTGTGTAGGGGTGCCTGGGTGGCTCAGTCGGTTAAGCGTCCGACTTCGGCTCAGGTCATGATCTCACGGTCTGTGAGTTCGAGCCCCGTGTCGGGCTCTGTGCTGACAGCTCAGAGCCTGGAGCCTGTTTCAGATTCTGTGTCTCCCTCTCTCTGTGACCCTCCCCCGTTCATGCTCTGTCTCTCTCTGTCTCAAAAATAAATAAACGTTAAAAAAAAAAAATTAAAAAAAAAAATGTGTGTGTATAACACACACACATACGTGTGTATAGGTATGTGTGTATATAGGTGTGTGTATAACCTACATATCTCTTATTTTATGAAATACGCAATCATACTGTGTATGTATTCTGCACCAGCGTATTTTCACTTTATATCTAGGATGTTTTTCCACATCAAAACATAAAAATCTGTTTCATTCTTGTAATGCTTACTTAGGTATTTATTTGCTGAATATTAAGGTCTGTTTAATCCTCTATTGATGAGCATTTAGCTTATTTTTCGGTGGGATTTTTGTCTGTTTCGAAATGCAGACAAATACGGGAAGAAAAACAACCACCTCAATGTTTTTAGTTCTCTTGGATTTCTCTGTTCAGCACCTAGTCTAGCGAATTGCTGTTTTCATTTTTCTCTTCTAACGTTGATCCTTTAAAACATACAAAATGTTCTGTCATTAGTTAAGGCTTCTAAATAAGGTTAAATTGCTTGGCCTGCTTGCTAAATGTTCTTGATGCAACATACTTCAGTAGTTAGGTAACAATAAACAGCCTCCGGAATGGCACACTAGGAAGGCATAATCCTTAAGGGGCCCTCTGAAAAATAACTCGAGCAGTGAGGTGTAACGATGTGTTTAAAGAACACCTTCAGCAGAGAGTTCAAGTTACCTTAATTTGTGAAAACATAAAAGGTTTTTTAAAGTTAAGTTTAAAGCCTTAATTGGCTTCACCTAATTGTAAACTTTTTTTCAAAATGAAGAAACATTGCTCTTTGTGTATCCTTAACATCCCTTGACGGGCCTGCTGTCCTCTTTCTGGCTCCACAGGGAGAAAGGAGGCTGGAGGGAGGGAAGAGAGCATCATGGGAAAAGGCGTCCAGCTTGCCTCACGCACCTGCTCATTTTTAATAAGTCTTTAAAAAGCACAGTTCTTTACCAAAGACAACAAAGTGGAGCTTAGGGAGGCGTTCAGGAGATTGTTTTTACAGATGTTCAGTATCTCAGGACTAAGAACATATTCTCAATAAAAATGTTTCTCTTCTAATAGTTTTCTCTTTGAATATTTCTCTCCTTCCTCTCCCTCTCTCTCTCTTTCTCTCTTTTGTGTGTGTGATTGGATCTTTCCCACAGGATCAGAGCCAGAAAAGAGGTGTTGTCTTCCATTGAAAAAAACTAGAAGTGAACTATACTTACTGTAAAGGAAGAAAAACACGTCACGAGACTATACAAAAGAAAATTAAAGTCCTCCTAATTACAACACCCAGATACAATTGTAATTAATCCTTTAGTGCCTTATGTGCTTTTTTCTTTCTCTTTTCTCTGTTGCATTTGTATGTCCAGCAAAACCTTGGTTTGCAAGCATAATTTGTTCCAGAAACATGCCTGCGATTCAAAGCACTCATATATCAAAGTGAATTTCAAGAACCATGGGTGCAATTGTGATCATGTGACGTTTGGCATCATATACTACTCGTTTTGCAAGACATCGCTCGTTTATCAAGTTAGGATTCATTAGAAATGTTTGCTCGTCTTGCGGAACACTCGCAGAACAAGTTACGTGCAGTCCAAGGTTCTATTGTATTTGCAAAATTGTTGCATTCTAAATGATTGTTTATGTACCCTTTTTTCTCACTTACTTTGAGCATGCTCACATGCCACGAAGCGGTCTTAACAATGATATATTTAATTTTTTAACATTTCCCTGTTATTTGGACATTTATGTTGTTAACCATTCTCTGCCATAATAAATACCATTATGACTATCCTTGTACATGAATGTTTCGTAGCATCTCTGCCTATACTTATGTCCTTCCAATAGCAAGTCCCTGTTGTGGAGTTTCTATAAATACGGTATTTCATGAGGGTGCTGTGTTTTTGTTTTTGTTTTTTTAAGTTTTTTTTAATGTTTATTTGTTTTTGAGACAGAGAGAGAGAGAGAGACAGAGCATGAGCGGGGGAAGGGCAGGGAGAGAGGGAGACACAGAATCCGAAGCAGGCTCCAGGCTCCGAGCTGTCAGCACAGAAACCCACGAACCACGAGATCACGACCTGAGCCGAAGTCAGCTGCTTAACCGACTGAGCCACCCAGGCGCCCCGAGGGTTCTGTGTTTTATAACCTACGGCTGTCATCTATAGCTAAAGTTCATTTTTATTTTTTAAAGTTTATTTATTTTGAGAGAGACGGAGACAGTGTGAGCAGGGGAGGGGCAGAGAAAAAGGGAGAGAGAATCCTGAGCAGGTTGTGAGCTGTCAGCATGGAGCCCAACGCCGGGCCTGAACTCTGGAACCGTGAGATCATGACCTGAGCCAAAATCAAGAGTTGGACGCTTAACCGACCGAGCCACCCAGGCGCCCCTAGAGCTAAAGTTTAAAAAGTTTAAAATCAGCCCAGAGGATGTGATAAGGACCCTGGAAACACAAGACAACCTGTTGACAGTAGCAAACCTGTAGTAATGGTGGGCCAGCCCTGACCCTGGAGTCAGGAGACTTGAATCTGACCCTTAGACATTAGGCCAGCCTTCTCACGTAAAGATGAGAAACTGAGTTCAGGAGAGGTTTAAGAATTCGCTCACTAATAAACAGTTGCTGGGAGACCAGGATGAACACTCAGGTCTCCTCGAGCGCCAGTTAAACACTTACCCTCATGCGGTATTGACATTCAAGAAATAATTTTAGGTAGACACGATTTTTTAATTTCAAAGTATATTTGAAAAGCAACTAGCACACCAAACCTTTACTTTTATGAACATTATAGTGTGTTCATTTAAAAAGCTGGGTCACTTTAGGGGTGCCTGGGTGGCTCAGTTGGTTAAGCGCCGAGCTCTTGACCTCAGTGCAGGTCGTGAACTCACGGTTCGTGGGACTGAGCCCTGCAGCGGCCTCCGTGATGGCAGTGCAGAGCCTGTTTGGGACTCTCTCTTTCCTTCTCTCTCTGCCCCTCCCCTGCTTACAGTCTCATTCTCTCTCTCTCAAAATAAATGAATAAACTTAAAAAAATAAATAGCGGCACCTGGGTGGCTCAGTGGTTAAGCATCTGACTTCAGCTCAGGTCATGATCTCACGGTTTGTGAGTTTGAGCCCCACGTGGGGCTGTCTGCTATTAAATTTTTTTTATAATGTTTATTTTTGAGACCGAGAGAGACAGAGCATGAATGGGGGAGGGGCAGAGAGAGAGGGAGACACAGAATCTGAAGCAGGCTCCAGGCTCTGAGCTGTCAGCACAGAGCCCGACACGGGGCTCGAACTCACAGACTGTGAGATCATGACCTGAGCGGAAGTCGGGAGCTCAACTGACTGAGCCACCCAGGCACCCCCGGGCTGTATGCTATTAATGTAGAGCCCACTTCAGATCCTCTGTCCCCCCACCCCCCCACTCTCTGCCCCTCCCTTGCTTCTCTCTCTCTCTCTCTCTCAAAAATAAACATTAAAACATTAAAATAAATTAATAAAAGAAAATAAAAAGGAAGTCATTTCTGGGGCACCTGGGTGGCTCTTGATTTCATAGGTGTGAGATTGAGCCCCACATTGGGCTCCACACTGAGTGGGGACCTGCTTGAGATTCTCTCTCCAGCTCTCTCTGCCCCTCCCCTGCTCTCTCTCTCTCTCACAATAAACTTAAAAAAATAATTTCTATTATTCTTATACTTTTTCTGATAGAAAATTTATAAAATACCCAAGTGTCAATATGTACAAAAATCACTTATATCACAAAGAGATGGCTACTATTTTTTGTTTAATATTTATTTTTGAGAGAGAAAGAGAACAAGCAGGGGAGGGGCAGAGAGAGGGACAGAGGATCTGAAGTGCTGCACTGACAGCAGAGAACCCGACTCGAGGCTCAAACTCACAAACTGTGAGGTCGGGAACTGAGCCCAAGTCGGACTCGGACGCTCAGCCAACTGAGCCACCCAGGCGCCAGTGAGGACTACTATTAACGAGTTGCGAGTGGCTTTCCATTTTTTTTTTTTTTCTGTTTATACATTTGCATTTATATATTTTTATATAATAGAGAATTTGAAATAGGTGTAGATTATTTTGCAACTTCTGTTGACAATGCACATTATCATATGAGTGTGCTATCCAGAGGTCCCCTTTAGCAGTTTCCTAGGGGGTCTGGAATGGGATAAAACAAATACACCTGCTAATAGGTTTTGTCTCCCTCCCCTGCTGTAGAAATCGGCGTGTTAGCCAAGACTTTCATCGACCAAGGGAAGCTCATCCCAGATGATGTCATGACTCGGCTGGCTCTACACGAGCTGAAAAACCTCACTCAGTGCAGCTGGCTGTTGGACGGTAAGTGGTGTTGGGAGCGCCTCATCTGTCCAGAGGAGCGTGGGCAGAGAAGGAGCATTTCGTGGCTATGGACGCACGTCTGGTGGGCAGGGGGCCTGAATGCCGCCATCCAGCACCCTGAAGACTTGGGCCACTCGTCTTCTCTGGACCTGCTTGTTCATCTGAAGGGAACGACAGAAGTGGACTACACGATTTCTGTGCTCCTTTTAGATGGGACTCGTTCCTTCCCCCTCCTTCGAGAATATTTTATGGTGAGGGAGGGTCACGACAAAAGGGAGAAGGAACGGTGGAGAGTAATTTACAATCCAGCTGTGAACTTTCCCCAGCCAGAGGTGTGGTGGAATCCTTGAGGGCAGGTTGATACTCAGGTCTGGGGGGTGGGAGAGAGAGAGAGACAGGTATTTATTTTGAGGAATTGGCTCACATGATGATGGAGGCTGAAGAGTCCTAAGATCTTCAGGGTGAGCGTGCAGAGACCCAAGAGAGCCGATGGGCGGTCTGGCTCCAGTCCGAAGGCCAGCAGGCTTGACAGCCAGGAGGAGCTGGCCTCAGTTTGAGTCGAAGGCAGGAAAAAGCCGAGGTCTCAGTCTCAACTCCAGGGCAGGCAAGCAGGCAGGAAGAACTCCCCCTTATTTGGAGGGGAGAGTCAGCTCTTTTGGTTTGTTCAGGCCTTGGGTGGCTTAGGCGAGGCCCACCCACATCAGGGGAACAGTCTGCTTCACTTAGTCCGCTGACTTAAATGTTACTTTTGTCCCAAAACAGCTTCTCAGACACACCCAGGGTAACACTTGACCAAGTATCCGGACACCCCATGGTCCAGGCGAGTTGACTCACAGAATTAACCGTCATCCCAATTGCCCTACAGCTGTGATCAGCCGGCCTGGTATTCTTGCTTTGTTTTCAGACTGTTCAACACTAATGAATCCTCTTCCTTCTCTCCCCTCCTCCCCCACTCCCTTCCTCCCCTTACTCTTTTGTCATTGTTGTTGTTGAATTTGTAAAGGTTTTCCAAGGACACTTCCACAGGCAGAAGCCCTGGACAGAGCTTATCAGATAGACACGGTGATTAATCTGAACGTGCCCTTTGAGGTCATTAAGCAGCGTCTCACTGCTCGCTGGATTCATCCCGCCAGCGGCCGAGTCTACAACATTGAGTTCAACCCTCCCAAAACCGTGGTGAGTGGCTGTGGTGGCACTGGCCTGGCCTCTCACGGAGCAGACGGTCTCGGATTCCTCCTGCCCTCACAGACGGAAGTTCTGTGACGCCTGACCAAAGCTCCAGGGGGATGCTCTGGGGTCACTTGGCGCAGTGGACGAGTCCACTCCACTCAGCTTGTTGGGAAAGGAGTCCCCAGGAGCGACAGGGGGCTTGGTACTCGTTCAGAAGTATTTGCGGATTTCCTACTACGTGCCAGGCGGTGTGTTAGGAGTTGGGGTGATAAGGATTAGTGACCACTTGAGAGGGTTTGCAGTTGAGATTCCCAGTCTATAGCTGATTCATTCTGCGTACGTACGAAATTATTTAGAGGCTGGAGATGATCCTGGGGTCTCGTGGCCCTGTGCTGCAAAATGATCTATGTTTGGATTTGCTTCTATTTACTGGAAAGCACGCTTTTGTGCTTCGTACTTGCATACAGATGTTTAAAAATCACTTAGCTGCTTATAAAACTATGCTTCAAAACTGAGATGTTTGGTACCAGCCTCTCCTAACTCTTCCATAGGGCATTGATGACCTGACTGGAGAGCCTCTCATTCAGCGTGAGGACGATAAGCCAGAGACAGTTGTCAGGAGACTGAAGGCGTACGAAGTCCAAACAGAGCCGGTCCTGGAATATTACCAGTGAGTTTGTCGCTCTTCAGAGCTTCTCTTGCGTGATGAAACACCAAGTCGTTTTTCAGTTATCCCATGCTTTCCAGCTGGAATGCTAACATACCAGAAGATCCGATTCAAACTGGTAAGGGAAATGTAGCGTGTGTGACAGAGAAGTCCCGGAGGTAGGCTGGGCTTCGGTCACCACGAGGTCTGGACAGAATGTTGGCGTTCTCCCAGCTTTCTGTGGGCTTTGTCCTTAGACTCCCCGCGTGCTCACACACAGTAGCCAGGAAACAGGCAGGGCGTCCTCTTTCACGGAGGGCTGAGGGGTCAGCTTTCCCCCCCAGTGGACAAAAGCCCCACACGTCGTGAAGACTGCACCAATTTGAGCAGCCGCTGTGGTCAGGGAGCACCTTGCACCGACTGTTTTAGGCTTAGGTGACCGCTCGTTCTGGAGCCGGCCCCTGCTTGGGAGGAAGGAGACTGGCCGGTCCCCACCTGGAGCTCGGAGTGGACCGACGTCACCCGAACTCTGCTGGCAGGTAAAGGGCGGGCTGCCGTGAGCGCTGGGGCTGCGAGTCCAGGAATGCCCGCCACCTGTGCCACTGGAGGGCGCATGGAAGCTTCAGGCGGCTCCCTCTCCTCCCCTCGTTTGGCTCACAGTCTTCGAAAGCTTATATTCTCACACAGTTCCGTCCGCTCTTCAGGAAGTTCCTATCCCACAACACCTATGGGAACTCTCCTGGATAAATCTGTGACCCAGTCTCCTTAGTCCGGCTTTCCCTCTGCTTATGCAGGAGGGATCCCTCCCATCCCCTTTCCCTTCCCACACGCACTACCTGAACGGTGCTTCAGAGTCAAGACAGCACAGTGTTGTGGTTGGAGCAGACTCTGGAGCCAGACTCCCCAAGTACAAATTCCCGCTCGTTGTTTATTCACCTGGTCTTCACCTCTTGCTTAAAGGGGGGTAAGAATAGAGGGTCGAAAGGGTGAGTTAGTGTGTGTAACTCCTAGGATTCTGTCTGCCCCATAGTAAACCCTGTGTAATCAGTGGTGTTGTTGTAATGGGGCAGGTACGCAGCGAAATCTGAAGCAGCAGTCTCCAGACTATCCTAGTAGTACTTTCTGGAGGGCGAAATTACAAGGGCACTTTCTGGGGTCGCTGTTACCCGTAACTCCGTGGTTCCTAGAATGAGCTTGTCTCTACTGGTTACCAGCTGTGCGTGTGTGGCCCCGGGCAAGGCATTCAACCTTTGTGGCACACATTCTCTGTGTGTGTCAAGTCAGAGCAATAGTAAACAGTACCTACCGTATAGGGTTATTAAGGGAACTGAGAGAATCCACATGAAGACTTCCCGCGGCCCTGGCACTAATAAACCACTCCGTGGTAGCTGCTATTATTATTCCCTCTGCTGACACCGTGCCAAACGTTGGTCCACACGGATCAAGGCCGGGCCCCCAGGAAGTTGTGTATCTGCTATATGTGGGGGAGGCTGAGAGCTGGGTAGATCGTGGTTACCGTACAACGTGCTGTGTGCTGCTATCAGCCAGGAACCTAATTCACACTAACTTTGAGCAAAAGGGGAATGTATTGTAACCACAAGGTCCAACGATAGTTCCTGCGTCCAGTGTTCAGACAGTGTCCTCAGGCCCCGGTCACACTCGGCTCTACTTTTCCATGTTGGCGGCTTCGATCTCAGGCGGGCTGTCCCTCCGTGAGCCTCTCAACACCCCAGCTTATCTCCTACCAGTTGAGCTACTGAGCAGAAAAGAGAGCGTCTCTGGCAGCAAAAGCCCTCTGGTCGGCACTGATTGGCCCTGATCACGTCCATTCTTGAAGTTGGGAAGTGGGGAGAGTCCCACCCAAATCGCGTGGACCTGGTGTGGTGAAGGTGGTGTTTCCCAAAAGGGGTTTTGTTATTCACTCAAAAGCAAGCAGAAGGGAGAAGGCATTGTTGCTGAGCAGATAAGAACCCTGTGAGCCTATTCGTGGAGGTAACCACCGGTTACTTCTCTCCCCATGTGGGGAGAGGGGTCGGGAAAGCTGCAGAGAGGAAACATAGGGATCCAGGTCCCTGTCTTAGGAGATAAACCTGGTCTTTCCAGGCTTCCGGCTTTTGCTACCTCTTGCCATTAACTGAAGATTTTCCTACTGAACGCCTGCATGCAGAATAATGCATTGGTATTTTATTTTATTTATTTTTAATTTTTTTAATGTTTGTTTATTTTTTGAGAGAGAAAAAGAGAGACAGAGCGTGAGCAGGGGGGAGGCAGAGACAGAGGGAGGCACAGAATCTGAAGTAGGCTCCAGGCTCCAAGCTGTCAGCACGGAAGCCCACGAACCATGAGATCACGACCTGAGCCAGTCGGATGCTTCACCGACTGAGCCACCCAGGTGCCCCTGCACTGATATTTTAAATACTGACAGTTGTATTTGTTTTTAAAACTCTTTCAGCAGTGGGACACTTACAGAGTAATTAGGTCTGTGTTAACAAACAGCTTTATGTTCTTACTCTTTAAAGGACCTACAGTTGAAGTAGGTTTTATTACATAGAAATTAAAAGGGCACACGTTCATCCAAGGTACAGCTTTAGGATTGTACACACTTGTATACAATAGGTGCCTGCACTTGTGCCCTCAGTAATTAACTCACTTGTAACACTGGCTTGATTCAGGAGGCCACAGCAGTTAAGAAGCTTGTTCTCTTAAAAGCTTGACAAGATGCCTGTGAATTTAGGAGGGCTTCTAATATGCAGAGACTACACTATTTGCATAGTGTCTTTCCTTAGCAGATGTTTCTTAACCAAGAAAACAGTGGGAATTACTCAAAGTTAGTCTTAACTCTGGCCAATCGTATGAGGTATCGAGAGAGGAATGCTTTTGTCCCCAGGGAAGCCTCTGAAAACCAGGTGAAAGGTTGCAGAGGTACGATGATCCTGTTTTCAGGAAGAAAGCAGGGTTCAGCCTTGAAGACACTGTGTGCGTGTGGGTTGCAGGAGGAGGGTAAGCAAAGAGAGGAATGCCAGCATGTCTGGAGGGAGTCTGTCTTTTGAGGAGCAACCCTGGGATTCTGATCTCACCCCCAGGAGTAAACAGACACTGGCTGCTGGTCTGATGGCAAGCCAGACAAATCTGCCTGGGGAAAAATGGAGAAACACAATAGGAAGCTCAATAAAAACTTTGTATTCCCTTTTCCTCTAAAACGTGAAAGGATAGCATAGAGGAAGAAATAAAAGTAGGCAAAAAGAAGGAAGCACAAGCAAGTATTGGACAGCAGTTTTGCAAGTGGGGAAGTAGAGGCAAGGAAAGGTATCTGACAGGCCCCGTGTTGGGGAGCTACTCCGTGTGTGATCTGGGCTGTTACTTTCTAAACACACAGTTGTATCAGTAACAAAAGGAATCTGAGCTCCAGAAAGGATTAAGTGAGCCAGTATATTTAAAACACTGAGCACATACTCAATAAATAAGTGCTACTATTTTTCAAGTGACTGTTTCCATAAGCCAGAGGGCACAGCTGAAACTAAAGTCTAGGTTTACCAACGCTAAGCCAATGCCTCTTTCTCTGGATCACAGATTACTTACTGAGACCCCTAAACCCACTTTTTTTTTTTTTTTTTTAAAGTAAACTCTACCCCTCAAGGGCTTGAACTCACCACCCTGAGATCAAGAGTTGGATGTTCTACCGACTGAGCCAGCCAGGCGCCCCTCACATCATCATCTTTGAAGAATCACTTTGAGGGGCACCTGGGTGGCTTAGTCATTAAGCGTCTGACTCTTGGTTCCTGCTCCGGTCATGACCTCATGGTTCGTGGGTTTGAGCTCCGTGTCGGACCCTGCTCTCTCTCTCTCAAAATAAATCAACATTTAAAAAAAGAAAACAACAACAACAATCACTTTGAAAAAGCTCATTAGGAAGAGTCAGACCTGTGTTTTTTTGTTTGTCATCTTTAGGAAAAAGGGGGTGTTGGAAACATTCTCCGGAACAGAAACCAACAAGATCTGGCCCTATGTCTACGCTTTCCTACAAACAAGGGTTCCACAAGTAAACCAGAAAGCATCAGTTACTCCATGAGGAAAAGTGCATAAAACCAGTAAGATGAACAGGGGCTCCTCGTCCGGAGCCTGCCATGTATGAGTTTTTTTGAAAATTGTATTAGTTTCAGTTGTACTGATTTTATTCTGGAAATTAAGGATATGTCCAATGACGAAGATTCATGTTTCCGTCCAGTGTGTTTTATCCACTTATCTTCTATGGGCATGCAGTTAAAAAATATCAGATATGTCTTCACTTCTGAAAATTTTTCTAAAGGATAATTAAAAGAGCAATCGGAAATAACGTAAGTTTTGTTCAGAAGAGCAAGTGATACAAATTTTATTTTTCTGGAAAAGCTAATAAAAAAAATTCCACGCCACTCTGAAAAGTATCTCATCAGAGAAATTTGCATAGACTGTTGCCCAAAAAACGGCATCACTAGCATTATGGTACATGGTTTTGTGAGACACTAGGTCTATCAAATTCCAGAAAACAACTGGAAACGCGCATTAGTTTCAGGATGCAAATTCACTGCTGCCTTTATACTAAGAAACTTACAAGCATAGCCATTTTTGCTGTATTTATTTTGTCGTTAAACATACCTTCAGTTTACTCAGAATTTTCAGTCTGCTATACAATTGTATTAAACTAGCATATAGGAAAATACTACCTTCCTATGACATGTTGTCTTTTGAGAATACGTGTCCTGAGGAAAATGTTAGAAAGTGACCCTAGAAGTTCTTGCAGAAGCACCGAAGTTGAATTGTCCACAGAAAATGTCATTACAGTCTTATGTTTTTGGGTGTTACTCAGGTTAAGAAATACGTGCTACTTGCCAGAAATACGACCTACTTGCCAGTTTCTGATCAGTGTGTAACTTCTGCGTTGAAGAGTAACCAGTTAAAGTACAAAAAGAAAAGAAAAGCCATGGCCCGAAGTGAAGGAAGCATACTTGGCCATCAGGAAGTAGGAACAGGTGTGCCTGGGGAGCATTCCCTTGACAGAGGGAACAACCCTAATTAGTAATCAGGTGTAGCAATGAAGAAGGATTTACCTGAAAGGCTGAAAAGGACCGGGAAGGTAACTGAGTTTGCTGAAGTTCTTTGTTCATCAGAGAAGCGGACACCTCGCTTTCCCTGCTGCCCCGTCGTCTGGCAGGAGAACTGTGTTTGCATGCTGGGCAGCCATCTAGGAGTGACAACAGTTTGGTTTCTTAGCGGGGCAGCAAGGATGCACGCTTCCGTCCCGTGGCCTGCTGGGAAGAGCAGGGCGATGAGGCGGAGGGGAAACCCAACCACATGTTCAAGGGCATATTTACTCTTATTTACCTGGTGCTGAGTCAAACGAAACGAGTCCTCGTACAAGCGGTTAACTGCCTGTGAACATTTGGCCCATTTTATTCCAGGCGCTTAAAATACACATGCCAACAAGTTGTTCTTTATTCTGTAGGGAGAAACTCTTCTCTTCCGATTTTTAAAAATTCAATGTTAATCTTTCAGAATGGACCAAGGCTTTTAAAAATAGTAAGCATTTCTTTACAAAAGTTTCTACGATGCTTTATTTGAATGTTAATATTATGTGCTTTCTAAAACGGTTGTGAACTACAAAGCTTAGGAATTATCACTGGGTTAGCAGGTACATGAGTATTAATGTTCTACAATAAAAGTGAATTTTAGAACTGTGGGTATTACTTTGTGTCCAGCATTCCACAGGGCTGACTCCATCCCACCCTTCTGTTCTGCTGCCCTGATGTCTCCCGCACTTCCGAATTAGTGACTACTTTCTAATAATTGTCTTAAAATTAAAACTGTGTCTTAAACCAGTACAGAGGCTGGTTTCATTTTAAGCTAGATCTCCTGCTGTAGTATTGCAGGCATAGTGGACACACTTGGATTTGGAACTCAAAAAGGGGCAGAAGTACATGGCTATCGAAAGTAAGACCTCTTCCTGTAACCACTCCCTCCCCACCTCAGAACACATAACCGGAAGTTTTGCACGTACGTCCATTACTTTGGGAAATGCTCGCGCTATTACTTTTTTGCTTTATTAAAGCAAATAAACTTGTTTTATGCCGAGTTGATGTCATAGACAGTTCTGATGAAGACTGTCATTGTTGAAAAGCTCAGTGACCGTTGTCGTGATTTAAGTGCCACATGGAAGTATGTCCAGAGCTGAATGCCATGGCGAGGAGAAGCTGCCGTGCCTTAGTTAAAAGGCTGGTGAGGACAGTACCTCAGCCCATGACCCTGTGTTCTGGGGTACCCGTCGTTCTGGTTCACCTTTCGTAAGCAGAGTGTGCTGTGGGAAATGCAAATTGGCAACACCATCTGCAAATATTCTCCATTTCTCTTTTGAAATGGGTTAAATACTGGCTCAAACTTTTAAACCCCAGTCCATAGCTATTTTCCAGCCAGGTATTTACAATGGCATTCCAGCAAAATATCTGAGACATTCAATAGTCTGTGACAAAACTTACGTTAACAGCAAATCATGGTGATTACAGACCTGAAATTGCTGTTAGTACCCGCAACCAACATCAAGAATAAATTTGTATTTAAAACATGTTTGTAAGTTGTGTCTTCTCGTTGACAAAATAAATAGCTTTCTTAACTTTGCAATTCAAGATTTTGATTTTGGAAGTTACTAGTTTAAAATGTTTAAAGCACGGTAAAAGCCAATATGCTCAGTAGAGTGCATACCTGACTCCTTGTTTTTGTTTTTTTGTAAACTAACGATCACGTTTTCCCATATACGTAGCACTGGGTAAAGTTAAATTGTCATGCCAAATTGTATTTTGGAAGGATTTTACCCGAGGAAATCAATTTGATGATGTTTCGTATTTTACCAAAAGACTCTTAAGTGTTTGAATAGTAAACCGCAGGAAGAACCATACTGTTTTAAGAAACCAAGTGAACGATCCAATCATTTTATCATTTTCATACTCAGAAAAAAGTTCAAATCTAATTCTTCAAGGCGTATGAGAATGGTTTTGACTTCACTATTAGACGCTAAGCAATTCATAATCAACATTTTATTCATGTTTGTAACCGCCCCCCCCCCCCAACCCCCTGCCACCCCGCCATCAGCTTAAGCAAGCAAGCAAATACCTCTTCGAGGAGTCTGCTTTTCGGAGACCTGTGACGTGGTAACAAATGTCCACTACAGAAATCAACGCAAAGGATTTTCAGGGTTTTAAAACGCGTATCACATTGATGCAAAACCGAAATGAACAGCCTTAAGCTTAAATCTGACAAGTGCATCTCTGTCCAGAATCAATTTAAAAATTGAAATACGTGACTGATTTTTGAGGATAGTAAACGGACATCTTTATTTTTCTCAAAAAATACCCCAAGGTTAACTTCAGGATCACTTTGTCTCAATCTACAGTTTTTTCATCCTATAAAAAAAATCCACTTATTAAACCAGATTCATGTTCTTTGGCCAGGCCGTTATTCAATTTTTTTTTTTAAGTCTATTTATTTTGAAAGAGAGAAAGAGAATCCCTGCAGGCTCTGCACCGTCAGCGCAGACTGATGTGGGGCTTGAACCCAGGAAACAGGAGATCATACCTGAGCAGAAATCAAGAGTCGGATGCTTAACCTACTGAGCCACCCAGGCACCCCATGTTAATTCACTTTTAATGTTTATTTATTTTTGGGAGACAGAGCGTGAGCAGGAAAGGGGCAGAGAGAGAGGGAGACACAGAGTCCGAGCAGGCTCCAGGCTCTGGGCTGTCAGCACAGAGCCCGACGCAGGGCTTGAACTCACAAACTGTAAGATCCTGACCTGAGCCAAAGTCGGATGCTTAACCGACCTAGCCACCCAGGCGCCACGTCATGTTAATTCACTTTTAAAGGGGGAACAGGACTGTTGAAGAACATTCAGTTTTCCTAAAGGTAAGTTATAGGACACTGAGCTTATTACACACAATTTGAAAGAGCCCACTAATGGTGTAACTGGATGAGAATGTTACCCATCTCTATCTCGTAGAGAATAATTTTAAATTCGTATTCTCCCCACTACCATAGATAAAATGACACGGAGTTAACAGGCAGTAAATAGAGTGGTAGCAACCCAATTTAAAAAAATCTTTTGTTAGAAGCTTACTTTTACCAAATAAACAAAAGTCTTTGATGGATCCTTTCAATCATCTGTTGGGACATTTCATCTGTCTGGACAGCCCACCAAAGTTCATTTTGAAATGTGAATTATCCCCTTGCTTAGTACACTCATTATTTCTTAAGGAACAGAGAAGAGGACATTTTTCTTAAAAGTAGTTTGTGGTACTAAAGCAAAATAAAGAAAAATAAAAAGTGTCAATTTACTGTGCTCAGTACTAACCTCTGTACTAACGTACTACTAAATATGTGAAAGTTAAAGTCTTTAAGTGCAAATTATGGCACTCCTCAGTGGTTCCCAGAATAAACCCAGTCACACTTACATTCAAAGCCCAGAACACTTCCCTTGGAATGTAAAAAAAAAAAAAAAACATATACACACACACACACCTGCAAGTTACACCTTAAATAGCTCTTCCAGAATTCCTGTTTCAGAGAACAAAACCGAACAACCCTTCAGGAGTAGCTTATTCAGTGTGCTGATCACTTCTCTCCTACCGATAGTCAGTCCTTAATACCTTTAACTTAAAGGCGGCAAATGAAATCCAAAACAATCTGGGTGCTTCCAGGCAAATCCTGGGGAAAAGTGGAGTTAAGGAATGGAAAGTAACGGCTCAAGAAACATGTCAGTGAAATCAGGGATTTCGCTCCTGTGTCTATTCTCTATTTGACAGGAAGGGAAAACAAGAGCTTGCTCCAGAACAGAAAAAAAGAAAAAACTTCTATAACTAGGTCATTAGTTTAAAAAAAAAAAAATTACAGGCTGATGAATATTACCGTATAAATTAGTCAAACATTTTATTATAGCGTATATATTTATATCAAAAGCACAGGAAGTTTTATTCTGAAAACCAGGAAGATTGTGATGTTCCAGAAGTGTGAGTCAGTAATTCCAGTCCATTTCTACTGGTGCCACGTGCCTTATCACCTCAGCCAAACCAAGGTGCAAACGAGGCTACGGTCACAGGTCTGATCACCGTACGGGTCCCTTAGCATTAGCGGTTTCTCAAACTGAGACACGGACTCCCAATCCCAGTCAGCCGTCTTCCAGATGTGTGCTGCTGCTCTCAGTGGGACTCAGCCACAGCCCACACTCAATACACACGGAAGCCCACATTCCCCTAAGTCCGAAGATTCATCCTCAATAACAAGGACAGCACAAGTAGCACTGTCATCTACTTCCAAATAAAACAAGTCATCACACGCCCTGGCACATCTGAAGTGAATTATATAGGAAGTAGTAAAGCTCAGAAGCATTCTATGGTAACTGACCTAAGGACAGCGAGGACAAATGTGGTAAAAGCCATCATTACCGACAAGGATCACCAAATTCTTAGAAGTAAGTAGTTGGGCAGCTCGAGGCAGTGAGGTCTTCAGGAGTTCTCCTGCCTTTTAAAAAAGTCCTTGGGCTACATAAAGAATGAAACAAACAACCATGATTTTAAAAATCAGAATATTCTTCCTGTTTGTTCTTATAGGCCATTAGTATTCTTTTAAAACTTGCTCCCTGAGAGATCCCAAACTATGTCAAGTAAAGAAATTAAGAGTGAGCTTGAAGTTATCTTATTAAAAAAAAAATCTAGGTTAGCTTTATCACTTTTTATATTACTATAACCCTTAATATTAAAAAGTCAACAGGATAAAATTAACTTCTAAGTAATACAGTCTTGAAGAATACATAGGGGGTAAAGTCAGTATCTATATAAAAATGGTATTATATGCAAAGATTTAACTGATGGTGTCGAAAATACAAATGTAATATTATTTTAAAGGGAAAGACTTTGTTTTAATGTTTACCACCCAGCTTATTTAGTAAAGTAGATTATCCACTACTGATTTATTGCTTTTAATATGATGAAACACCAGATTTGACAGCTAAATTAGCAGGATACAAGTACATTTTATCTTTAATTATTTTTGTAGCGTAGGACATGTACATACCCATATAAAAAGAGACTGTAGCAGATGCCTCCTAGAATCAACCGGTTCTTGTAAACATTGCATTTGTGCAGATTTTCCTACTTTGATTCCAAAATTGAGTACAATAAGATTAAAGGCAAATTTAGTAGCCAAAGAAAACCAAAAAAACCCAAAGTCCAGTTTGACGTCCCACAACATATGGTATCACTCTCCTCTCTTCAGAAAAAAAACAAAAAACCTAGCAGCACATAAAAAAAATTTTACAAAACGTTTCAGTACTCTTTTTTTCCCCTCCCATCAAAACCGAACAAAAATAAAGTGCAGCACCCATAAAAGTGTCAAGAAAATAGCCAAGTTCTTCCTTTCTTGTAACAAAATAGCACTTGGCCTCAGCAGTCTTAACCAAATCATACAGTGTCCATCATTTTGGATTCATCATCTTCTTTATGTACCACTGAGTTTAAACTGCAAAGAGCTGTATTGACAGAATACTGAAGATAATCTGGATTCTGGAAAACATAAATAGAGGGAAGAAACAATGGATGATAACCAGTTTTATGCCAGCATATACAACTACACGTTCAGTTTCACACTGTCTATTTCTCTGCGACGTATGTGGGAAAGAAAATGGACTCAGAAGTCAAACTTGGGTTGAAACCCAAGAAGATAAAGAAAAAAATAGGACCATCCAAAGAGGATGTGGCAAAGACAGATGACATACGTAAAAAACAGAAATGTAATAAACACTTTTTTCCCTTTTAACAAAACGGTGCAAGTTAAATTATTTAGTCATAGAAGGGTACATCTTTCATGTAACTATGTGTACAAAGCTATTGATAATTTAAAAAAGATATGACTTTAAGTCAGCAATGTTTTAAAGATTACTATCTAATTACCACAGTAAATAGTAAAAATGCAAAACACTTGAATAAGGAAAAAAATACAATTACCGAGTAAAAATTAGTTACCTTCAGAGTGTATTTTGGTTTTTCAAAGATTAAAAACAAATTCAAATGAGAAATTATTAATCTTTTGAGAGGTACTTAGATCCATGTATTAAAAATTGAGAATAAAAGAACATTTTAATTTCAATTTTTGTAGTTCCTAAATATTCTATCTGTTCGTTTCTAAAGCTAAGAAGAAAACCTTATTTAATAAATGCAAAAACAAAACCATTATTTGTTAAAGCACCATGACTAGGGACATAAGCCCTTAAAGACCCAGGACTTTAGGAAATTCTTCCCTAAGGAGTCAATTTTGTCTATGCAGTTGTTCTGAATATCTGCCAGCTACTCTGTTTTACTACTGTTACACCCAGTTTCATCTGTTTATTTTTTTTTTAATTTTTTTTTTTAACGTTTATTTTATTTTTGAGACAGAGCATGAACGGGGGAGGGGCAGAGAGAGAGAGGGAGACACAGAATCGGAAGCAGGCTCCAGGCTCGGAGCCATCAGCCCAGAGCCCGACGCGGGGCTCGAACTCACGGACCGTGAGATCGTGACCTGAGCTGAAGTCGGACGCTTAACCGACTGAGCCACCCAGGCGCCCCTCATCTGTTTATTTAATGAACACCAATGAGGAAAACAGCCCAAAGAGAAGATAGATGCCGTAAACTTTCCCATCTCATAAGTAGGCGGGGTTTTCAGAAGATCCTCTTAGTAAATATGTGTAATTCCGTTATTTGTAAAAGTCAAAAAGCTAGCCAGAAGTTGGATTATTCCCAATCAAGTCTTGATGAAGGCAATGGCACAAACAACTGAGTGAGGTCTGGAACACTTACGTGATGTTAGACCTCAGTTCGAGTCCTGCCATCGCCACCTAATGCAATGTAATCCTGGAAGAGAAAACTTAGCACACCGCAGTAGATTAAAAAGCTAGTCTACAGGAAAAACCTAGGGTAACTGTCACAACACCTCTAAGAGGCCTTGATTAGTTCTCTCAAAACTAAGGATGAGGGGATTTGGCTTATTTGACAAGATTGTTGTCAACTGAAAAAAAAAAAAAAAAATGAAAAGCTAAAGTGTTACCCAAATTAAAGTTTTATAAAAAATTATTAAACCCTCATTACATTATCCCATTCTCCAAAGAAACAGAGCTAAGACCTTTACTGACAACACAAGCCCAATTCCAAAGGCCCTGAGAACGGAGCTTACAATTACTCTACCAAGACTGGACAGGAGAGGACCTCCAGAACTCAATATCCATCTCCCCAGGAACTGTAAAATCTACGGAGAGACTTAAAAACAAAAAGCAATGAACACACCTAACCTAATCCACACTTAAACTGAACTGATTACCCCATATTCTCATCTAGTAGCATTCCCAACACATTTCTCGTCCCAGTGACCAGTTCCTCCCAAGGGGACATGACTGCGTATTTCGTCCTGCTCCTAGCGTGCGATTCAGCAACCGTCTGTAGTGCAGGTGAGTGAGCAGTGCAGGGGACAGAGATCCGGGACCGGAGTGATGAGCCGCATCAACTGCTGGACTGACTTGAGGCCGACTGCCTAACCTCCGTGAGCTTCAGTTCACTCATCCATAAAAATGAATGAAAATGAATCACAGGGTTTTGAGAAGATTAAACGAAACAACATATGAAGGTATTTTGCAATCTACAGACTGATGATAATAAAAATGGGATATTATCATTATGGTAAGCTTTTCTTCCAAAAGCTTCCCCTCAACCAGTCAAAAGTCCTTCGGTGCATCCAGCTGAAATTTTACACAGCCCTTCCCTCCCTCAGGGGGACTGGCGCAGAATGCTCAACTTTTCCAACCACGAGGAACAGTCTGTTAGCCCAGAGGAATTAAGTCTGAACAACCCCGATAATACCAGCAATTTCAAAGTGTCAAAATTGTACAATCTCAGCCCCGCACCTCGCAAATGTGACAGCAAGGAACGCCTAGCGGCAGGCCTCAGCTGCTACCGGTATGTGCAATAAGAACTTAGTTCTCTCAGACCAGAAGCAGCTCTTTGGTAACAGAGGCCAGTTCTCTTTTAACGTAGATCTTTTCCCTCTTATGTTCAGAATCAATGACGTCCCTCCAAGTCTCTTTTTTCCTTTGTATTCATTATGGGGTATCTTCATTTTAGGAGATTTATATATTGTATATATTGGATGTGATGGTGTCTTACAGTCATAAAATTCCCTCGGAAAGACTAGTTAGATGTGGGCTATTTCTCAAAGAAGAGGAAATCATTACCCTATTTAAAGACATTAAGAGATACTCTGCAGGACAGATCAAGGGGGAATATTGCTTATCTATCTAAGAGGTAACATTACTAACTATGTAAAAATCAAGATCTTCATTATTTCTATCCTTGAGAATTAATATTTCTGGCTGAGTTATTATCAACTCTTGTCCTTAAATTGTCACTTTGGCCTACAATTTATGTAACGGAAATGGTGAAATTATAGTCATAGGTATAGGTACTGAAAATCTCAATTCCTACTGCTTTATGAGATTTAAAACTACAGGGCTCTCCTCACATTGTCTTCTGAATGAGAATTCCCTTTTCACTATGTAGTCAACAGACTAACCTGACTAAAGTTGGTCTTAGAATCTTGGGGTCTGGAAATGAGAGATGACTGAGCTCAATTACAATGCCACTACAATTAGCACAGGCAGCAATTTTGTTGTGGTAACTTAAAATTGCAATCCACAGTATCAGACCACTGGCCTAACCTCTCCTTCTGACATAAGCGACACAGCTGTATCTTGATCTTGTTGCAGAGGCTTAGACAGTTGATGCATATTACTAGAAAGAGCAGCTTAGCATAAGGTGCACTGACATACTAAGCATGCTACCTCTGCTAAGCGACGCCAACATTTAATAAGACAATGTTAAATAAACTCATGGAACAAATCACCTTGGTTGCCACTGAGATGTATGCTCTGAAGCCAACTCATCCTAAGAAATTCTTCACAGTATAGTTCCACTGAGAATGAGGGGCTACTCAGGAGCCATGCTGAGAAGTTTAGGATTGAGATGATCAATAGGTAACACCTGCCCTTAAGGATGCTTAGGTACAAGGGGCCTGGGTGGCTCAGTCGGTTAAAGCGTCTGACACTCGATTTTGGCTCGAGTCATGATCTCGAAGGTTATGAGATCGAGCCCTAGTGTTGGGCTCTGTGCTCACAGCACGGAGCCTCCTTGGGATATTCTCTCTCTCTTCCCCCCCCCCTCCCCTGCTCGCGCACACATACTCTCTCAAAATCAATAAACGTTAGAAAAAAAATGCTCAGGTACAACTCTCCTATATTTGAAGGAGTGGAATTTGGTGTCTAAATCCCCAAGGGAGGGAAGACATTTATTTAGTGACCAAACATGGCATGAGATGAAAGAGTTATCTTTTGAGGCGAAAATATTTAAAATGACCTCACATATATTACATGTAAGAAGAATAGTCCAAAAGAAGAAAAATTGTGTGAGCTAATAAGTTTATAAAGTATTTGCTTTTCCAACTTACCTGTGATAAGGATTCTAACGAACCTATAGATCCAACACCAGAATGGGGAACATGATTCTGAACTGTCATAGGTTGAAAACTTGGTGATTGAGAATAAAGTCTGACTCTTGACTTGAAAGCTTCAAGTTCATTTTTGAACGCTTCGAAATAACCTTCTTCCTCTGCCTAGAAAACACAAAGAAGCAAAGACTGTTTTTTAAGACTTCCAGACCACACAGTAAATTCTAACAAACATATATTAGATCTGAAGTGAAGGAAGTAAAGATAAGGTGAATAGTTTAAATGTATGTAGAAAACACCAAGATCCTTGTCAGATTTGTGAAAACTACCAGTTTCACAGGAATACGAAGAATTGGCTTCGTCCATTTCCCTCTGCTCCAGCAAAATAAACAGCACGCGCACACGCACACACACACGCGCACGCACACACAAATATAACAAAAGAAAGTAGGTATTCTCCATATTTCTAGATTCTTGACAGGATCCAAAGTAAGTCTCATTTAACCTGTCATATTCATTCTATCCCTTCCCATTGCCAAGCAACAACCAAGGGCTATTCTTAAAACGTTCTAATTCTCCATCGATTACCTGTTTATAATAATTCTCCAACTCTATACTCCCTATTTGTAAAACCATGAAAACTAAATAAAATTCAATATTCACCTCCATTACGGAAGCATCTTAGTGTTTTAGTGAAGCAAATACCTCTTCAACATTATGGAGAGAAGAAAGTATGAATAGTATGCTGCAGGAGGGGAACTCCCTCCAATGATGTACGTAATACAAGCAAGATTCTTGATGTAAAACACCCAACTGGCAGTTGCCTCCACTTAAGTCTCCCCTGCAGGTAAAGAATGACATGGCACATACCCTACACTAACAGGACTTTAGGCTTTAAGTTCAACGATGGAAGAGATTTTGTCAAAATCTCATTCCATGATCTCACTGGGCCCATTTGTGCGGAATGCTGTGTTTTCTTTCATGTAGTCTAGGTCTTGTGGATTAGTTATTAACATTATATCCATACAAATCATGCAGACAACATTCCGTGCTGCCATTTTATCTGTTTATGAATTCAGCAGCCACTTCTTTAATTGCAGCATTTCACTTTAATCAGTGTATGGCACTTGTGTGGACACCCAGGACGTCAGCCTGCATATCCAGAGGTAACCCTTCCCAAACGGTTATGCAACTGCTATTAAAGGAACCAAGCGGCACAAGTGCTGGCGTGCCTAAGGCCTGGGGATTGAGGTCTGGAGAGACTGGACTGATTCTTGCCGGAAGTAACCCACGGGTCACTTGCTTCGTCTCTCTGTGCTACTTTCCCAACTTGTAAAATAGAAAATAATACACCTTATAAAATCTTATGAGGATTTAACGAGCTAATCCATGTAAAGTTGTTAGACTAATACCTGGCACAAGGTAAGCACTCTATGAAAGTTAGTTATTCCTGAACTTAAAAAAAAATTATGAAGAACATAATGTTTACGATTAAAGACTTTTCAGTCCTACTTTGACAAAGTAAATTTCAAAGGATACACACGGTTTGGCCATGTTCCATTATTCTATTAAGCACTAGTCCAAACACAACCAATAATGTAAGGCAAAGAAGAAAGTATGGCTTTTATTATACCTATGTGTCAAGTGAAATTTAGGACAGTCATCATAAGCGTAACTAAAATACCAGCTCCATCATTACCCATTAAAACTCTACTGTTTTGGGGAAATGTCCTACTTAGGCTGCACTTTAGAAGAGTTTACAACATTTAAGGTAGAGCTACTATCACTCTGATACGTTAAAGTTCAATACATTTAATACATTTTCCCCTGTTTATAAAAGAAAATATTTTCACTCTACTATATAAAAAAGAAAATGGAAATCACTTATAATTCTCCCATCCAGATATTATCAAAGTTAAGTTTTTGGTGTATTTCCTTCTAACATCTAATTGTGTATGCTGAAATGTATCAAGTCACTCCTTTGCCTCTTTGGTTTTACTGCTTACACACATATCCTTCAACAGCATATTGTTCAGTTCTGCTTGTTTTGAAACTTCATAAAAAATACAGGATACTCTTTGCTTTTTCATCCACAGTGACGCTGGTTACTATTTTACCAAAGGAACATCCCACAGTTTATTCCTTCTACTGTCAAGAGACACCTGGGTTGCTCTCAGGCTTTTGCGATTATGAACAATTCTCCTCTGAACATTTTGTATCTGCACATGTAGCCTTGCTTCTCAAGGGCAGCAGTTCTCAAACTTTATGCTCTCAGGACCCCCACTCCCTTTACACTGTTGAAAATGACTGAGGAACCTGAAGAGCTCCTGTTTATGTCGGCCATTATTTGTCAATGTTCACTGTGTTAGAAACTAAAACCCAGGCATTTAAAAATTATCTAAAATATAACAAATTCATTACATGTAAACATTTGTAACACTTTTATGAAAAAAAAAAAAAAAAAAAAAAACCAACCCTATTTCTGAAACAAAAATATTTACTGACAAGTCTGGCTTAACAGAAGATAGCTGGATTCCCACATCTGTTTCTGTATCAAATAACATTTTAGTGTCACTATGGAAACGGTTTTGACTCTAGGCCTCCCAAAACCAGGTCTTGAAGACTGTTGGGTGTCCCTGGACCACATGCTGAGAAACCTGTTCTCTAGCATATACACCTAGAATTTCTGGGTTTTAGCACTTGTTAACTCTACTAGGAAGTTTTCCAAAGTGGTTGCACCAATTCATACCTCTACAAGAGTGAATGTGAATTCTTAATTGTTCTTCTTGTACAACTTTTCAATCATTACTAATCTAGTAGAGAGTGTGAAATGGATTTAATCTTTCAAGATTTGTCTATTTTTCTTTAATAGGGCCAATACATGTCACTTCTTTTGATTTACAGCAAAGCATTTCCTCACATCATTAAAAATTCTTAAATTTTAATGTCTGCATAATATTTTATGTACCACAGATTGTTTTTATCCATTCCTCTAGTTGGTGAATTTTTAGGTTGTTTCTTGTTTTTTTCCATTACAAAAGTCATTTCTCTTTAACTGTGAGTTCTTTTATTTTCTTTTTGTTAAACTGTGAGCTCTATACACGGAGGATTACCGTACCTACACTATACTCGCATCATCTTAAGCTGCAGTCCTTGCATTCGTAGGCAGTCAATACTTACTGGCCTCTTATAGAGCTCCCTTAAGTCTAAATTAGCATGAGATCAGCAATGTAATTTTTTCCCCCGGTATAAAATCTATAGGGTTTAGCCTGTGGCATTCTGGTTGGGTGGCTTCCTTTAATGTATATGGACCAAAGAGGTCTCAGCTAAGGCTTAATCTTCCCATTCATTTATTTTTAATATTTGTTTTTGAGGGAAGGAGGGAGTGGGAGAGGGAGAGAGAGAGTTGGGGAGGGGGAGGGAGAGGGAGAGGGAGAGTTGGGGAGGGAGAGGGAGAGGGAGAGAGAGAGTTGGGGAGGGGCAGAGAAAGAGGGAGACAGAATCCAAAGCAGGCTTCAGGCTCTGAGCTGTCAGCACAGAGCCCGACGCGGGGCTCGAACTCACACACCGCGAGATCATGACCTGAGCTGAAGTCGGATGCTCAACTGAATGAGCCACCCAGGCGCGCCCCTTAATCTTCCCATTTAAAAATATTAAATAGCTACTTACTTTGGCTTTCTGGAAAAATAAACGAAAACACCCTCTTGGATCCACATTACAGTTTTTGGCCATTTCCATAATAAACTGCATCACAACAGCTTGATGTGCTATTTGTTCCATTAGAGCCCCTTTCTGAAAACAGACATTAAAATTACCAAGAAATACCTCTGGAAATATATTTGACATTGTGCTTACTATGTGGATTTTAAAACATGATTTTCAAATAGGCTAAAAAAGAAAAAGGTTTAGAGTATACTGGAACAAAGAAATGAGGCAGCAAAAAAAGCCTACTGGCAAAGTTTCCTTATGCTAACTAAAACAACTATAAAAGTTCCCACGGTAAACTCGAGTAGGTCTAAAAACAAAAAATTATAATTCTATTTAATAACCTTCCTGTTTTCATTTAAAGGAAGTAACATAAAAAACAAAAAACCAAAAAAACATATCAGAATTAAATTAAGGGTCCCAGAAACTCAAGGTTGACACAGTACCTGTTCAGCTTCTAGATGAAAACACCATAAAATAAGATATTTAGCAGTTTCTTCACATACAAGGTATGGATGGTCAGACAAAAATCTCTGACTATCATCCCATCGACTCAACATACCTATAAAAAAAGGATTAAATCACAATTGTCAAATACTCTTCTAAACAAAGAAATGGTATTTTAAAATGATTCTCTTTAAAGACAATTCACATTACTACAGCAATAGGTTATGGTAAAAGAGCAAAGAAAGAAGGATAAAACTCTTTTAAAGCAATACCCAATATACTGGAAACAGCTTCCAAAATTCACAGAAAGTTTCATTTCAGATAATTAGGTTAAAATAGGGCGACTGATTTAAAGTAAAAAAAATCCTGCATCTGAGGAATGCCTGAAATTCCAGGCAAACTGGCTGGTCATCCTAGGCGGAAGTACGTACAAATGATTTCAAGACACTCGATATTATTTACTCACAGAATACAAATTTTTCTATTAGAAAGATGGAGAAGAAAACAAAACCTCAAGAAACTATACTTAGCAAAGACGTAATAAAAGTGAAAAACCCCATCATCTCTAATTTATTAAAAAATGTCTAAGCTGATAAAGCCAAATGTTGACAGCAGAGAAAACCAATCAAGTATGATAATAGTAAATGTACTTTTACCATTTAGTCATGTTTATAACACACAGAAAACCTTTTAGAAATTAGTGAAGCATATTTAAAAGCAGATGCCATTTTGCTTCAAAATATCAAGCTAATCCAAATACTACTTAAGGTGTATCTGTATCTTTATCCAAATTAATAAGAAATTTGGCCAAAAAGTCAATACCATCATGGAACCAGCAAAGCGTTCAGCTTTTAACTTTGTCCAGTAAGCTTGACACATGAATAAATTAAGTAGAACAACATTAGCTTTAGACTCTTAAGACTCATCCAAAGAAGTCTGTATGTCACTGAAGCATTCTGGAAATTTTAGAAGGTGGTGTCAATAGTTTGGCAGTGACATCTTTCCTCTAGATACAAATTGAACTTCTATATGTTAAAGTTCCACATTAGAACACAAAGAAGAACAAAACTGAGGACAAATGTCTTTTTGACACACACACGTTTAGCAACACATGGGAATCGACTGAAAAGAAATGACTACTGTTTCTCATTTAAATAAAGGAGGGAGGAAGCATTTTAGCATTTTCTCGTAAAGAGTTTTATTAAGTATTTTCCCAATGCTTCAGATGGAGTGAGTAGGGCATTTTAAATTCTGAGAAACAATGATTTTGAAAGTTACTTAAAACTACTTCTCAAGCTACAGTTAAAGAGTCTAATAACTTCTGAGGGTCAGATCTAAAGAAAGCATAATCCTTATTTCTTATACCTGAAGCCATAAAATAAATCCTATGAAGCAGTTTTGCGTTAGCTTTGTTAGAGTCCTGAAGAGGTATTTCAACTCTATCCACCATCCACACAGAGAGCACTGCTTCTGTTTACTTCTCCATGGCAGCATCATGACTTACTGAGGCACCCAAATCCTATCCATTTTGGTTTCTTTTACATGAAGGATAATACGAAATGGTTAGTGACATTTATAGGATCATGAGGGTGTCATCGAATGTTAAAAATTTTGGGGGCGCCTGGGTGGCGCAGTCGGTGAAGCGTCCGACTTCAGCCAGGTCACGATCTCGCGGTCCGTGAGTTCGAGCCCCGCGTCAGGCTCTGGGCTGACGGCTCGGAGCCTGGAGCCTGTTTCCGATTCTGTGTCTCCCTCTCTCTCTGCCCCTCCCCCGTTCATGCTCTGTCTCTCTCTGTCCCAAAAATAAAATAAAAAAACGTTGAAAAAAAAAAATTTTAAACTATCCATTTAATACCTAAGACAAAATACTTGAGGTTGACCACAGCTTTTCTTTATCTGAGAAATACCTCTCATCAGTTGATTTCAAAAATGCATACCGATTATCATGAGACTGACACGTCAGGTTACAAGAGCCCACACACACCTTCGTGGAAAGAGTGTGGAATTTTATGAACAAAATACTTCAAGAAACTCCAGGGCTTTAGTGGAACAACATACCTGAAATCACTGTGACGTTATTTTACAATTTGTAAACAAACTATGAGCAGCACAATCTCTCGTGGTGACTAAAACAAGCAGACTCAGAAACAAACGGCCTAGGTCCGAATACTGGCCTTACCATCTCCTATGCCTTGGCTAGCTCTATGCCTCCTTTTCCTCTTCTGTAACATAGGGCTAAAAATAGTATCTCATTCAGAGGGTTTCTGTTGAGAATTAAATGAGTTAATACACATGAAGCATTGGGGACAGTGCCTGACAAGAGGGTACATACTAGGCAGTATCAACACAAAAGGGAACAATTCCCTCTTTCAGCGAATATTAGACGCTTTGGAGAAGACTAATATAGTCATTTCAACCGGCCGGCCAATCTCTGAATGCTCGAAAAACCTTATCTTGATGAATTAGAATGCTTTAATTGTGTGCTTCCACGTATGTATTTTCCTGAACATCTAAATCCCAATCCATCCATCAGCTCTCGATATTCCACCGGATTCCTAAAACGGTTGCCCAAGACACACGACCTTACTGATTTCCCTTTCCTCTTGGCGTTATACTTACAGAAAAACAGATCTGAATCCTTCACATCACACTAATGATTTTCCTATCTCTAGCTGCTGAAAACATCCCAACAAGGTTGAGAATTTCTCAATGGAAGTTAAATAACCTCTTTTTCTGTATTTCCCGAGTCCCAGATCACCTATATTTCCAGTCACCTGCCACCAGACAACTGTTTCTACCTACACGTTTGCACATAAACTCCTCTTATTTGGAACCAAACCCATTTTTCTCTCCCTGCCATCTGCAGTGCTTCACAGGCTCCATGTCACCCACTCAAGAATTCTAGAAATTCCTCTAGACATTTCCATTCCTCCCACATCAAATTGATCACCAAGTCTTGTGGTGATACTATTATAAGCTGTTAATATGGTGAATCATGTTAATAAATTTTCCAATGTTAAGCCATCCTTGAATTCTTAGGATAAACCCTTTGAAAATACTTCTTTTTCATGTTATAAAAATGATGTACATTCATTGTGAAGAATCTGAAAAATCCAGAAAATCATCTGCAATCCTACTACAAGAGATGATTAATGTTAATGTTAACACTTTAATGTATTTCTTTCTGGAATTTGTTTTTCAGTAGGCTCCACGCCCAGCGTGCAGGGCCTGAACTCATGACCCTGAGATCAATACCCGAACTGAGATCAAGAGTCAGACACCTGCCTGAGCCACCCAGGGGTCCCAGGGCTTTATTTTTTTTTTTTTTTTTAATTTTTTTTTTTTTTAACGTTTATTTATTTTTGAGACAGAGAGAGACCGAGCATGAATGGGGGAGGGGCAGAGAGAGAGGGAGACACAGAATCTGAAACAGGCTCCAGGCTCCGAGCTATCAGCACAGAGCCCGACGCGGGGCTTGAACTCACCAACCGCGAGATCATGACCTGAGCCGAAGTCGGCCGCCCAACCGACTGAGCCACCCAGGTGCCCCGGGCTTTATTTTTAATTACTTAAATAAAATTAGGTGCCTGGGTGGCTCAGTTGGTTAAATGTCTAACTTTGGCTCAGGTCATGATCCCACGGTTCGTGGGTCTGAGCCCCACAGCAGACTCTGTGCTGACAGCTCATTCTGTCTCCCTCTCTTGCTGTCCCTCCCCCCTCCCCTGCTCCTGTGCTCGCTCTCTCTCTCAAAAATAAACACTGGAAAAATTTAAAAAGAAATTAGAATCATATCATGCATATTAGTTTTCTATTCATTTCACTCCACATTCTATTCAGGAGTTTTTATACTAAATGTTTTTCAAAAAACAGGGTATCAATGTGGTTTTGAAAAGCAATGTGTAAGCGCTTACATTGAGGAAATGGAATATCTACCTTCAATACAAATGAGAAAAATCCCATCAGAGTATTTATGCAAACATTTACATCTTTCAGTAAAAATTCCAGTGACGACATCCCACATAGATTCAAAGATGTTAAATCACAGCTAACTTTGGCTGGAAGTGAAAAGCTGATGTACCATGAAAAACCGTGTTAGATCATCAAAAAGCAGCTCTGATGATCACAAAGAAAATGAGTTCAGAGACGCACAGGACTTGGAATAAAACTTCTGGGAAACTGAAAAGAAAACAGACTTTGCTGCTAAATTGGTATATTTATAAAACACGAGTTAACTAAATTAATAAATTAAATTCAACTGTAGGGAGGGAAATCCAAGATTTCATTGCTTCAAAATACTCCACGATATGGTTGTACCATTTATCATTAGATGGTAAAGTCACATAAGTAAGATGGTCAACAAACAGCACAATGGAAATGTTAATGTGAGGCACACATGAAACCGCAGGGCAGTAACCGGTGTCAGGTCACCGGAGCCCTTCACAGCTCTCTGTGTCTCAGGCTCGTGCCTTCCAAGAGTTGGGAATGCAAGCCAAGTTTGGAAAGCCTCCGCTGGAAACTTTAATTACAGCTGCTATTCCAGATGTGATACACTTTGAAGAAGTGTATCAATGTAGTCATAATCCTGACAAATGCTTTCTTCACTCTCCACCATAATAAGCATAGAACACCAGAAACATCTGCTTGCACCCAGCAGGAACAGCATTACACTTTCACTGAGCTGCCTAAGGTCTCTGGCTGCTCTGTGCCACAATTCAGTCCACAGGGACTTCCATCATCCCACCATCCCGCACGCCTGCAAGCTGGTCCACGTCCAAGTCCACAGAACTTGGTGAGCAGGAAGTGGCAGGTATCCCAGATGTCTTGGTAAGATATATGCAGGCCAGAAAGTAGGAAAAAAACACATGGAAAATTTGGGAGCCTACTACCTTAGTAACATTTCTAGGGATCCAAGGAACTGCGGCAAGTAGGACATCTCCTCCAAAGGAAAAAGGCAGCGTGCATTTCCATCAAAAACCAGGCACAGTGTGAATCTGGGAGTGGCTATGAGGTCTGGTTGACTTTGGAGACAATAAGGCTCTGATCAGTCTTACGGGATGAGACAATGGAAGCCCCAACACGCAATGGCAAAACCTCTCCTTATTAGTCCTCTATGTATGGAGGTCAAGACAGCTTTTTTCCTCAGCCACCTCCCTGTTTGCATAATATTGTATAAATTCAGGACTCTCAGTGGCAGACTTGAGATCATGCAGAGATCCAATGGCACGGGATCTCCCCGTTAAGGATATTCCAGGATAGCCTCTCAATACCTAATTTGCCAGTAGCAGAAACCAGCGCCTGGTGGTGCCATGCTTCCACCACTAATACGTCTGTGGTCCTACTAAATGAGTTATTGCCCACATCACATTACTTCTTGACCCAGAAATTCATTCTGCAACAAAAGACATGAAGACAAGAGGCTCATGAAATTCACTGGTCCTATAAACATCACCACCCAGAAGCAGGTATTATGGAATGGTTAAATGTTTTGCTGAGGACTTAAAAGAGTCGTAGTGCCAGATGGGTTACAATACCCTGTTGAGGCTGGGTTATTCTCCCACACAGAATTGCTTATTAAAGTGCTCTGTCTGCAGCAAAAATGAGGGGACCATGTTGCACCATTAGGCTTCCCATGGCTCCAAAGCTTACAGAAGGCCATCTGGGTGAGAGCACCTTAAAAGATGCTCTTCTAGTACATGGAAGCAAGGACTCCAGGTGGGAGTGGCAAATCACACTGTCACAACCAAGACCCATTTACAAAATTGTAAAAAGTAAACCCTGTTCGCTTCGTGAAGTTCTATTCTTTACTTAATTCGAATACACAGCCTTTCTTTTTTTAAAACAAAGAGAGTGAGAAAAATGAATCCTTTATGAATGAACTACAGAAAAAGGGGAAAAATCCAAAGTAGTAGCAACCGTTTTAACGTAACTGAAGGATGAATGAAATTCTAAACGCTCAGGGGAAAAAAAACACCACTGGAAATATATTTCCAAATGTCACTTAATAAGATTAACATACTATAAATGAAAACTATGTTGACTAAATTAACATGTTACTTGGGATCAAAATACAGACCTTGAACCTTAACCACTAACACTTCCCAAAAGCACTCTCTCCCCGGCAGCACCACACTGCTTACGCAGTGCAACATGTTATTTCCCAACTCTGCACTCGCTGCTGCTCCCTCATCTACACGGGGACCTCCTCCTATGTGTTCTTCAGTCTAGCTCAGATGTCACCTCCTGTGCGAACTCTTCACTACATCACCCCAAGCCCGCTGTCTTTCTTCAATAGAGAAAACTCGTTTTCAGTACCCTGTAGATATATTTCTATTACCGTACTTATCCGAATAGCAGCTGAAGGATCTGCGTGACTTATACAGCACCTATTCCAAAACCTGAAAATAACGAATGCTAATCAGATGCCAATGGAAGCAAAGAGGGAAAAAGAGAAAAGCAAAGACCAGTTGGGAAACAGAAAGATGCTGTGGAGTTAAACAAAGACTAGGTCTTAGAGGGCAGCATTATATAACAGACTGAGTTTTGCTGCTCTTCACAACTTAGTTTGCTGTCAATCTATTTATTATCCAAAAAAAGGGTCTAAAACAAGAGCTGTACAACTGTGCCAGAAGTGGCTATCCAAAAGGAGTTTTGTCATTTACCTTCTTTTTGGTACCCATTATAATACAGACACTTTTTGTACACATATTTATGGTATCACTTTATAAAAGAAGGAAAACTAAGCAGCACACTTACCAAAATGTCTGATTTTTTGTTCATATTTCTGCATAAATGATTTGGATTTATCTTCATCTTCTATTTCTTTTCTCTTATCTTGATTAATAAAACTCTAAGAAAAAAATTCTTTAAGTTAAAATCAGATTTTATATTCTAACTGAATCTTTCTCAGATACTGAATGCCTAGCAATCCTTCCTATAAACACTATAACAAGATGGTACAGTATTATACTGATATTATATCATTAAATTTACCTGTTAAACTCATTTAAAAAGTTAAAATTTTCTGTACTAGTTTCGACAGTTTTAAAAAGTGATGTATGTGTGAAAATTATAAATACTTTAGAAATCATACAAATTCCCTATTAAAGCACAGAGAGATCCTTTACGTGAATTGCATGTAAATTTGCATTATTCATTGCTATTAAATATTTGCAGCTCTAGTCTAATCTTCGGAGTTCTTGCTGGAAATAAACTTAGATTTTCAAAGCATATAGAGAATGAAGTATATCTGATATAACTTCTTGGCTAAGACATAAACCTAAAATATAGACCCTTGGTTTTAAACTTTTCTTAGGAAAGGCCAAACAATTTGATTCTGAAATCAAGTGCAAATTCTACTAAGGAAGTGCTTATTTTCAATTAAATAAGTCATAAAGCAGATCAAGATGAAGTTTTTATCTAGCCAGAAAAACTGGCAGGACAGTTTCTCAGAACATTCTGTGATCACATTTAAACCTTGAGATCATCACTGCCAAAAAAGAAAATTGCAAACCAGCTCTGCCAGTTTATAATCTGAAAGCACACAAATTTACATATTTCAAAATAAAAGCATTTTTTCTTTTACATATCCTGCTATCTAGACCAGCACTGTCCAATAGAAATATAATCCAAGTCACAAATATAAAGTTTTCTATTAGCCACATTAAAAAGCAAAAAGAGACAGATGAAATTAGTAACCCATTATCCATATCCAACCAACATATCCAACATATGATCATTTCAACATGTAAGCAAGGCAAAAAGTATTCATGAAATATTTTACTCGGTTTTGTACTAAGTTATCAGAATCTGGTGTGTATTTTACACTTACAGCACATCTCAATTCGGACTAGCCACATTTCAAGCGCTCAATAGTACATGTGGCTAGCGGCTATCGAGTTGGACAGCGCAGATCTAGACCAGTCCTCTCAAGTCTCAAGCTCCCAGACAAAATCAATGTACGATTTTGAGCAAATGACTGGAACATAAAGATAATCCTAATTAAAATGTGGTATAAATGTAGGCTATGTTATAACCCAAGTTCAAAAACAAACAACAACAACAACAAAAACAATTAAAAGCAGAGACAAATGAAAATATTTTCTTTGTGACCACTGTGTTAGGAGACGTTAACTTTATAAAACAAAGAAACACTGCTTTGACCATTCTCTCTGGAAGAAAAAAATTATTTTAAATAGTTATGGTGTATAAATGCAAACCAGCAATAAAGTAAGTGCTAAGAAGACACACCCCTTGGAACAATATATATAGACAGACACAGTGAATCATTCAGATAAAGAATGATCTTGGTATGTGTTCAGGGGTAAATAAATATATACTGGCATGAGTACATAAAAAGTCTAGAAAGATACAACTTACTGTTAACAGTGGTTATCTCTGGGAAATGAAACTGGAAGTGAAGGAAGCCTTTCAATTCTATTTCACATACTCGTGTGTTGTTTTGTTTTTAAATTTTTTTTTTTTGAGGGGAGAGTAGTGGGGGAGGGGGGAAGGGAGAAGGGGAGGAAGAGAACGAGACGGAAAGAGAGAGAGAAAGACAGAGACAGAGAGAGAGAAGCCCAAGCAGGCTCCATGCCCAGCACAGAGCCCAACGAAGGGCTCCACCTCACAAGCATGAGATCATGACCTGAGCTGCAATCAAGAGTCAGGCACTTAACCCACTGAGCCACTCAGGCGCCCTTGTTTCGTCTTTTGTAATAAACACGTTGCACTCACAATTGTTCTCAACGTGATAAAGCACTGATCGAGCTGGTCGTGTACATTTAGCCCGTGCGTATTACTTGCTGCGGCAGAACTAGCGCTGGTCCAAGGGAAGGAAATTAAAAGCGCTTAAGAGGGTAGGTTGAGAGTGGATGCTAGGACAGAAACCAAGAGTGTTATAGACTGAGAAGTCTACAGAGTAATGATGGTTAAAGATAAAGTGAATATGGACTTACACAAGAAAGAACAGTCTATCCCTGAAGCTGTGAGTTAAGTTTACAAAGAAAAAGAAGTACTACTTTGCACAGTAGTAAAAATGCATTTCATTGCCCATTTCTTCTTCAGACGCGACAAAGGATAAAGCCCACGAAATCGAGGGCGAAACAGAACACTACCCTTAATGACTACTAACTTGGCAAAAGTACCGGTTTTGCCTCTCGGTTATGTTGGTAATGCTAAATCTGGATTACTACCCGAGGTTTACTAAATACACACCAGGAAGTAACAGTGAAACACTCGTTAACAGACTCCGCATCTGCACATCAGCATTATGCAGCGGACAGCAAGCCGACAGAAACAGCAGAGAGCTCTCGTAACATCTGAGCTTTACCACATGCCAGGCCCTGTCCCGTGGGCTTTTGAGACATTACCGTATTTAGTCTTCATACCCACCCTTTATTGCTGAGGAAACTGAGGCTTAGAGAGGTTAAGTGACTTGCCCAAGGTCACAAGCAGCAGCATGTGACAAAGCTGAGGTCTGAGGCGGTCTGATTCCAGTCAACGCTCACATTCGGCGTGCTATGCTTCAGGTCCGCGCCACACAGTCGCGTTCACGACCACCCCCGTTCGACGCTACGGGGATACAGGTTTCCTGTAGCCAACGCTTTTCATAAACTGTCAAAACTGTACACCATTCACAGCAATCTGCCGCTTTGCTACCAAATGTGCACAACTGGTCTGTACAAACACTCAATTTCTTCTTTCATTATGACCCAATCAGACGTCGTACCTTATTAAAAACATCCTTGCTAATGGCATCCATGTTCCACAGACACATTCTCTCTCTCTGTACGAGAGCCTCTTCTTTCTGCCTCCACTCTTCTTCGTGTTGCTTCAGCTCCGATACCGCTGTCTGTGCTTTGGCATGTTCCTGATCCAAGGACTCCGAGTTATGCAGGGCTAGGCTACCAAGTTTCTGCTGAGCTTCTGCGAGATTCCATTTGCACGCCACAGAGCTCTTGACAAACTCTTTCTGCTTCTGGCAAGCCAGTTCAATTCCATGACTATACATCTGGAAACAAAACGATATTGTAAGAAACGAAGACGGCAACGGGTATGTTTGTGCAGCACAGTTTTATTTTCTTGCAGTCAAGGATTTCTGTACAGTCTTTTCTGGCACACAGGTATTCTGCCTTCTGTGTATGCAGAGTTATACTTTTATATTATAGGTCTTCTCTTCATCAACTAGATTCTAAGCTCCTTTATTAATCTATATACCACTTCCTTGACAGCCATCAGGCAAAAAGCCTGATCATCAGCACACTGTTCTACACATAGCTGGTGCTCAAGAAACATTCGATTGACAGCTTCGTAGTACTGAAACAGCACAATAATTGGGAGCCAAAGCTTAAATCTAGTTCCTCACCTTACAATATGCTGAAAACCAGATCTTTAGGGTTTTGTTGTCTATCACACAGATAGTCTTTAACTTAATCCTAGTCAAAACAGGCAGAGCTACCAAAAAGAAAAACAAAAACAAAAAACAAAACTGGTCCACCCTGACGACTGCCTATGTTCCACTCATAAGCAACAGGAATTAGTCACAATGTTTACTGAACCACTACATGTAGGGCACTTTAGTGTTTAATTCCTTATATACCTCGGCTCTATAAAACAAAAGCTGAAGGTGCACTCTTTAAGACTTCTCAGCCAAAACGCAGAACAGTTTCAAACTACGTATTCCGAACAATTTTACTTCGATCTGTTCCCTAACCTGCACCACTACTCAAGTCCTTACAATTTCGTACCTCAATTATATAAATACAGTCTTTCTCACATGAAGCCATTCTCCACTCCACACCAGACTTGGAGTGATCTTGCCAACAACCAAATCTGATCATCTTCCTCATCCTTGGAGTCCTGGGATAAAGCGCAAGCTCTGCAGCATGGCGCAGTCCTTCATGATCTCACTTCCTACCACCTCTCTAGACTCAGTTCCAGTTACTCTCCTCCTCGCTCGCTGCTTCTTTCCACCGCCCACCCCTTTCACCGTGGCAACCCCTCACCCCCCCAACCCCTACCTCCATTCCAGATTCTGGCATCACTTCCTTACATTTTCTCTAATCCTTCCCTCCCCACCCAAGGTCTGCATACTTCTTAGTGATGTTTTCACACAACATTGTGCTTAATTGTCTACTCAACTATCAGCTTCTCGAGGGGCTAGAATTCCGTAAGTCTTAGATGAATAAACGATTCTTCACTTCTTGTAACAGACTAGCGGTGGCAAATACGTTTTGCAAATATTTTTACAAATATTTGAGGCAAATAGCACTCAAGGTCTTTACTTTGGAGCCGAGTCTTAGATTTCTACTGCAGCAAATGTGGATGTTGTTGCTACTCTGGTGTTTTATTTACTCATTTAGTAGGCTTGAAGCCCAGGTATCACAAGGCCCTAACCAACCAAGTAATATATATAGATATACATATTTTGCTATCTGAAAATAGGGGCAAGAATAACTGTAGCCTAGCTATGCTTGAGCAGGAACCAGGAAAAGGAGAAAAATGAAGCTATAAAATTTATCTTATAAGAAAAGACAAAAGTATACTAAGAAAGGCATATGGACAAATGGAAATGCCCTGCATTTTCAAATTGTGTGGGAGCAAATATTCATGTCTCAAATCAAACACAGAAATCTTATTTCCAAATTCTAAAAATGATTCATGTTGAAACTCTTCTCCACAGACTATACAGACAACATCTGGCATTTGAGCAAACTATCCAACATGTATTGAGATGATTAAAAAAAAAACCAAAAAAAACCAAAAAAGGTCATATTTTACCTGTGAACATACTGAGGTTTTAGGGGAACATTAAACATGACTATATTTTCATGAACATAAATTCAAAAAAGGAACTGCTGGCATTAGGTTTACTAACATCACTTTACAATTAAAAATGCTCAAACAGGATCTCTAAATTCCCAATTGCTTTTTACTTTAATTGGATCTCAGAACTGTACATCACATATGACATTAAGATGTCTAGATTCCCCATGTCTGGTAAAATTAAACCGAAGCTGTTTTTTGAAAAGATTATAAAATGCTTATAATTTGAACTTAACATTTTATTCTTTCCAAATATTCCAATCCAAAAACTTAAGTCCTAAAGCCAGCAAGACAAGTAAGTAGGTTATAAACACATGGACAAACTTAGCATTAGTCACTTGGCAAAACGTAACACCAAAGGTAGTTCCAGCCTCGTGGTGTGACATCACAGGATGGGAAGTGCAGCAGGTAGGAAAAAACACTGTAGTAGAAGGCAGAAGTGGGTGCCAGTTTTAATTCTGCCACTAACTGGCTACAGAGTCTCAGAGAAATCACGTTTAATGAAGAAGGTAAGCCTGTTTACTTAGAAAATACCTCCAGCTAAATAAGCTTGTAATTCCAAGTGCCTAAGTAAAGAGTTAATACACAGATATTTTCAAGTTTATCTTTTTAGTAATCTCTACACCCAACATGGGGCTCAAACCCACGACCCAGAGATCAAGAGTCGCATGCTCCTCCGACTGAGCCAGCCAGGCGCCCCTCACACATATTCTTTTAAGTTCAGAGTTTATCTTAGGTTACTTTTGTGATTCAACCACAAGGCGCTGAAATGCTGGAGACCTTTTATTTTCTCTCCATATGCCTTCAAAATTGACAAGAGCAGCTGCTGTTCATTTTTCCCCCTCCATAACACATTCATTATATGCTCACATAACACATTTTGTATATAAAGATGACACTAGCAATCCATAATTAGGGGGTGACTACTAACCTGTCGACTCTCATTCTGTCCTCCTAAAAAATGCCTTGCACTTTCCCAGAGACTGGCTGGCCGAAGTACAGTCTATGGTTATGAAACAGCATTTTTCTCCCTGAAGCCAACTAACCCAGTGTACTGGGCACAGGACCTTACACTTATTAGCAAATGATTTAAATCACTCATCTTTGCTAACAGCAAGATGTGCCTAGAGAAAATCTGTTAATTCAATTAAGCTCTTAGGGACCCTACTCTGCAAGAAGCCCGGAAAGTAGAGACATCCATAACCGTTTCTCCGGACATATTAGTGTTTAGTCTGTGTTCTTAAAATATTCTTCCAAAACACCCAGATTAGGAGAAAAACCGGGATAAGGTGATGAGTAGGTAAGCACTCCCTAAGACAGGACTCAGAAAAATCCCAAAGGGTACCTCATTTGGGTAAGTTTCAGAGGAAAGAAGGCTGGATTGAAACCCACAAGTAGCACCGGGAATCTGAGGAAGAACTCCGAAGAAAAGGACAAACGTGTGCCTATGTGTTTTCACTGGAGACTGATGTGGAGCAAAACTAAAAACCTAACTGGAGGGGAAATGGTCACATTAATGGGACGGGTTTACACCCCCCTCAAAAGCGAGGTTTTACGGAATTTATTCGGATGTCCAAAGTCAATGAAATTGGATCCTAAATTTGTATAAAGTCAGGAGCTCAGTGAATTATTGAAACACAACCAACCCTTCGCTGTTCCTAACTATTAAGTGGGCACAAGTATTAGAGCCTTCAAGAGGATAAAGTGCTCGGGTAAAAACACGCACGAGGAGACAAAGGGTCAACGTTAGAGCGTTAGCCGCCCCAAATCTGGGTGCTGTCGGGGGGGGGGGGGGCGGGGAAGGGGGAAGGAACATCTTTCCAGGATGGGAAGAAATTAGCCAAGGTGAAAAGGTGTGCGTGGAGGTGGAGATTGGGAATATACGGCCAGCCCTTCTCAGAAGCCCTCAGAAGATGCTACAATAGCCGCGGGATGGCATCAAGCCCCCGACCCCCGGGAGTGAGATGGGGACGCAGAACAGGGTACAGGGAGGGTCGCAGGGGCAGGGCCGCGCTGGTCCCCAGGCCGGCACCTCCCCATCCCGCCCCCGAACGCGGGACCCCTCTCACCTGGGCGCCGCCGCCCGGCAGCTGCGGGCAGCGGGGAGAACTGGGGGACACGTCCAAGTCACTCTCTTCCTCGGCCTCACCCTCGGCCCGAGGGAGGCTCCAAGGTCCCGGCGGCGGCCACGGCTGCTCCATGTCCGGCTGCCCCCAGCCCTAGAGCCGCCACTGCCAACGGGCTTGGCGTGAGCGGAACCTGCTGCGCGGGGCCAGCCGCCCCAGCCTGCCGGGGCCGTTACCCAGAATCCCTCTGCTGGCCGCGATGCCGACGCACACCCCGCGCTGGCCTGGGCCGCGGACGGCGGAAGAAGACGGACTGACTTGGCTACGTCACTTCCTGCTTGGGGGTTGGGGTTGGGAGGGCCGGTTCTGGGCGTGCGTGAAGGGGGTGGGTCAGGGCTTCGTGTTTAAGGCTGTGCTCTCTGAAACCTTTGAGCGATGCCAACATCCCCCTAAGGGCGCTGCGGGTGACATAGTGTTTAGTTGTGGCCTAGCGTTCCCTTCGCTCTGCACCGTGGGTCCCGGACGCCGAGAGGTGCCGTGTCCGCTTCGCAAGTTGTTTACCGACGGCAACGCCTACCTCTGCGTTGGTCTGCAAAGTAGCAGTTCTGAAGCGAGGGTGGGCGGAAAATAGGGGAGGATTTTGAAAGGCAGAGCCAAGTTTTCCCTCATTTCGAGTTCCAAGCTACAGGAGTTTGGCGAAACTTGGCTGGGAGGAGGAGCGCGTCGACGATGAAGTAGCCGAGCAAGCGCGGTTGATGAGGACGAATGCAGGTGATAGCGGACGAAGCCTTGTGTTGCTAAGTTAACTCATTTAGTCCTGAAGACGGGGAAACACACCCACGGGGCGCAAGGTCACACATTTGAAGGAGAGAAGCTATGATCACCCCGGGGGTCTAATCTAACTTCAAAGCGTGTAAGGCTAGCAACCGCACACTGCTGCCCTCCCTACCCGCGATTACAGGGACCCAAATAAAAACGAGACGCCATTTTTTCAATCTCCTAGATGCACAGACTTTGAAGTTTGTCAATACCGAGTGTTGGCAAGATGCGAGGAAATGCTTGTTCAAAGAGAATGTGATTTCTGTAACCTTTTTGGAGAGAGTAATTTGACAATGTCAGTGACTAAAGGGCTTTGAATCAGCAACTTCACTACCAGGGAATTCTCCCAACTGTTATTTTTGTACCAATATCCAATGATTTATCTATAAAGATGTTTATTGCAACATTCCGTGTGTGTGTGTGTGTGTGGCAAGAAAAAAAACAGGAAACAATCTAATTGCCCATCAATAGAGGAGCCTAAATAAATTATGGTATATGAATACAATGCAATATTATCAGTCTTTAAAACGTAGATATATACGTGCTGATACAGGAAATCTCCAAAATGTGATGAATTTAAAAAATTGCAGTATTATATATATATATATATATATATATATATATATATATATATGTATATGTGTATATATATGTATGTATATATATTTGTGTGTATATCTACATCTACCTTTCAAGAGAAGGATCCAATTTGTGTGCGTGTGTATAGAAAATTCCTGGAGGGTAGTGCTCGCTTTGGCAGCACATATACTAGAAAATTCCTGAAGGGTAAACAAGAATTGTTAATGGTGGATCAGGCTGGGGAGGAAAGTTTCTGAGTTTCTTCGCTTTTCATTTTTAGCATTCCTGTGTTAAGCTGTTTGAATATTTTTCAGTGCGTATATACCTTAATAATTACAAATAAAATTTGAGAAGCAGTGTGCCTAAACCTTTTGGGTTAGGAAAAGCCACAGGAGAAAACAGAAAGGGAGGAAGAAAGGGAAAACACTTTTTTTTCTCTTTGTTTCCATGAAGGCATAAAGTGCTTTGAGCAGTGCCTGGCTTAAAGTAAGCTCAATATTGGTTTTCCTCTTACCTGTCTCACTACTTCTCAGGCTCTTTGGCAGTCTCTTCCCCTTCTAAATGACCTCTAATTTTAAAGTTCTTCAATTTTTGGCCAGTGGGGAGGACCTTGTCTGTTCCCGTGGCTTTAAATAACATCTGTGTATTGACAACTCACTAATTGAAATTCAAGCCCTGACCTAACCTCAGTATTTCAGACTCATTTGTCTACTTGCTGACTTGACATCTCCCTTTGAATGCACATCTTAAATTTAATATTTCCCCAGAAAACCTCTCTTGATTCCATTCCTTCCCCAAACTTCTTCCTATCTTCTCCATATCAATAAGCAGCAGCACCACCAACTTCAAAAGAGGGTGGCTTTCATTCATCCCCTCTCTTTCACCTCCCATATCTGAACCAACAGCAAATCTTGTTATTTTTACCCTCAAACACATCTGGAATCTGTCTACTCTCCGGCTGTAATGCTTCCTCCCTAGCCCAGGACACCAGGATCCTTCCTCAGAATTACTACACGCTACTAGTACTCTAATCTTTCATGCCTCTGTTCCATTTTTGCTCCTTACAAATCTCTTCACACGGTTGCCGAAGAGATTTAAAAATACGTGTATATAAATCAGATCGTGTCACACCCCCGCTCTATCATTTAAATGCTTTCAACCCCAGAAACAGAAACCCCAGCTAATGGAAACTTAAACCATAAGGAAAGTTATTTTCTCTTTAACGATAGAGGATGGAGATGGGTGTTCTCAGGGTTGGTTTAGCAGTTTGGCGACGTCATCAAGGATCCAGTTCTTTCTATTCTTTTCCACCATCCTAAGTCTGTTGACCCTCATCCCCAGGCCTGTCATGGTGGCAGGATGGCTGCCACAGCTCCGTATGTCACATCGAAACACGACAACAGCCAAAGCAGGAAGAGGGAGGAGGCAAACAGCTTTACTTACTTGTGGCTCTACTATGAGACATAAAAATGTTTCTCAGGAGCGCCTGGGTGGCTCGGTCGGTTAAGCGTCGGACTTCGGCTCAGGTCACGATCTCACGGTCCGTGAGTTCGAGCCCCGCGTCGGGCCCTGTGCTGACCGCTCGGAGCCTGGAGCCGGCTTCGGATTCTGTGTCTCCCTCTCTCTCTGCCCCTCCCCTGCTCGTGCTCTGTCTCTCTCTGTCTCAAAAATAAATACAAACATTAAAATTAAAAAAATATATTTCTCAGAAGCTTCCAGTGACTTCCCCTTATAGCTCATTGTCCCGAACTGGTTAAATAAATGATTCATTCCCCAGAGCTAGATGCATTGCCACCCAAGCAAAACCGGTGCTCCAGTAGCAAGGAAGAGGGCTTATGACTATTAGGTAGCCACATTGTCTGCTATAACTTTGAGTTCCCATGTAATCTAATGCCGGCTACCTCTTCGGTGTCACTTCTTAACCCCCTCTGCCCCCCGCCCAGATCTCTCTTAGTATGTTCATTGGCCTCCTTTCAGTTTCTCAAACATATCCATCCCCTCCCTGACTCACGGCCCTTTACATTTGTTGCTCCCAGCACTGGGATATTTTTCTCTGGTACTTAGAAGTCCGGCTAGTGGTCATGCTTATTTTTTTAGATCGTAGATCAAGTGTCATGCCCTTAGAGAGGCCGATCTGTCCACTGGGTCTAAATTAGGTTCTTATTCCCTCTCTAACCTATGACCTTCTCTTTCACCCCCAACTCCCAAATTCCTTCCTAGTATCTATCACCCCGTTATTATCTTAGGTTCACTTATTTATTATATGTCTTCTCCCACCAGAATATAAAGCCCACAAAGGCATAGATTGTTTCTTGTTCACCCTCGTACCTCCACTGTCCAGAACCGTACCTAGCATACAGTAGGTATTCAATACATATGTGTCGATAGATGCATGAGGAATGAATGAATGGAAACAAGGATAAGAGGAAAGGTGTAGGACTAGATAAAGACAGAAGAGGGAGAAAAGGAATGAAAAGAGGTATATTTTGGTAGGAGAAGAAGGGGTGGATATAATGACATCATCTTAGCCATTGCTGACTTTGGGGCCTAAATCCCGTGCCCAGGTTCAGTGGATACATTTTACAAGTCTTGGAACTAAATCAAACTCTTTTCTACTTTCTTATATTGGATAATAAATATAATTCCTTGGAAACTGCTTTGGGTCATAATTAGCCTACTGCCCCCACGGACATAGAACTAGTCAGCTGAAACTCAGAGGAGCAAATTACTTTTTCTTGAAAAGAAATTACTTTAAAATGGAAGGATATGGACTGTGTAGTCCAGAATGCCCAACGGCAGTCCTTGTGGAAGAGTTTGTGTGGTATTAAATAAGTACTGAGCCTACAAAAGCCAGTGAATCAAAGTAGAAGCCAAAGAGTAACATATGAGTCTGACTCATAAACTCTAATAAAGTTTGTGAAATAGATCCCATGTGTGAGTTCAGATCCCAAATGACTTCAAGATTGTTAAAAGCTGTGCAGTTGCAATTTAATTCCTTCCTTGAAAGCTTTCCTGATACTTGGGGAAATTCTGGAGAAGTATGGGCACTTAAAGAAATACTCAAATTGCCAGTTCCTGTTTTGTATATTTACACAAAGGCCGCTATTCTGGTAATACAGTGCTGCTTTTTTCTTTTTTTTTTTATTTAAAAAAAAAAATTTTTTTTTCAAAGTTTTTTTATTTATTTTTGGGACAGAGAGAGACAGAGCATGAACGGGGGAGGGGCAGAGAGAGAGAGGGAGACACAGAATCGGAAACAGGCTCCAGGCTCCGAGCCATCAGCCCAGAGCCTGACGCGGGGCTCGAACTCATGGACCGCGAGATCGTGACCTGGCTGAAGTCGGACGCTTAACCGACTGCGCCACCCAGGCGCCCCAGTGCTGCTTTTTTCTTTAAGTGGATTTCTCTCTGAATCATTTGGAAAGTATTATACACCTCGATGATTTTCTTATCTGCATTTGAGGGAAATGGATCCACCCTGTTATCTCTTTAAGTGTATGTAAGAGTTCTACTGTAGGGCATTTCATTGTGATGCCGCTAAGAATCCTCTTGACGGGTTATTTTAGGACAGAAGGAAGCTCACATAAGGATGTGATTGCTTTTCTTATTTAAGTGTATATTAAATATTTTTAAATTGTTATTATGAATATTTTTATACACAAAAATATAGAATTATGATAACCACTATATATCCATCACCCAGATTAACAGTTGTGAAAATTTTGCTACATTTGCTGTATCCATTCCTTTTTTTCATTTGCTGGAGTATTTGAAAATAAAATCTTAGACATCAGATCATTTTACTAGTACATACTTTATTAATTTTTTTAATATTTATTTTTGAGAGCGAGAGAGACAGAGCACGAGTGGGGGGAGGGGCAGAGAGAGGGAGGCACAGAATCTGAAACGGGCTCCAGGCTCTGAGCTGTCAGCACAGAGCCTGATGCAGGGCTTGAACTCACGTACCACGAGATCATGACCTCAGCTGAAGTCCAACCCTTAACTGACTGAGCCAACCAGACACCCCTGCTACGACATACTTTAATATGCATCTCTAAACAATGTTGAAATTTGCCTTACATAAACACAAAGATGTTACCATACCTGTCAAAATTAATTGCTTGGTATCATCCGATGCCCACACCATAATCAAATTTTCCTAATAGTCTCAAATATTCTCTTTAAGTTGGTTTGTTTGAATCAAGGCCCCAATGAAGGCCACGTATTACATTTGATTGTCAGATTTCTGGAGTATTTTTTAATCTAGAGCATTTCCCCTGACTCTTTCCTTTTTTTCTTCTTCAATGTCATTGACTTGTTGTAGACTAATTGGATCAGTTGTCCTGTAGAATGTCCTACGTTCCAGATGTATCCACCATATTTCCTTTAATAAGTCAAGTTAGCTCTAGAGCAACACTGTTCAATAGAAGTTTCTGTGATGATGGAAATATCCTACTTGCCTTGTCCAATACAGTAGCCACTAGCCACATGTGGCTATTGGGCACTTTACATGTGACTAGTGTGAGTGAGGAACTGAATTTTAAGTTTTATTTAGTTTTAGTTAATTTAAACATAAATAGCTATATATGGCTATCTTATTAGTGCAGCTCTAGTGGCTTGATGAGATTCAACATCAACTTTCTTGGCATAGGGTGGTTTCTACAATCACATAGGGAGACATGATGTCACTTTCAGTGATGTTAAGATTAATTAGTGCATTCATTAACTTTTTAAAAAATATAAACTTCATCTTTGTGCAGTTGATGAGAAATGAGGAAAGGGCCCAGCACAGTTCATTGAGCTCTGTTACACATTCATAGTAAAAGTTAGAAAGATAAACTTTTCTCGTCTGTATGTCAAACTGTAAGAAAACTAAATTGTTGACATTTCAGAGAAAGATTTTGGAGAAGGCAGATATAAAGCAATTATTTCTTGGGTCTCGAGATTGGGTCTGTGCTTTAAAAAAAAAAAATCGGTGATTTGAAAATGCACCTTTGCTGAAATAATCCAGATTGTTTCATATACTTGGGTGTTTTTTTTTTTCTTCTTCTGCTTTTCAGGCATTTCTCACAAATGCTAATGAACAACTCACTTTGGAAACTCAATCTGCTAGTGTTATTCACATTTGCTAATGAATAACTCACTGTATCAAAAGAATGTAGGCCTAGCAAATGGATCTGAGTCCACATAAACTAATGTCCCAGAACAGGACTTTGGAAGTCTTTTTCACTTGTTATTGAATACAGCTGCCCTTGGAGAGACACTTTGCTCTAATAAGTGGGCATGAATGTTCTGCAGAGAAGAGCCCCCTTTTCCTTACTTGCTGCTTTTGTCAGATAAGCCGGGTGGCCCTTCTTTTTGCTGTGCTAGGAACTGACGGCAGGTTGGAGGGCGGGACAGTAATTCTAAAACCTGGTTTGACTAACTCTATCCCTTCCAGATTGACTCAGAAAAACGACAGCCTGTCTTCCCAGAAAAATGCACATATGCACATGAAGGAAAAGTTGCCTATTATTCCAGGAGTTGTAGGACCCCTGAGACAGCCAGGGATCGCCAGATAAGACATCCTGCACTGGAAGCTGAAGAGCAACCACGCTTGCATGGATGTTTCCATGGCATGCGGTATATATGATACAGCCCAAAGAGCTGAAGAATCCAGTTCCTGATCCTCCTAATTTAGCCACATTTAGCTTTTTTATTATTTTATGTTTTCTACCTGTTTTAATTTGTTTTCTTTTTGGCTTAGATACTGCAAATACTTGGCAAAAATGTTCAAAAAATACCTAAGGATATTCAATGAAAAGGAAGTTCCTTTTCTCTCTCTCTCTCTCTCTCTCTCTCTCTCTCTCTCTCTCTCCTCTAGGTCCCCTCCCTAGAGACATCCACTATTAGGTGTTTCTAGCATATCCTTTTAGGAATATTCTAAGCCTGTATATACATATCATATGCCCTGTCTCTTCCAAAAGGCAGCATAGTCCACACATTTTTTGTTCAATGCTTTTTGCCCCCTTAGTCCTATATTTTCGAGAGGATTTATTGCTGAGATGTGCATCTCAGATTCATACTTTTTCCATGCTGCATAATATTCCAACTTGAGGCTTAAGCATAATTGATTGAACCTGACCCTACTTAATGAACATTTAAGTGGTTTCCAGTATCTTTTTTTATTACTATTTTTTATTTTAGAGAGAGTGTGAGTGGGGGAAAGGGGTACAGGGATCGAGAGAGACAGAGAGAGGCAGAGACAGAGACAGAGACAGAGAGAATCTTAAGCAGGCTTCATGCTCAGCATGGAGCCCCATTCAGGGCTTGATCTCACGACCCTGGGATCATGCCCTGAGCTGAAATCAAGAGTTGGATGCTCAACCAATTGAGCCACCCAGGCACTCCCAGTATCTTTTTTTTTAAACTGCAAATAATGCTGCAGCATGTATTTTTGTGTATGTGTGGAAGTATATCCATACACACCCATTCCTAGCAGTAGAATTGCTGAGTTGAATGAAAAATTTTGATAGACATTAACAAACTGCTCTCCAGAGAGGTTATACATGGTAGGCAGAATAATAGTCCCCAAAGATATCCACATCTTATTTCCTGGAACCTATGAATATGTTACTTTCCATGGCAAATGGGAATTAACATTACAGATGGAATTAAGGTTGCTAATCAAGATCTTAAAATAGGGAAATTATCGGGGCCTCTGGGTGGCTCAGCTGGTTGAGCATCTGGCCCTTGATTTTGGCTCAGGCCATGATCTCATGGTTTGTGGGATTGAGCTGTTCATCAGGCTCTGTGCTAACAGCATGGAGCCTACTTGGGATTCTCTCTCTCTCTCTCTCTCTCTCTCTCTCTCTCCCTCTGCCCCTCCCCTGCTCATGCTCTGTCTCTCTCTCTCTCTCTCAAAATAAATAAATAAACAAGAAAAAAAAGATAGGAAAATTATTCTGGGTTATCTGGATGGGCCCAGAGTCATCACAAAGATCCCTGAAAGTGGAGGAGAGAACCAGAGAGGTGGCAGTGTGAGAAGGATTAGCTCAAATTTGCTGGCTTTGAAGATGGAGGATGGGAGCTAGGAGCCAACGAATGCAGGTGACCCCAGAAGCTGGAAAAACAAGGAAACGAAAAAGGCAAGGAACGCAGCCCTGCTTTTTTAGCTTTGCTTTTAGCCCTGTGAGATCTGTGTTGGATTTCTGACCCACGAAACTAATAATAACAAATAATAAATTTGTCTTGTTTTAAGTCATTAAGTTTGTGGTTATTTGTTACAATAGCTGTAGAAAAGTAATGCATAAAATATATTTACACTCCTACCAACATCCATAAGATTAGAGCCTTCTTTTTTTATACATAGTTCCCTTCTCCATATGAATATTCCTTTCTACGTTATTTGAGGAATGTTTACGATTTAGTGTAAACGATTTAGATTCATGTGTTTAGTCAAATGGAAAATTCGCAACCATAATTGTCTGACTGTTACACCCTTGTTCTTTGCTAATTAACTCTTTGGAAATTTCCCATTTGGGACATGTGCCTGTTTTTTTTTTTGTTTTTTGTTTTTTTGCAGTGGCCAGGATGTGAGCAGGATGTGCTGATGTGTTATTTCTGCAGTGCTGATATCACTGTTGACCAGCCTGCAGTGCAGAAACACTGTGGGAATAGAAGTTGTTCAGTGGGATTTGTTTTCTGCCACCAAGGTGGCAGTCTCGATGATGAACTACTCTGCAAGATGGGCCAAAGGCACTATGTATGATAGAAACTTCTACATCTCCATGGTAGCTCAGGTGACCACGGTGGGGAAAATTAACAGAGTATAAATATTCCTTATCAACTCAGTTGGTAAGCCTCCACGGCAGAGTAGCAGAAGTAGTTAGCATAATAAAAGGGAGGAATCAATCTTTATTGAGAACCTGCAAAGTGCTAGCTTACAAAGGAGGCACTTGGGTGACTCAATCGGTTATGATCTCACGGTTCAACTTTGGTTCAGGACATGATCTCGCAGTTCATGAGTTCGAGCCCCAGGTCGGGTTCTGTACTGGCAGCTCAGAGCCGGGAGCCTGCTTCAGATTCTGTGTCTCCCTCTCTTTCTGCCCCTCCCCTGCTCTCACTGTACCTCTCCATCCATCCCGCTTTCAAAAATAAAGAAAAATTAAAAAAAAAAGTGCTAGCTACAAAGTGCCATTTAGTCTGCCCTGATGTGGTGTTGGTTCCCAAACTCAGAGCTTCCCTGGGTGATATCTGAAATTGGCTCCTAGTTGTGGAGGACAGTGAGAGACTGAAGGAAGAGGCAGGCCACTCAAGATGAGTAGGTGGCAGTTTTAATAAGCAAGGGAACTTACACAGGAGGTTTGTCTTAGGCGGCCACCAGATGAGTAGATATCTGCACCCACCCACCAGAAACTAGAAGTTTATTTAGAAGCTGGAACTGGATTCAGACACATTTATGATCCAGATGGTCTCAACAGCATTTTGCTCTCTCAAGGCCTGTGTTCTTGAAATAACTCCCACTGAGGGAATGGTGGGTAGAATGTACATTCCAAGCACAGTGGAGGGGGGGGGGGGTGCAGAACTTCCAGTTGCCTTGGTCCCGCCTGTGGGTCAACCAGTGATCACGTCCTCTTGATGACCTCCTCCAACAAGTGGGAACCCCCTTTCCCACGTACGTTGAACCCTACAGACTGCCTTGATCAGCTCTGCATTTAACATCGCTTCAAAGCTATTTATTGAGCATCTGCTAAGCTAGGTATTTCGAATACAAACTCTTAGCCAGGCAAAGCGCGTAGTTTATAGAGAAAAATAACAATCACAGGAACAAATGTGAAACTGCTATTGTGGCAGCTGCTACAAAGAGGAGATTAAATATAAATATAAATATAAATATAAATATAAATATAAATATAAAAGTAGTGAGATGCCTCTTCATCAGGAGGCCTGGGTGTGATATGTAAATCTGCATACATGTTTTTATCCATACCTATATTGTATGTCACCCTAGGTAAAAGGCACAGATTATGTAAAGGAAAGGACCTGGAAACACTGCATAGCCAGGTAGAGGAAGATGAACAGAGAGAAAGAGTGGCCAGAGAGTTGAAGGGAAACCAGAAAAGGGCTGTATTCTAGGAGCCAAGCAAGGAGAGTCCGATTAAGACTAGTAAGAACACAGGATGGGGCGGTGTGTCTGTAGAAATCAATAGGATTTCTATGCCACAGGGGCAGTGATGTGGTAGGGCACACCTGGATTCAAGTGTGGCTGTTTCCCTTTAGCCGTGTGACCTTGGGGAAAAGGCTGTTTGGTCTCAGATCCTGCATCTGTCGAACGGAGAATCTCTTCCTCCAAGAGTTAATGTGGAGATGAAATGAATTAGCATATGCAATGTGCCTAGCACTTTGCACATCCTCAAGAAAGATCGATTCCTCCCTTCCATTGTGTCCCTGCCCACTCATTTATTCATCTATTTATTTCATCTCACTTATTCATCTATCCATCTTATTTATTCATCTGTTTTGGTTGTTACTCTCCATGATGACTTAGCATTGGTGGTGGTAACTTACCTGTGAGGGTCAACACAGTTCATGTTCCTGTATATCCCTGCATATGTTCCTGTATATCCTGTATATCCCTGCTCTGGTCTGGGTGCCGGCACGCTGTCGTGAGTCAACAAATCAGTTCTCCGGATGTTGCAGGGGGCCAAGCACGCACCTGTGTTTCTCTCGGTATGCAGACAGACAGAGCAACAAAGATTGGATAAGGACATAATATACCTTCCTTCATCATACTGAGTCTTTCTGTTGCTGGGAAAGGAACTCCGGTTCCCAAAGAATGCCTAATTCTTGTCACAGAACATCTTTGTGCACTTGGATTTCTGCAGTGGCATAAATCTCCAAAAGTTTAGTAATAAATGACTCATCACAATTTAAGATTTCTTTCCAGAGACAGCACTGGCCCTCCCAGATTTTTCAGATTGGCTAGAAGCAGTCACTCCTGCCTCCTTTCCTGTCTTTTTGTCTGTTAAATACAGTGAATGGACAAAAAGCAATTTCCCCTACTGGTGAAAACCTTTTTCTCTGCCTGTCCCCTCTGATGGTTTTTACAGTGTGGCCCTGCCTTTGGCAACCACCGTAACTACCCACTGGGAGTAATGTAACTCCCTGCTTGCTCCCGGTTAAGTAGACGCCAGAAAAGAGAGACTGACAAATATTTCTACTGTGGCTAACGTGGAAACCAAACGTTTAAATCTCTTTCGGAATTATCCTTGTATTTCCAATAAGCAACATGTTAATTTCTTGTTATTGAAGGGGGCCATGTTTTCCAAACCAAACATAAGGACATAACATTTCGTAAGCAAGAGAGTACCTTTAGGGACAGGCTATTATATTAATTGAACTGTTAAAGAAATTCTGGGGCTTGGCGGTCTTACAGCTACTAAAAGCCGGTAGCACTTAAATGATAACGGAGCTCATGATCATATTCCCCTTTCAGAATGGACTCTGTGAACATTTTAACATAGCAATGGGGGCCATAAAGAGAGGTGATGGAGAGGGTTGGGGGAAAGGAAACTGGAGCTTTTTCAGCAGCTCAGGATCCAGCCGCCAAGCCTGCACCTGCTGGGGGCTCTCCCGCCTGCGCACAGCCTGGGAAGCCCACTTCGGGAGCGCACCGCGCTCCCAGTGGGGCAGCCGGGGGCGCGCACGCCTGCGCAGAGCCTCGCTGGCGCGTTCCAGGTAGAAGGTTGCGAGTTTGAGCGTTCATGGCAACGCGACGCTTCCGCCTTCTGGAAGCCTTGGCTCTAGCTCGCGCAGTGTGAGACCCATCCCGGTGGGAGGGACCTGAGCTGGGGCGGAGGGCGGGGGGACGGATGGCGAGACCAGGGGATAAAGGGCCTGGGGAAGCTGCTGGGAACCTTTGCCCTAGGGATTGAGCTAAACCAAGAAAAATTGGCCCAGGGCTGAGCACAAAAGGATCTTTTCATTCCAGTGCTTTTCGCCCACACAGGGGACCATGCCTCTGGAGGTGGTGGTGGAACTCCAGATCCGGGCGGTAAGAGAAGTCGACCGACCTCCATTCCTTGCCCCAAATCACACTCTCTGCCCAGGGTTCCTAAATGGTCTTGATCATTTTCACCACCTCCTACCCACCTCACCACACACATCATTGTCTTTGGGGACAGATCATACCTCTCAGTCCTTAAGATCCTCTACATTGGTCTTTCCTGATTTCTTAACTCTTAATTCAGCCCAACCCCTTCCAACTCCTCCCGCCCCAACGACTTGTTAGCTTTATCCTAAATTTTTCTGTTACTTTAAAATAATGGGGGCGCCTGGGTGGCTCAGTTGGTTGTGTCTGACTTTTGATTTCCACCGAGGTCATGATCCCAGGGTCATGGGATGGAGTCCCTCATAGGCTCTGTGCTCAGCGAGGAGCCTGCTTCAGATTCTCTTTCTCCCTCTACCCCTCTCCCCTACTTGAGTGCACGCTCTGAAATTAAAAAAAAAAAAAAAATTTAATAATAGCCTTGCATTAAGTCCAAGAAGAATTTTATTTTTTCCAGGATAAAGATTTGTGAAAGAATTAAAAGAAAACAACAACACCCTCCTTTAAATAACAAGGGAAGAGTTTAATTCCATAAAGCCCAATGACTTCCTGATAATTTGCCACCTCTATGAACCAATTGAATATATTCTAAGGTATTTCCCCTAGAGATGGCTCTGGCTTGCTAATTCCAAAAGGGAAGTCAATCAACCAACACTTGTTTTATGATTGTCCACTGAATCCTGCTCAAGTGAGGTGCTTGTGGCAGAGTGACTGCATTGTTCCTGTTTGGGATCAGGCATTTCTTTTAATTCAGCTTATATTTTCCAATCCTTCCATCTGTAGTTGGTGACAGACTGTCATACAGCTTTGCCTGTCAGCTGTAGGGGCGTCTCTACTGGCCGTGAGTACAAGCGAAATGCTGACGGGTTACGGCCATGGAAGATCTGTCAGCCTCCGTACAAGTGACAAGTGCTGTGCTTTCATCAGACATGCAGTTCTGAAAGATAAAAATTTCCTGGATTTGTCCCATTTTGCTAACAGCAAATAGGACCAGACTCTATCAGTTGTGCTCCATCAAATGCCAACTCTCAAAATTCTGCAGTAAGAGGAAGGAATTCTTGAGGAGCTGAGTGATAAATCAGTCTTCCTGCTCATCAAGGCAAAGATTAAACCAGTTTGCATCTCGCTCCATTCAAACATTATTGGTTTATTTTATTTTAAGTTTTAAAAAGCATTCCTCAGTGCACGATTACAGTAAAATCAGTTTTCTAGTCTACAGTACTTAGAGTGCTTCAGAAACATCAGCTGAATTGATCTGTGCTTTAAAAGCCTGCTAAGTCAGGTCTGAACAACTAAGATGTGGGATTCCAGGGACCAGAAGAGAAGCCTAGTGTTGAGCCCCCAATATTCAGACTTGTGAACACTGCAAAGGCAATAAATGTCATTGCTTCCAAAAATAGCTGGCCCGAATATTGCTGGATTAAAACAAAGATCTCTCTAAGGTTAAACAATTAAGCAGACCACTTAGAGCTTTATAGTTGGGCTGATTCAGCGAGAGAAGAGGTAGTCCATGTTGGAAGATGTTGTGGGGATGCAAATGACTTTATTTTACTTTGAGGAGTTCCTCTTTCAGTGTGCCTCTCACGCTCAGGAGGTTCACACTTCCACCCAATCAGAACCTACTTGTCACGCTATTCTCCAGATTCTAGTGTTCACCTCTATGTGGCAGATCAAAGGCCATAATCCTTTCTTTTTATAAATGTCAAAATAATTTCTCATTCTCTGAAAACACCAGTTCCACGGGTAATTTAAAGGTTCTCATTTTTCAGGGAGAACTTTCAGGGAGCATTTAAAGCACATCCCGTTTTGTGGTCTTTCCTGGTCAAAGAATAATGAGCAGAGTCCATCCTGCATTTGGTGGTCTTTGGTCTTGTGATTTGGGGAGGCACCATGGATAAACCGATTTAAATGTAAAGGTCACCATAAAGGCAAATTTAGGAGTTAGTTATACCTTGAGCCTGGTATAGCAGTGGGTTCCCCTGATGAGTTTCAAGTTGAATACTGTTACCTAAAGTGTGCTGTGCACAGGGAAATGGGATTCTGTACGAAAAACCGTAGTATACAGGGTCATGCCTGTGGTACATATGAGAAAGCTTATGCCCTTGCACTGCAAAGAATCAAGTCATTTTCCTATTTTATTACCTACGTAGAGAAGCATCATTCTTTGTCAGTAGAGATAGTGGGCAGCACAGTCCCATCTCCTGCCATACTGGCCCCCTGCCATCACATGTGGTAAGCTCACCCCCAGACTCTTAGTTCCTGACGTCCTCAATGGGCATTTCTGCCCTCTGTCATGCCACGCTATTTGTTGTCAATAGAATCACACATTTGGTCATGGTCCCAGTCTTTCTCCACTGGCACTGTAGATATGCCCATATCTACATTAAGTGCTGCTTCTTCAAGGAAGTTCTTGGCTTGTTCTCTGAATGCAAAAAGATAACATGAGAGAGTACTGGGAGATATATATCTATTTAAAGAATTTTTGAGAAGGTAGAGGAAAGGAAAGAAAGATATATACTATAATCTCTCTTCTCGCTACCCAATCCACAAAGAGGGAAGAGACAATAAACAAAATAAGCTTATCAAGAAAATCGGGATTAAGAAGACACTGTGGCAACAGATTTTCAGGGAATCAGCGAGAAAAACCCATGCTTTAGACTCTTAAACTACTGTCTACAGTCTACCTCAGGAGAAGAACCAGGCTTAGTAGGTGGCTCATCTGCATGTACATTTACAGAATGCAGACCATGTTTTGCTTTTTTCCCCCAAGTTTACTTTATAGGTGATACGTTGACTTACAGGATAACTACAAAACACAAAATTTACCGATGTCAACTTTTAAAAAACAGCAGTATTATAATCACCCCAGCTTGTTTTCTTTGCAGTTGTTCTGGAGATACAAACAATTGTTGAATAAATAGAGAGTTGTTGTAATAGAGAGGTTTGTTTTTTGTTTTTTTTTTTTTTTGCTTTCCATAATATGGCTGTGGTCCAATGGCCAGCACATTCTCCGGCCTAGCAAGCCATCAAGATGGAATGACACCTGAAATTTCAAAGGAAGCCTGAAATGTCCTTAGAGGGCCGAGCAGGAGTGCGGCTGGTTTTTGTCAGCATGGTCGCATGTGGAAACCTTCAGATCTCCTGGTGTCATGATGAATGAGATGGTGTCACTGTTGGCTCCACAGTAGGAAGAGGACCGGGGCATTGTGCGGTGAAAGCCAGCAATAGTCCACGATGCTGTACTGCGTGTAGCCCAGAAAAAAGCCAAAAGCCACGTCGGTGACATTGTGCCGCCCCAGCATGACCCTGGAGAGGCCCAAGATGAAGGCCCATAGTACCACGAGCACCCTCAGCGGAATGGCCAGCACCAAGTGGTTCAGGATGAACCGGGACACCAGGGCGGCCCTGGTGGCGTGGCCAGAGGGGAAGGAATATTTGTCTACCGAGAGGGTGACGAACATGTCCATCTGGTTGTGGGCCGGACGGCGCCTGCGGACCAGCCCCTTGATCAGGGCCACCAGCAGCAGGTCCAACAACAGGGCAAAGAGCAGGTTCATGAGCACCTCGCGCCCGGCCCAGCTGTCGCTCCTGGATAGGCAGTAGAGGGTCCCCAGCAGCCAGGGGATGCCGTGGCCCGAGATCTCCAGCAGCTTCATAAGGGGCCGCATGCTACCCCAGGACGAGCTCTCCCCGGCGCACACTCCCAGCTTCTTGGACAGCCACAGGTCGATGGCCAGCAGGGAGCGCAGGGCGATGCCCAGGAACGACGGGTTCAGGTTCATGCGGTCCTCCTCGGGGAGCGGGGCCGGGGGCGCCTGCGAGGGGCCCGCCCCGGCCAGGGGGAAGGAGCCGCGGCGGTGCACCGGGCTCTCGGACGCGCGGAGCCGGGTGCAGGTGGGGTCCAAGCCCGGCGCGCGGCTGCTGAGCAGGGACTGGAACTCGAACCTGCCGCCGCCGCCGCCGCCGCCGCCGCCGTGGGCCGGGCTGCCGGGGCCGCTGCTGCTGCTCGAGGCGGAGGCGGCCAGCGGGCGTGCGTCCACGTTCCTGCGGGGGCTCGGCATCGCGGCGGGGGGCCCGGACCCCAGGACCCGACCGGCCTAGCGAGCGGCTCCCGGCCCTGCAGCCTCTTCCGCTTCCGCATTGCCATCCCCGCGGGGGCGGGGAGAAGGGCCGGCGAGAGGACGATTGTGACACCTGGCGGAGACGTGGGAGGAGACTGGCGTTTCCACTTGGGGAAGGGGGGGACGGGGCAAGGAAGGTGGAGGTGTGGGAGATGGCGGGGCGGCGAATTCCACCGCGTCCGTGCGAGCCTAGGGAACGCAGCTCCACTTCAAACACGAAACAAACCAAGCCCTGTTCTCTACTCTCTTCTTTGTTTTTAAGATTTCTTGTCCAGGGGTGTTCCTTCCCGACAAGCAAGATGTGTACCTTGGGGTGTACCTCCTGAATCAGTACCTGGAGACAGACTGCTTTCCCTCTGTGTTCCCTATTATGATTCAGCAGAGCATGAGGTTTGAAAAGGTGATCTTGACTTTCTCATTGCTAAACGGAGAAATGTAGATGTTGCTGTCTGAAGATCCTCTAATGGTTCTTATAAAGAACGCGGTTCTTAAAAAGTTACTTGGTACATTTTCTTTAAAAAATGACTTGAAGCGGCCTCAGCACACCGTAGTTGGAGGAATAGCTTTTACATTGTAGGTCTGAGCCAAGTGCTGTCAACCTAGTGCTAAATACCCTGGTCGATGTTTTCTATTCTTGGAACTCCCATGGCATTTTTCTAACTGGAGCAGAGAGAGCATTTTCTCAAAGTTCCTGGAGGTGTTAGAGGCAGTTGCGTTACATTCATGACAGGGATTATCAGTGAATTATGGACCTTAGAAACAAACTGATAGACTCAGAGAAATAATGAAAAAAAACAACAAAAAACTAGATTCAAATTAGTAAAACCCTGTACCTGAAATCCTGTAACAAAACAGGCCTCTTCAGATTTACTGAGTATTCTTAGGCCATACCTGGTTTATTTAGCTACAGTGATAAAGACTAGGTTTCATTCCTACGAATAGGAACATGATATTAATAGAACATTTATCAACCTGCTTCCCGCCTCAATTTAGAATATGAAGTTCATTACTGTGACTCATTGGCGGTCCTTTGAAGTTTTTGTTTTGGAATTTGGAGGTGAAATCAGTTTTAACCTTGATGAGTCTAATGATTTCCCTTCAAAATGATATCACTGAGCTGCTTCTTTGGGAGAGGGGACAAATCCAGGAGGGGCTCCAGGGTGTAGCCTATCACTTTTATCTTCAATTTTTTTTTTTTAACGTTTATTTATTTTTGAGACAGAGACAGAGCATGAATGGGGGGAGGGTCAGAGAGAGAGGGAGACACGGAATCGGAAGCATGGAGCCTATCACTTTTAAAGGTCTGGATGGTGCTGCCCAGAAAATGACATGTTTTGAACTGAGAATGGGCGATGAGATGAGGGTTGGTTTTCCAACAGGCTAGGGCTGTAGATAATATTTTTGTACATTACAGCTTGTTTATTTAAACAGAGTCTACCAAACTGGTTAGATAAGAGAAGAGAAGAATAAATGGCTATTACCTTGGGACATACAGTCAGAATCGAAAGCAACCTACTTCTACTAGATATTAGTAGTGGTAGGAAGTGAGTGGTGAAAATCCAGTCTATGTTTTCCCCTAAGAATTTCCTTTTTATCAAGTTTGCTTCTGTAGAAGACTTTAGAAATCTTTTTATAAGAAACCCAAGGGTACAAAATCAAAGAAGCACAGAATGATAATTCTGTAAATGAACTTGGAGGTCATCAAGTCCAACATCCCTGATGTGTAGAAAAGGAAGGAGAGACTCACACATACTCTAGATGCCTCTCCTGCTCTCTTGCAGAACTGTGCATTTAAGGTTGCTGGTCAAACATGTATCATGGGCCATTTTTCTTTTTATAAAATGTGGTTCTTTAAAAATCTGAAATACTACCCTCATGTGTGAGCAGTTTGGGTTCATATTCCAGCTTTCTCCATTCGGCTCTAGTGTTCTTGGATTTGTTCTGTTCTCCAGCTGCAAATGCGTGCAGCAAGTATCAAAATCATTTTCTCATCTCTGGACCTTCTGTGTAACCCAGAATTGAACGCCCTAAAACAATTGGATAAATAAACTGTTCATAACGAACGGATGAGACATTGTGTTTGAACAGTTCATGTTGATCATTTACTCCCCAGAGTCATACTTGAGAAAATCCTTAAACATGGATGAAGTGAAGGGATGCCATTACTGAAATATTTTAGGGGGAAAAAAAATCCTCACCCACATTTGCCCTGATACATCTAGGTCAGGAAGGCAAAAACGGATTGCAGGGGATAGCCTCCACTTTTGTAGTTAAAGCAGACCTGGCTTTAGATCAAGAGCAGATTTTAACCATGCTTACGTTTAAATACCATTTACATCAGAACATTAATGCCTGAAACCAAACTCTGGTGAAAACTTTGGTTTCATGCAGGCTTCCAGAGTTTAGGGAGACGGGCGTGGTGTGCTTTCAATTTCAGTCCTGTCCCAGACCCTTTTAGCTCAAGGACAAAATAAGCAGATTTGGCATTGGCTAGGCAGATATCACAACGTTTGTCTTGTGCTTCATGATATACTTTAAACTTATGAGGCTCTCCCTCTCTCTAGTTATTTTGTTCTGTAGGAGGGTGCGTAGGTTTTCTTTTGTGTTGCACATAGAATTTGTACTGAGGTTCCTGTTTAGCACAACCGATTGTTAGAGTCGTTTATTCAGTTAACATCACTTAATGAGTGTCCGTGGTATGCAGAATGTTTTTCTAGGTATTCAAGCAAGACTCTTTGAGGTTGATGCCAGATGTGCTTTTAGCCACAAACTATAAGACTAGGTCAAGTTGATGACATTTTGAGCATGGGGTAGAGTCAGCTAACTCAGATTTTCCTTGTCCTTGGTATTGTGTTTATTCTCATTCTATAGTCATTTGTTGAACTTTTAGCCGCATACACGTTAAAGATACTTCTGTTGAGGGGCGCCTGGGTGGCTCAGTCGGTTAAGCGTCCGACTTGACTTCGGCTCAGGTCATGATCTCACGGTCCGTGAGTTCAAGCCCCGCGTCGGGCTCTGGGCTGATGGCTCGGAGCCTGGAGCCTGCTTCCGATTCTGTGTCTCCCTCTCTCTCAGCCCCTCCCCCGTTCATGCTCTGCCTCTCTCTGTCTCAAAAATAAACGTTAAAAAAAAAAATTAAAAAAAAAAAAAAAGATACTTCTGTTGAATTTTAAGATACTATATGGCTGGAATTGACATGTGTTAATTGTTTGGAAAGATAAAACCTACAGTTTCTATAAGCATATATTAATCTTTGAAAATTTATTTTCACCATTTTTTTTTTCCTGCAGGTATTTGAAAATGCAATAGATCCTGGGGCTGTAGCAGAAATTTTAGAAAGTAAGTGCTCTTAAAACAAAGCAGAACAACTATTGGGTGTATGTAATTGTGTGTGCAGATATAAAATTCTGTATTCTAATTCTGTACTGTGATATTTCCATTTTGATCCATACTTATATTCAAGACTGTGTCAAATTTGAATCATGGTTTTGATTCTTTTACACACCCTTTTCTAGATAAAGATGGGATTTATTTGATGGTACACTTCTGTTTGTTTATATATTATAATTAAATGGTTTTTGTATCTTCATACAGTTATGTGACCATCATAATTTTTAAAAATTAATTAATTAATTAATATTTAAATTTACATCTAAGTTCGTTAGCATATAGTGCAACAATGATTTCAGGAATAGATTCCTTAGTGCCCCTAACCCATTTAGCCCATCCCCCCCCACAACCCCTCCAGCAACCCTCTGTTTGTTCTCCATATTTAAGAGTTTCTAACGTTTTGTCCCCCTTCCTGTTTTTTATAATATTTTTGCTTCCATTCCCTTATGTTCATCTGTTTTGTATCTTAAAGTACTCATATGATACTTGTCTTTCTCTGACTAATTTCATTTAGCATCATACCCTCCAGTTCCATCCACGTGGTTGCAAATGCAAGATTTCATTCTTTTTGATCCACTCATCCATCAATGGACATTTGGCCTATTTCCATACTTTGGCTATTGTTGATAGCGCTGCTATAAACACGGGGGTGCATGTGCCCCTTCGAAACAGCATACTTGTATCCCTTGGATAAATACCTCGTAGTGCAATTGCTGGGTCGTAGGGTAGTTCTATTTTTAAGTTTTTGAGTAAACTCCATACTCTTTTCCAGAGTGGCTGTACCAGTTTGCAACCATCACCATAATTAATTTTAGGGTATTTTTATCACCATAGAAAGAAACCCTAAACCTATTCTTCCTTATCACTCCTAGCCCTAGGGCACTGCTAACCAATATTTCTGTCTCTATAGATTTGCTTATGCTGGATATTTCATATAAATGGAGTTATATAATATGTGGTCCTTTGTGACTGGCTTCTTTCACTTAGCATGTTTTCAAGATTCATCTTTGCTACAGCATGTGTCAGTATTTCATTTCTTTCTGTGGCGAAGTAGCGTTCCATGGTATGGCTGTGCCACATTTTGTTTATTCATTTAGTGGTTGAGGGACATTTGGGTTTTCTTCATGTTTGGGCTATGATGAACAACGTTGCTGTGAATATTTGTGTACAAGTGTTTTTGTGGACATGTGTTTCCATTTCTCTTGGGTCTATACCTCAGAGTGGAAGTGTTGGGTCGTATGGTAATTCTTTTTAATTTTTGGAGAAACTTCACCAAAGCAACTGTATCATATTACATTCCACCAGCAATGCGTGAGGGATCCATTTCTCCACATCCTGGTCAACACTTGTTACTTGTCCTGTTGATCGGTGGCCATTCTTGTGGGTATGAGTGAAATCTCATTGTGGTTTTGATGATTTTGAGCATTTTTTCATGTGCTTACTGGTTGTTTGTATATGTTATTTGGAGAAATGTGTGTTCAGAGCTTTTGCTTATATTTTAATGGGGTTATTTGACTTTTTATTATTGAGTTGTAATATATTATGAACTTGTAACATATTGAATTCTTTGTATATTATAGATGCAAGTCCCATAGCAGATGTATGATAGATACTTTCTTCCATTCTTTGGATTATCTTTTCATTTTCTTGATGGTGTTCTTTGAAACACAAAAATTTTTAATTTTGATGAATTCTATTTTATTCGTTTTTCTTTTTTTACTTGAGCTTTTGATGTCATACCTAAGAAACCATTACCTAATTTAAGTCACAAAGATTTATGTCTGTGTTTTCTTCTGAGAGTTTTATAGTTTTAGCTTTTACATTTGAGCCTATGACACCTATTAAGTTTATTTTTGTAAATAGCATGAGGTAGGGGTCCACCTTCATTCTTTTGCATCTGGGTATCCAGTTGTCCTGGTCTCATCTGTTGATAAGAGTATTTTCCCCCCATTGAATAGTCCGGATACATTTGTTGAAAATCAACTGACTGTAAATATGAGGGGTTTTTTTGGATTCTCAATTGTATTCTGTGGATCCATATATCTATCATTATGCCTGTAACACACAGTCTTGATTATTGTAACTTTGTGAGTAAGGTTTGAAATCAGGAAATGTGAGTCCTCCACCTTAGTTCTTCATTCCAAGGCAGTTTTTGCTATTTGGATTCTCTTGTATTTCCATGTGAATTTTAGGATCAGCTTGTCTGTTTCTGCAAAGGAGCCAACTAGGATGTTGATAGGGGTTGCCTTGAACCTGTAGATCAATTTGAGGAATGTTTCCATCTGAACAATATCAAGTCTTCCAGTCCATGAACATGGGATATAGTGAGAATTCACTGAACGTAAGGGATTTAGAGCCTGAGACAAATGGAGGGCTTAACATTCCCATTGTCCTACTTGGAAAACCTAAAATTACAAACTGCCTTAACTGTCAGTTTCTTGGCATTTAAAATTCTGTCCTCATACATCCACATGCTTTTCATAAGTCTGCAGAGGGAGAATTTTACTTTTCTTGTATACAGACTTCTAGCTGTTTTGAGACATAATTGACATATCACATTATGTAAGTGTAAGGTATACAACATGTGGATTTGATACACTTAGATATTGCAAAATGATTACCACAGCATGAGCTAACACACTCATCCCATCATGTAACTGACATTTCTTTTTTGTGGTGAGAACATTTAAGACCTACCCTCTTAGCAACTTTCAAATATATAATATGGATTAGTAACTATAATCGTCTATGATTGCCACCATTATTGTCTATTTTAAAATGTATTCACTTCTATAATTTGGGGGAACTATCTTTATTGATTTTTTATTGTTATACCATTTATGTTTAAGTTACTTTCAGATTTGAATTTTACTCTTGTCCTTATAGATTTTGTACATGGGCTCACTATTTGTAAATATACTTTGGGCTCAGGAAGTATAAAAAATGTTGTATATTATGTTTCATTTATATTGTCAGAGAGCATACTGTTTTAAGCAAGATAAACTTGTATAGGTTTATGGACAAGAGTTGGATTTTGAATTTTTAAAATGAGAATCTGATTTTTATGTCAGTGATTTATGGATACGTTTTTAAGACAAAATATTACATCCATGTCATCAATACTTCTTAGGGCACAAAATGTTATTTTTATGACTTAGTTACTCCCATTCTATGCCCTTGGATTACTGGGTCCAGAAATACCTGAATCCTTGTTAATATGGCATTATTATTATTATTATTATTATTACAAATGGAATGTTATGACAGTTTTGAATTTAGCAATTATGAAAAACTCTCTCATTTTTTCTATTTTAGGCTTCCTAACCAGGTTTGAATTAATACAGCTAGTATCTCCAGGTAATGTGCCCATAAATGCATTTCTAAATCAGTTTATTTTAATTTTGAAGGGATTTTGGCACGACAGAATGGGGACTGGTATTTACAAGTTGTGCTTTCTAGAACACTCACTTTCCCCCCGACCAGTCTGTTGAATTTTATCAATTCTCACAGAAGTAACTTTATGGGTCTGGTGGCAGTAAGCATAACTTAAAGGCGCTTTGGCTTTCCAGTTTTTCATAACTTTAATTATCACCAAATAAGAAAAGCTTGGCTCAGTTTTTTTCACGTTTTTGCCTTCGGCTTTGTTGGCGAACCCAAAACTATCTTCTGTGTTAGATGCCAGAATGGGGTTGGTAAACTGTACAGCCCAGCCTGCAGTTTGTTTTGTGTGACTCGTGAGCTAAATTTCTATTTTTTTTAAAAATTGAGATTCATATACTGGATATTTAATTCATATACTATAAACCTCTCCATTGCAAGTGTACAACTCAGTTGTTTAAGTATCTTCACAAATTTCTGCAAACATCACCACCATCTTATTCCAGAACCTTTTTATTATCTGGAAAAAAAACAAAACAAAACCACTGTAGTCCTTAATAGTCACGCTTTATTCCCTCTTCCCACAGCCCTGGCCACCACTAGTCTACTTTCTCTATGGCTGTGCCTCTTCTGGACATTTAGTGTAAATGGAACCAGACAATATGTAGCCTTTGGTGTCTGGCTTCTTCCATTTGGCATGTTTTCAAGATTCACCCAGGTTGTAGCCTGTTATCGTTACTTTGTTCCTTGTCCAGATGCATAATGTGCTTTTATATGGATACGCCTAGTTTGTTTATCCCTTCGTTGGTCGATTGACGTTTGAGTTGTTTCCTGGTTGATGGACGTTTGAGTTGTTTCCACTTTTTGAATATCATGAACGACACTGCTATCAACATTCACGTACAAGTTGTTGTGTGAGTACATGTTTTCAATTCTCTTGGGTTCATACCTAGGAGTAGAGTTTCTGTATCATATGGTACTTCCACGTTTAACTTTTTAAGGAACTGCCAAACTGTCTTCGGTTCTGGCCGTTTTGAAGGGTTGGAAAAAAGTTTTAAAACATGCGTATTTCGTGATGTGAAAATTATATAAAATTATATAAAATCCACATTTCATCGTCCAAAAAGTTTTATTGGAACACGGCCATGCTTCATTTATTGTCTGTGGCTGACTTTGTTTATGCTGGAGTTGAGTAGTTATGACCGCGTGGCTTGCAAAGCCTAAAATATTTACTATCTGACCCTTTTATGGAATCAGTTCTTGCCAGAATCATGGGACTTTAGGAGGAAACCATTCTGTGGTGCCTCTGCTTCCTGTGTGTCTTGAATGGCAGGGCACCTGAGCTAAACTTCTGCATGGTGTCATCAGTTCTCTTACGTGGTTTCTCAGTGTGGCTGGTTACCTGGTGATTTTAGTCGTGTGTGTGTGTGTGTGTGTGTGTGTGTGTGAGAGAGAGAGAGAGAGAGAGAGAGAGAGAGAGAGATAATATTTAAAACTCAGGGGGCACCTGGATGGCTCAGTTGGTTAAGTGTCTGACTACAGCTCAGGTCATGATCTCACGGTTCATGAGTTTGAGCCCTGCGTCAGGCTCCGTGCTGACAGCTTGGTGCCTGGAGCCTTGTTTGGATTCTGTGTCTCCCTCTCTCTTTGCCCCTCCTTCCCTTGTTCACTCTCTCTCTCTCAAAAAGAAATAAACATTAAAACTCAGAAACATTTAGAATTCTTTTTTGATTTTTGCTGTTACTGGTTTTTGCCTTTTCTCTTCCCAAGATGAAAATAGCTTTATGGTTTTTAGTTGCTGCAAAAAGCATTCCCAAATGATGAGAAAACCTCTATTTATAATTTGGTGAACATGTTTCTTGATATTTGTCTGTGGACAGAACACCTAGATATGGCATTTCTACATAATAGTGTCACATACATTTTCTTCTCTTATTGGCTTCCCCCATCAAATATCACTGTTGTGTTGTCATTTCCAAAAGCCTGGAGGTACCTCATTCTTTTTAATGGTAATAAAGAATTCCATTAATTTACTTTTGTGTCCTTAAAAGTCTCTAAACAGTAGGGACATCATATTTGGGGTTTTTTGACTATACGTTGTTGTCTGTAATTTGTCTTTTTTCAATAGCTATGTGTTTTTCCAGAATATTCTAATTATCCTTAAATTGATATTGTTGAACATGTAGGTTTTCCTTGTCTTTCACATATTTATAAAAATTATTTTTTTCTCCGGGCTCCTGGATGGCTTAGTCATTTAAGCCTCTGACTTCGGCTCAGGTCGCAATCTCATGGTTTGTGAGTTCGAGCCCCACATTGGGCTCTCTGTTATCAGCGCAGAGCCTGCTTCGGATCCTCTGTCCCCCTCTCTTTTTGTTCCTCCCCTGATTGCACTCATTCTCTCTCAAAAGTAAAAATAAAAAGTTAATTTTTTCTCTTGGTATATTTGTAAAGAATAGAGTGACGGTGGTCCCCCCATGTCTGTGGTTTTGCTTCCTGTAGTTTCGGTTACCCGCCATAACCATGGTCTGCAAGCAGATGATCCTCCTTCTGACGTTGTCAGAAGGTCAGAAGTAGCCTAACACTGAATCGTGACTACTCGGTCACTCACCTTGCGCCATTTCGTCACGTAGGCAGTTTTTCAAATCCAAATCACATTATCACAAGAAGGCCGAGTACAGGACAATAAGATGTTTTGCAAGAGCCACCTGGGTGGCTCAGTCGGTGAAGTGTCCGACTTCAGCTCAAGTCATGATCTCACGGTTTTTGAGTTCGAGCCCCACATCGGGCTCCGTGCTGACGGCTCAGAGCCCACTTCGGATCCTCTGTCCTCCTTACTCTCTCTCTCTCCCCCTGCACTCTTTCTCCCAAATAAACACTTAAAAAAAGATATTTCGCCAGAGATTACAGTGTGTTGTTCTGATTATTCTATTTTATTACTAGTTATTGTTGTGAATCTCTAACTATGCCTAAATTATACATTCAACTTTATCATAGGTATGTATGTATAGGAAAAAAACGTAGTGTATGTAGGATTCAATGCTGTCTGCTGTGGGGGCCTTGGTATATAATTCCCCATGGATAAGCGGGGACTCGACTAAACCATCCATCCATATCTGTAACCTGAAAGTAAACCGATCGTCAGCAAGCTTCCATTATTACTGTGTTCAGCAGTGTGTATACAGCAGGTCCATTGCCCATATCCTAGCTAATGCTGGATATTAACGTTTGAATTAATCATGTTTGCAAAGTATATAATAATTTCTTTAAAGTATATTGTACTATATTTTCTGGCCTCTTCTTTTTTGCAGATATGATTTGTGACAAACTCAAATTTAAAACTTACTTCTTAAAAAATTTCCATTTTCTCATGATTTGTTTTCTTTCTTTTCCTCTGTACAACGTGATTTTCTATGCCCTGTGGTTACTTGTGGACTGATGTCTGGATGTTAACATTGCACTTGGTATAACTTCCTGATATTTTTACCAAAGTTTTTAATAAGTTATGCTTACTGTGTATGGATTCCCCCTGTTTTGTTGTATGTTCTGATACGTTATTGTTTGAATTTTTCTTCTTTTAAAAAGACTTTTTTTTAATGTTTATTTTTTTTTATTTTTTTTTTTTTTTAAATTTTTTTTTCAACGTTTTTTATTTATTTTTGGGACAGAGAGACAGAGCATGAACGGGGGAGGGGCAGAGAGAGAGGGAGACACAGAATCCGAAACAGGCTCCAGGCTCCGAGCCACCAGCCCAGATGCCTGACGCGGGGCTCGAACTCACGGACCGCGAGATCGTGACCTGGCTGAAGTCGGACGCTTAACCGACTGCGCCACCCAGGCGCCCCTTAATGTTTATTTTTGAAGGAGAGAGAGACAGAGGGTGAGTGGGGGCTGAGGGGAAGCAGAGAGAGAAGGAGACACAGAATCTGAAGCAGTCTCCAGGCTCCGAGCTGTCAGCACAGAGCCCGACGCGGGGCTCGAACCCACAAACCACGAGATCATGACCTGAGCTGCAGTCAGACGCTCAACCGACTGAGCCACCCAGGCGCCCCTTTCTCTTCTTCTTAAGAAAGCATGAGGGAAGGAGAGTGAGCCTGGCAGATTCCTGAGCTAAAGCAGAGGTGGCTGTGGAGGCTTTTAAGAGGATCACAGTTGTGCCTGGTGTGGCCCTGCCTGTGGCGGGTCAAGGCCCCAAGGGATGGAAGGGACCCAGAAATCTGTAGCTCTTCTGCCTCTTGGCTCACTGGCAGAGGAGGCCCCGAAACAGAGAAGTACCCCACTCTCTGTGGATCTAAGGATGGGTACCCTCGTATGTGTTAGGGCTTTCTTAGGTAGACAGAAGAGAAGGAAGGCCAGTGGTGCCTCTTCCTGGCTTTCCAGAAATTCTTACTGAATATTTTTCAGCCTAAAAGTGACAGGCTAAAATCAGGGCATTGAATTTTTTTCCACGTTTTTTTTTTTTTTCCTTATTTGACCTAGTTTTATGTTCAAACATATATCAATGCTAACTGGCAAGTTATACTTCAGTATGTTAATAAAATAGAAGCAGACTCATTTTGGTCTTATTTAATTCTACACGAGTTAAAAAAAAAATAACCCAATACCTACATACTCTCACTGTAAAAATTAAACTAAGACAAAGTTATATAAAATGAAAAGTCAAAAGCCACATTCGTCAACAGCTCCTGACAACAATTACTAATAATTTTCTTTTCAGATGTTTTAAAATGCATTTAGTATATGTAATGCATTTAAAATCTAAAATACATACATGCATATATATACATACATATACATACATGTGCTATATATATCTAGTATTTATCATATGTATGTTTAGTATACATATTGGTTGAATATACATATTCTGCAGCTTGCTTTTTAAAGTTTAATATATCTTAGATTGCCATATGTTCTTTTTTTTTCATTTCGAGAGAGAGAGAGCATGAGCAGGGGAGAGGGGCAGAGAGACAGGGAGAGATCAAGCAGACTCCTCGCTCAGCATGGAGTCTGACATGGGGGTCCACCCCACGACCCCGGGATCATGATCTGAGCCAAAATCAAGAGTCAGATGCTCAGCCGACTGAGCCACCCGGGTGCCCCAACCATGTGTTTTCCACACGACCAGAAATCCATCTGTGAGCGGGTTGCAAGAATAGCTCGAAGCCATGATGATTGGAGAATACTGAGGCTGGGTGCACGCGTACTGTTTATAACTCAGAAGTTACTCAGATACAAAGTGGAGGCCTTATGAGACGTGTTTTCCTTTTGTCTACGGTCCTTCAATTTCAGATTGTAATCTTAGTGGAATGAAGTTAGAATTGCTCAAAATAATTTCACTCAGCTTCAGATGCATTGGAGACGGATCCGTTAGTTCTCCCGAGGTGTTCATTGAGGGTGTGCCCGGAACGTGCCCCACAGTGTGCTTCTGGCATCCCACCAGTGGTGCCAGGCGGAAGGGTGATTGTAAGCCCTTTTGCTCTGCTGGGTCTCGATAGCAGATAATTAAGTAAAAATGATTTGTCTCATTGTAGGCTGCAACGTAGGGTCACATGGGTCACATGTAGGTTCACAGGGACCATCCCTTCACTTGGCTGAATTGTTACCTTTTCATTTTGCTGTAGATGTTATTTTATTGTTTGATTCCTTAAAAAATTTTTTTTAATGTTTGTTTATTTTTGAGAGAGAGAGACAGTGCAGGCAGGGGAGGGGCAGAGAGAGAGGGAGACACAGAATCCGAAGCGGGCTCTGGGCTCCAAGCTGTCAGCACAGCGCCCGACGCAGGGCTTGAGCTCACCGACTGCGACGTCATGAGCTGAGCCACCCAGGCACCCCTCATTGTTTGATATTTATTCACATTCCTTTCAAACACGCTGATAGTCAAAAGACATATTATGACCCTGTGTTAATGATACAAGTAGCTTAGATTTACACACAGCTTTACTGCTAAAGAATGAAGGGGTCCAAAGATTTGGCTTAGAAGCTGTAAAGACGCCTCGGGTTCTTGTTTACCAAGATGGGAAAAAAGCAAGTGGACACAGGGGGGCAGCAGTGTAATCCTGTTGGACTGGGAGCTTGATGCTTTCTTTTTACTGATCTCTTAGAGAAAAAACGTCTACTTGGGGATAAGTCATGAACATTCAGTCCAGCTGTAAATTGCCATTTTTGTGGGCACCTGTTCCCTCAATCAGAGTTTGGTTTTATACTTTGTAGTGTGTTTACCAGGCATCAGCAAGAACAGAACTCCTGCCTCAGAAAATATGGTTTTGAATTTCTGCTTTGCCGTGTGGCATCATGATAAGTGTCTTCTACTCACAAAGCCTCAGTTTCCTTATCGGTAGAGAAGGCATCAAATGAAACTCCATCGTGGGAAGCAAGCTGTCGATTCTGATGTGCTCTATAAATGTTAGATTTTCAATACAATATTGTTATTAAAATGATCGATTTTGGGGGCGCCTGGGTGGTTCAGTGGGATGAGCATCCAACTCTTGATTTCGGCTCAGGTCAAGATCCCAGGGTGATGGGATCGAGCCCCCTCTGCACTGGGCGTGGAGCCTGCTTGAGATTCTCTCTCTCTCTGTCTCTCTCTCTCTCTCTCCCCCTCTCCCCTGCTTGTGCTCTCTCTTAATCTCTCTTTCAAAAAAAAAAATTTTTTTTTTCTTGAAGTCCTCATTCGTTTTCCTTTTTAGGGGAAATGTTTTTCATCAACGGCATCGATGATGTCGTTGTCTGTCTGTGCCATTAGCCTATAAGAACACGGATTTCCTTCAGACATAGCACATGGCCTATGAGTATCGCTCAGCCTGTGTATAACCCAGGCTCTTGCTGTAACATCCTCGTGGGGTGCCAACATTTTTACACTGGGTGGCAGTTAGGACTCTAGAATATGATGGAACCAGAGAGAGAACTGAGGACATAAGCCTTCTATCTATCTCCTCCAAATTCAGTGCCTTCATCCCCGTGATTCCAAAGGTAGTGGATGAGCAGGCCTCCAGTTCTCTGACCTCTGATTATCTTCATTCTTGCTAACGACGGCGATAGTGACTCAGTAGCTGTCATTGTGGATGCAGTGACAAGAGCCAGCCAAAAACCCATGAAAGGAAAAAGGAACAGCCCGGTGTGTGAGGCATCGTCCCATGCACGCAGGTGTTCCCGGTAGGAGCGTGTGACTGAAAACACGTGACGTCCAGAGACCAGGGTGGCCCTGGTACCTCGTACCCCTGCTGGGCTGGTGTCATGGAGCGGGCACGATAATGGCAGGTGAGGTCCGAGTGCTCTACACTTTGTATATGTCACGTGACCTCACAGTAGCCCTAGGGGCAGGTACTACGATGACTTTTACGTTTTCCCGAAGAGGCCCCTGAAGTTAGGAGATCACATAACGTGCTCCTGGTCACACAGCTGGTAAAGGGTGGGGCGGGGATCTGAACCAGCTCTGTGTGCATCTGGACACGGTTCTTCCCCCACTGTACGTGGACCTCAGCAGAAAGCTGCGTTCCATTGCTGGTGACGGATGAGGAGACCGTCGCATCACTTCCCATTTTCAGGTTGTGCTTGTGAGACCTCAGACTGGAGGAAGTCTGTCTGGCCGGCAGAGGTGGGGAGGCCATGCCCCTCCTAGGGAGCACTGATAAAAAAGGTGGCCAGGATAAGACTGGGAAATGGTTGATGCTAAGATTGATTCTGGGATAGCACCCGCCTTCCACTGCCTCTCCACCTTTCTCTTTGTCATCAGTGTACCTTGTATATTTATTTGCATAGTTTTTTTGACATCTGTAGACTGGAAACTCCAGGAGGGCAGGAGTTGGACCCATTTTGTCTGCTAGTATACATGCAGGGTCTAGGACTCCTGGCACACAGTAGGTTCTCTATGCGTATTTCTTGAACGTATGAATGAAAAGAAATTGAAAATATTGGAAAGAAATGATTGAGAAATGAATGAACCGTGAAGGTTGGAAAAAAAATTTTTTTAAGTAGGCTTTATCCCCAGTGCAGAGCCCAACACGGGGCTTGAACTCACGACCCTGAGATCAAGACCCTGATCAGGGTCAGGACCTGAGCTGAGATCAAGAGTTGGCTGCTTACCCAACTGCGCCACCCAGGGACCCCTCAGAGGATTTTTGGTCTGTCTGCCTTGTCTCACGGTGGTGGAAACGGAGTCTCAGAGAGGGTGATTACTGCTAACTGACTCCACGTCGTCTTCACGATTATCCCCTCAAGAGGCACTTAGCAAGTGTCTGCCCTGTACCAGGCACCCGTCTGGGGGCAGCCCCGGGGGGCTGTGTTTTACCACTCGGTTCTGACGGCCACCCAAACACAGGTGTAAAATGTCTATCTTTAATGACATCTCAAGGGCCCTATGGGAAACGCTGACAGAATGGTCCCTCTCCAGGTGAGGCGTCGTGGCTGGGCCACTAACTGCCTGGCATTCACACCTTTCAGGGCACAGCCCTGCCAGGGACAGAGTAAGGAACGTTGACAGACAGGGACTGCTTTCATGGAACGTTGATGGAAACGGATCAGAGATACATATCCGAATGAAGAGCCTGCTGAGTGCTACGTTAAGGGCTGCAAGTTCATTGGGCTGCAAGTTCAAAGGGCATACGCCTTTCTAATGAGATGAAATTTCAACCGAGGCCCATCATGGGATAGGAGGGAGGCAGCCCTGCAATGATCCAGGGAAGGAACGTTACAAGGAGAACCCGGGGCAAACGTCTGAGGTCGAGGCGAGCCTGGCGTGTTGGAGGGACAGCGGGAAGGGTGGCAGGGAGGGCGTGGAATGACCGAGGAGGAAGAGTGGTAACATGAGGGAGGAGAGGCGGTCAGAGGCCTGATTATGTGGAGTCTTGAAGTCCAGAGCAAGATGCTCAGGCTTTATTCGCGAGTGATGGGAAGCCCGCTGGGAGGTTCTCAGGAGAGGAAAGGCCCATTGTGACGTGTTTATAACATCGCGGTGTGTGGAGGACAGGTGTGAGTGCAGGAAGAACGGAAGCAGAGAGAGCAGTGTGGAGGCCGTGGCAGTGGTCTGGGAGGGAGGTGGTGTGGCGGGGACCAGGGTAGTGACCGTCAAGATGGAGAGAGGAGACAGATTGCAGGTTTATTTCGGAGATGGAGTCCACAGGACTGGCTAGCGGGTTAACGTGAGGGGCGGAGGAGTGGAGTCAAGGATAAAGCCTGGACTTTTGGCCCGAGCACATGCTCCCTTCTCTCTGAAGGGAGAATAGGGGAGAGCTTATGTGTGGGAAAAAATCAAGGGTGTTGTTTTGGACCTGTTACTTTGGAGACATGAGGAGACATTGGACGTGAAGCTTGAAGGACGAAGGAGATCTCAACAGGATGGGAAGGAAGAAAGGACATTTTGGAAGGAACAGCACAGGCAGAGGAAGGACGGGGCGGTGGAGGAGGGAGAGATACATCATCAATCCGTTGTGGCCGGAGCACGTCTGAGAGAAGGGTGGGGACACATGATCTGATGACGAAAACCATAGAATTCGTTCTTTTTGCACATGGATCCTTATTAGAACCCAAACATTCATATTTATTTATTTCTTTTAATTTTCAAAAAATGTTTTATATATTTTTGAAAGAGAGAGAGAGAGAGAGATATGAGCAGGGGAGGGGCAGAGAGAGAGGGAGACACAGAATCTGAAACAGGCTCCGGGCTCCGAGCTGTCAGCACAGATCCCGACGGGGGGCTCGAACTCACGGACTGTGAGATCATGACCTGAGCTGAAGTCAGACACTTAACTGACTGAGCCACCCAGGCGCCCCCCGAACATCCATATTAATGAATAAGTAGGAAGAAATTGGTCCATTATACGTGATAATGTCAGGTGTTTTCTGCCATCGATGTGCCAGAAATCCACCCTCGTCAGACTTCTTCTCACAAACAGAATGGTAGTCACCAAACAGTAAAGCTACCTGGTTGACCATAGTCTCTTCTGTGGCAGTGTGCCATACAGAGGCCACTCTTAGTCTGAACCTCTTGTGTTGCACCTGCTGTGTAGACGAGGAGCGTTCAGACGGCAGCTTCTCCGTCCTTCGCTCAGTGATTCTCGGTCCTCGTAGCCCCAAGATCTTTTGGTAATGAGTGTTTGGTAACATCCCTTTCGTCAGACTGAAATAATATTGATGGTTAATATAACCAACTGAAGCAAATCACTGCAAATAGAGAAATAAAAGGAAAATGGTTTCAAATAAAACGATAGCGTATCAATACATAAATGGTGGGCACAAAGAAGTATTTAGATGTGGCATGGTTTTCAAACTGCCAGTAGGGGCTCAGTAAAGACCCAAACACAGTCAAGTACGACGGCCCCTTAATTCACATGGTACCTGCATTCCCGAAAATTCAGTGTATTTTAAAACCATGCAGAGAAAGTGCTTTGTGTTTACATGTAGCCGTGAGGTTCCAGGCTTCGCTAATTATAAGGGAAGAATTAGCTTCTCGCCTAAAAGAATGTTGGTTATGATGTTAGAATGTTGTGCAGGAGTGTCTTGAGTGTTGCAATGTCTTGACCCTGGCACTTTGGCTCCTGCCCATGACATGTCCCCACAAATCTTGGAAGTGTCCCTGAGGCTGGTACCAACCGTGCTAAGAACCACAGCCTCGGCTGTTCTGTGGGCCATCAGGATACGGGTATCTCTGCATCACAGGACACGTCGAGCCCCAGTCTATGCTGTAAGCTTTGTGTGAACAGGGCGCTGTCTGCTTTGTTCCTGTTCTGTCCCTAGGACCTGGCCCAAAGTGTGTCCTTGGAAAACATGTGGAAGGAAAGGATGGGTGGTCGCATGGATCGATGGACAGACAGATGGATGAAAAGAGATTTTTCTCTTTGTTCTGTCTTGTGGAGTAATCCTTTAAATATTTTTGTCTCTCTCTGTTGTGAGTTCGGAAGACTTTTAAATTTTATCCATGAGATAAGAACCAGTAGAGGTGTCTTCTACTCTGCCTCTTAAATAAGAGGTGCTTTAATCAAAATGTTTATTTTTTAATGTTTATTTATTATTTTTGAGCATTTATTTATTATTGTATTATAATAAATACATATTTTTATATAAATAAAAATAAAAATTTTTATTATAATAAATACATATTTTTATATAAATAAAAATAAACATTTTTATTATAATAAATAAATATGATTTATTATTATTTTGAGCTCACCCCGAGAGTGAGCAAGGGAGGGGCAGAGAGAGAGGGAGACATAGAATCTGAAGCAGAGTCCAGGCTCCGAGCTGTCAGCACAGAGCCTGATGCGGGGCTTGAACTCACAAACCGTGAGATCATGACCTGAGCTGAAGTCTGATGCTTAGCCAAATGAGCCACCCAGGCGCCCCAAAATGTCTACTTTTATCTGAGTGCCTTCTCTGCCACCACCTGTCTGAGCTCTTATTTTGTTAAACTCAAGAAGTAGATCATGTTCAGAATGTAAATCTACTTACGGTTTTTCTCCTTGCTTTCTAGCATGGGAAGAATTGGCCTGCTATGAAGAAAACACACGAGATTTTCTTTTCCCTGAGCCCAAGCTGACACCTTCACTCCCTGGCATGTACAGGCAGGTGCTCATGAAGACATTTGCAGGTTTTCCAGTAAGTGATTCATGCCCCGCTGGACTTCTGCTGGGAGAGATTCTTGCGACCTGGACATTTTATTTCCGATAGGGGATGCTCTTGGGCAGATCACTTCCATCTGGGTTAGTTCCCTTGTTCTGTTTAGCAGCCCCGTTTAGATGCCCCATTCAAAATACCAATTATACTGGTCTGAGAGGTGGGGATCTTACCTAGCCAGGTAAATCATTGCCATCGTCACACTGTCACATACTTAGAAGGACGTTTTCTCCACCTTCTCTGAATGCAGACTAACTGAAAGATTTGATACTGGTTTGTTTTTATTAAATGTTTTATTTATTTTTAAGAGAGTTAGAGAGACAGTGCAAGCAGGCGAGGGGCAGAGAGAGAGGGAGACACAGAATCCGAAGCAGGCTCCAGGCTCCGAGCTGTCAGCACAGGGCCCAACATGGGGCTCGAACTCACAGATGATGAGATCACAACCTGGGCCGAAGTCGGACGCTTAACTGACTCAGCCACCCAGGTGCCCCTGTACCAGTTTATTTAATTGTAACTATTGTTTTCGTAGTAATAATGAAAGCAAAATACAGTCGTAATAGTAATAATGACACCTCCCATTTATTTTGAGCTTTCGGTTCTTCATAAGATATGTTATTTTCCTCAGAGTTCTCATGTCATCCAAGGCAGCTATCACAGTCTCCACTTAACGGAAGGGAAAGAGACAGAGGTTCACGGTGATATTATTGAAGGATCTTGAAAGACACAGCAGTGATTCAGATGACAGTCTGTTTTGGGGGCATTGCCTGAACCCAAATTCAAAATATTCATTTTGATGATATCTGTGATAGTTTCTAACCTCACAGCAACTCGGATGGTTTTCTCAACATTTCTGTGGCCTGGATGGCCTCTGTTGTAAGGGCCGCACCTTTATGAATTATAAAAAGCATATTTAATACTCAACTTTTCTGTTACTTGCCCATGAATCTCTGTTACTATCACTTAATAAAATGTCATTGCCTCCCATTTTGTTGAGAGTACTGTGTAGAATATACAACATGCAGGACCCTTACTTCTGTGATGTTTATGACGACAGAACTTCTAGTTCTAATACTTCAAATGGCAAACTTTCATCAAAAGTTGTCCTCCTCAGAATTGCTAATGTCCGTAACTCTAAACCCTCCATAATCTTTGAGGGTTTGGTGAATATCACTGACGCCATTTTTTTTTCCCCTCCGAGATACTCTTTGTATATCACCTGTATCCATCGTACTCATGAGAATGTTTGCCTTCATCATATTGAGTTATTGGCATATTTCTCTTCAGGAGCTAAAAGGATCAAAACTGGCGAGAATCACGTGAAGGATATTCCTTATATTAACTTCGGTTTGTCTGAGTTTTCTATCACAGAAAAGCCATCCACAAACACTGAGCTGGTATCCAGCTGAGTATCGAGACGAGGAGAAACACACGTTCTTATATTTTCTCAAGTGTTGTCTCTGTTTAACTTTATGCGCATAAGTAGGAAGAAGAACATATAGGAAGTTGTGTTTATAGTTTTTTGTAAATGCAGAGAAAGGGCTTTAAAACCGCAGGGAAAGATCGGCAGGCATTAGAGGTAAAGTGTCAGTGAAGTTAATGAAACTATGTTTTAAACAATTTGTAAAAAGATAGCGGAGCTCAATTTCTCCCAAATGTTCTATAAAGCAACATAAAACCAGCTGCCACAGTTTTAATGGTAGCAGACATTCAGTGCCCGCTCGCGAGATGCCAGGTACTGTGCTGAGTTTGTTACGGGTTATCTCGTGCAGTCCTCCTTGACCCTGCAAGGTGGCTATCAGTTTTTTCCTCATTTTACTGATGGGTAAGGTGGCATAGGTAGTTTAAGAAGGTGCTCGAAGAGAGGCACCTGGGTGCTCAGTCGGTTAAGTGTCTGACTCTCGGTTTTGGCTCAGGTCAGGATCTCACAGTTTCATGAGATCGAGCCCCACATCAGGCTCTGTGCTGACGGTACACAGCCTGCTGGGGATTCTCTCTCTCTCTCTGCCCCTCCCCTACTCACGCTATGTCTCTCTCAAAATGAATAAACTTTTAAAATATTGAAAAAAAAAAAAGAATGGGCTTGAAGACACAGGGCTGATGAATGATGGGGCCTGCTTGTCTGTCAGACTTCAAAGTCTGGAATCTTGGTCACTGTGAGATGCTAATTCTCTCGTGTTTATTTCAGCCCATTGTCCACTTTCTCTACATTCATATCATAGAACTTGAGTGTGTACACATGTGGGTCAGGCAAATCATTCACTTGTTTTCTCTAAGTTGTTAATTCATTAAGAAGTAGACTTATTTCCTTCACGAAAATGTGACTTTTCCTTTGTATTTCTGTATTTCATTTCACTTGATACCTTAACTGCTGTTTCTCTCCCCTTTTTCTGCTGAGGTTAAGAATTTTTTTTTTAATTTAATTATTTTTGAGGGGGGGAAGGGCAGTGGAAGAGGGAGAGAGAGAATCCCAAGTAGAGAGCGCAGAGCCCAACTTGGGGCTCAAAGTCATAAACTGGGAGATCATGACCTGAGCTGAAATTAAAGAGTCAGACACTTAACTGACTGAGCCACCCAGGTGCCCCAAGAATTTTTTTTAAATATAATTTGTTTTCTTGTTAGGTGAAGACTAAAGTAAGCAGAAGGAATATTATTATTTCTTCATTGTTAACTTTTAGTTAATAATTTCATTTTTTCTTTAGGGCCATGATTCTAGAAAAGTCGTACTGTTAAATCCATTTCTTGACCTAACCATCATTGCCCTCATCCTGTTGCCAAGGAAATTGGACAAGACAGACCCTGTAAATTTCAGCTCTAAACTTTTAGACTAAAATCAGTGTTCCTGTGAACAAGAAAATACGTTCTTCCTTATTATCTGTCAGTCACTGTCAGGCGTCGAGGTTATATGAGGCGAACAGGAATGTGTTACGGGGTGTGGATTCCTTGCTGGTAGGGCACCTCCCTCCTCCTCTCCAGGCAAAGTGTAACAGCGGTTTGAAGTCCTGCTAGGCAGCCACACGTGCGAAGTATGGACTCGGACTGTCTGGGTTCAGTCCCCGCTATGTCACTCATTACTGTGACTTTGGGTAAATTGCTTTCTCTCTGTTTACCTTAGGTTCCCAGCTGTAAAATGGACTGATAATAGTACTTCCCCTATAGGGTTATTGCGAGGGTTGGATATATGTACAGTGTTTAGCATGCTATCTGGCATATAGTTAGGTTCACGGTAAACGTGACCTGTTGTGGTTTATTAAACTGTCATTCAAATGATGATGCTGTCTCCTTGTGAGGCCATGAAAAACTGCACGAGTCTGTGGCCCACGTGGGGACGTGTTCAGGCTCAGACGGCTGGGCCAGAGGGGACCTGAGGTCTGGCACACACGAGGTCTCATGATTCTAACCAACAGCACTGTGGACCTTGGAGCTTCCCCCAGTCTCCTCTCCGGTGGGCAGTCTCACAGCTGGAGGTGAGGCTGAGCAGGTCACATCACTGTACGCTGTTTGCCAGATGTCTCCACCCCCCACCACCACCCTTCCCCCCCCCGGCCCCCGGATTTTCTAACTTGGCAGCAATTGGGCTCATGTGTTTGTAAACCCAGAAATCTTGAGTCTCTGGCCCAAGCCTACCGTTTGTATGGGCATACCACATTCTAGAGGCAAAAAAAAAAAAAAAAAAAAAGAAAAAAGAAAAAAAGGAGCTGAGGATCTAGGCTGTGCCTGTAAGGACATGTTCTGTGGACAAGGTGAACGCACAAGAATGAACGTGCATAGGAGTGAATAAATGCCCAGGAAACAAGCTGACTCCTGGCTCCACCAATCCCCAGTGGACAGACTTAACCTCTCCAAGCTCGTTGGATAAAATGGGGATAGGACTGTGTGCTACCCAGGTTGTGGGAGGGTTAAATGAGATGGCGTGAAAGTCCCTCACAAACCCTGGCGTGAGTGGTAAAAGATACAGTACTTGTCAGTATCCTCTCCCCCTGGGGCTTCAGCTGATGCAAATCCTTCTTACTGACTATGTCCTGTCATGAGAATGAGCTTTCACAGCCCGGAGGAGTGAGGGGGAGGGCGGGCTTTGAGAGGCAACTGGGGCTTGGACAGGAGATGAAGAAAGGGAAGGCACACCGGGGACAAGGAACACCTGGCCAGGTGATGGTGTCTGGGGGAGGGAAGAGCAGAGGGTCCTGCTGGGCGGGGGAGGGGGGGAGGGAGTGATGGCTGCAGGTGAGTCCATGAGGTCAGTGGGAGATCCTGTAACTCGATCAGATCCAGTTCTGTTCTCGTTTTGCCATCTAGAAGCCACGGGACCTTGGGAAAATTGCTTTCTGTCTCTCTAAAGACTCAGTCTTTTTTAGAAAGATAATGGTATTTTTATTTTATTTATTTATCAATTAAAAGCGTTTATTTTCAAGTAATCCCTACACCCGACATGGGGCTCAAACTCGCAACCCCAACATCAAAAGTCACACGCTCCATTGGCTGAGCCAGCCAGGTGCCCAGATAATTGTATTTTTTGTTTTTTTAACGTTTATTTATTTTTGAGACAGAGAGAGACAGAGCATGAACGGGGGAGGGGCAGAGAGAGAGGGAGACACAGAACCGGAAGCAGGCTCCAGGCTCCGAGCCATCAGCCCAGAGCCCGACGCGGGGCTCGAACTCACAGACCGCGAGATCGTGACCTGAGCCGAAGTTGGCGCTTAACCGACTGAGCCACCCAGACGCCCCGATAACTGTATTTTTTAAATGACCGTGCGGTAAATTGATTTTTCTGATAACACGGTTACACGAATGTTAACACATGTATAGATTTGTGAAACCACCACCGTGATCAGGATGTGGAGCTCTCCCATCAACCCCCAAATCTCCTCCCTTTATCCCTTTACAGGTGCAACCTCTCCCTTACCCCTCACCGCTGGTCTGCTCTCCATCACTGTAGTTCTGTCTTTTTCAGAAGGTCACGTAAAGGGAATTATATGGTCTGCACCCTTTTGAGATTGGCTCCTTTCACTTAGAAAAATGCCTTGGACAGTCACCCATGTGATTGTGTGCACCAGCACTTTGTTCCTTGTTATTACTGAGTGTGCGTGTGTCTGTGTATTATTCAGTATGGCACCGATACCCAGAAAAGTGTCAATGACACGAATTGGGGAGTTTGGAAATAGATCTAATGAGCATAAATATTTGGTATAAGATACGAAGCACGTTTTTCAAAGCAAGTAGGCAAGGAAGGAGAACCTCTATCTATCCCAGATAATCCTAAATAATCTCACTCAATTCTGTGGTTCAGTGTTTTAATTTTTTAATGTATGTTTATTTTTGAGAGAGACAGAGACAGAGTGCGAGCAGGGGGAGGGGCAGAGAGAGAGGGAGACACAGAATCCGAAGCAGGCTCCAGGCTCTGGGCTGTCAGCACAGAGCCCGACCCGGGGCTCGAACTCACGGACCGTGAGATCATGACCTGAGCTGAGATCGTATGTTTAACCAACTGAGCCACCCAGGTGCCCCATATGTATATATTTTAAGCGATATGTGTGGGTTATGCCAACCACACAAAAGAGTAATTAGGTTCTTACAGGCTTTCAAGTTAGAATGGGATGGGCGAAGAATCTGTTTCCAGTAACTTATTTGCTTCCTTTATGCTATTTCATTTTTAGGGCATTGCTCCCAAAATAGAGTTTTCCACACGGACAGCCATCAGAGAACGCGTGTTCCTGCATAGAAACAGGTTTCTTGTAAGTATAATCAAGAAGCCAGTGGTAGATCTGTCAGGAATTTTCTCCGCAGAATTTTCTCAGCTCAAACTCAGTTACTAAGTTTAGATGCAACTGGATGAGTAGAAACCTGGAGACTCCTGGCTGGGTTTGAGTTTCTGTATTCGGACTGTTCAGCCTGCCCCATTAGACTGTGTCTGACATGGGTTCCTTCTGGTCTGTGGTGGGGCGGACAGAAAAGCGATACAAAAGCCAAAGTCACAAGTTTGACATAAGTAGGCTGGTTAGCTTATTTGCTATTGTTTCATGGCTTTTGCTCTTGAGCTTGTGAATATGAGTGTTCCTTCCCTCTTGGCTGAGGCTGCTGCTCCGAGTTGTATTTGGGGCCGTCTTTGGTGATCGGGAAGGGTCTCAGGCATTCTTGTTCAGCCCCGATTTCCCGTCATCCTGAGTACTTTTGGTGTTTCCTTTACCTTGTGGCTTATAATTTTTAACCGTTAAAATCCTTTCTAGAACAATATGGAGCATGGGTGAATGTAACTGGTAAAGCTTCTTCAGGTGCTTTGCTTGTCATCCCAGATCTTGCCTGGTGTCCTGGAAAATCCTTGAAAATGTAGGCTGTGGGTTGAGGGGGTACTGAATGAAAAGGGTCACTAATCTGTGCAAATCCATCAATCCTGTGGGCATCATAACTCATATAATGGGAGGCCAATGATTAATTTTAAGGAAGGCATTAGCTGCTTTTTAGGTTTTCCTTATTTAAAAAAAAGCATTTGTTTATTTTGAAAGACGAAGGGGACAGAAAAGGAGAGAGAGAGAATCCCAAGCCAGCTCCGTGCTGTCAGCGCAAAGCCCCATGCGGGGCTTGAACTCATGAACCATGAGATCATGGCCTGAGCCGAAATCAAGAGTCAGATACTTTACCAACTGAGTCACCCAGGTGCCCCAGTATTTCCTTACTTACCTGCTATTTTTTCCAGGCTGATATGGGTGCATGGTGATTTTTCAGTTTATCTTTCTTTTCCACTCCATCATATTAATCTTGCTTTGATCTCCTAATATAGGTCTTCCTTTAAGTGTTAACTTTTTATTTTTATTTTTTAATTTTTTTTAATGTTTATTTTTGAGAGAGAGAGAGAGACAGAGCACGAGCAGGGGAAGGGCAGAGAGAGGGAGACACAGAATCCGAAGCAGCCTCCAGGCTCCAAGCTGTCAGCCCAGAGCCCGACGTGGGGCTCGAACTCACAGACCACGAGGTCGTGACCTGAGCCGAAGTCGGCCGCTTAACCAACTGAGCCACCCAGGGGCCCCAAGTGTTAACTTTTTAAAGTAACAGATTTATTGTTTTTTCTTATGGCAAAAGTATTCATTTTAGAAAATTAGAAAATACAGATAAGCAAAAAGGACAAAATAAAAATTGCCTGTCATTCTTATTATCTAGAGATGAGCATGACTCATTTTTTTTTGAGCATGTTCTTCTGTATACACATACCCACACCCACACACACATAATTTTAACGTTAAAAGATTGCATATCACTTTGCACCTTTCCCTCTTCACCTAACATACCCTGGGCATGTTTCTCACGTCCTTAAGTATTCTTACACCAGGCAGATTTTCACGGCTTCATTGCAGTCCACCATATGGAAGCACCATAATTTGGTCATTTTCCTGTTGTTGGGCACTTCACTGATACAGTAGTCAGAGTTCAGTCAGGAAAACAGACCGCACATGTTATTTTAGTAAACAGATTTAATCTTGTATTTTTTTGAAGTTTATTTATATTTTGAGAGAGAGAGCGCACGAGAGAGAGCACATGCACCTGTGTAGGTGGGGGCGGGGCAGAGGGAGAGAGAGAATCCCAAGCAGGCTCCATGCTTTCGGCAAAGGGCCCAACCTGGGGCTTGAACTACTGAACCGTGAGATCAAGATCAGAGCCGACATCGAGAGTCAGACGCTCCACCCACTGACACACCCAGCCGCCCCAAAAGATTTAATGTTTTAAAGTAAAGCCAAACGGGTTGAAGGACTTAAGGTAAAAGGGACACGGGACTGACACTGCTCACCGCTGGTGACCCGGGAGCTTGGAGGAAGGGTCCTGTGGGGCAAGTTCCAGAGTTCTGAGCGGGGCCCTCTGGCCAGCTGGTGCTGGAAGGTGTGAGTGGGGCACAGGAGGCTAGCTCTGTGGTTATGGGAGGAACACTATAAACCCGGTACCTCTGTCACTCAGAAGGTGAAGAGCGGTTGCTGGGGTGGCATTGACAGCCGTAGATGGCAGCCCTGGGAGCCGGGCCTGGCCTCCCTTCCCGGCTTGCAGCCGCTCCCCAGCGCCCTCCAGCGGTGGGGCCTGCCCGAGGGGCTGGACAAGCGGCCGGTTTGCCCCAGCATCGCCCGGCTGAGCGTTGGAGCAAGGGGGTTCCCAGCAGAGAGGAAATTGCTTACTCACCGGTATAGCTGACTTCCCAGGTTTGGAACGGTTATGAGAATGTTTGTAACTATACACATTGCCGCAGTTATTTCCTTATAATGAATTCCTTGACGTGAAATTGCCGGGGTGGGGTGTGTGCCAGGTTCCATTTCTCTCTCTTTATCTCTGTCTCTGTCAATCACCTATCTTCTTTTCTAAAGAAGTTGTTCATTTATTTATTTTGAGAGTGGGGGGTGGGGCAGCGCAGAGAGAGAGAGAGAGAGAGAGAGCGTCCCAAGCAGGCTCCGTGCTGTTGGCACAGAGCCCGACCTCGGGGCTCGAACCCACAAACCGCAAGATCATGACCGGAGCCAAAATCTACAGTCAAACGCTCAGCCGACTGAGCCACCCAGGTGCCCCCCACCTTTCTCCTAATACAAATAAATGTCGCTGTTACTGGTGGAAAGATATTACCCTAGCAAGTTATAAATACTAGTGATGTTAAGCTGAACTGAAGAAAAGCTAAGTAGAGAGAACACCCTTTCTAAGTTCATGGTTTGCAAATCTGAGGTGTTCACTCTTCTACAGAGTTCGATTAAATACGGTTATATTCTGATTGAATTTTCTTTTTTCTCCATTTTCATTTTTGAAAACGTTTCTTTTTGGTTTCAGGAAGAAAGAGAGAAGTCAAGAAGGCCTTTATCTACATCAGATGGGCCCAGATCCCCCTTAAATAACGTGAGGATGAGGCCAAAGGACAGTAAGGTCGAAAGCACGCAATCCTGGGCCCCCTCGCCCTGCTCCCCCAGGTGCTTCGTTCAGGACCAGCCCACTCCACCGAGCCTTGGAAATAATTTCAGAATCTCCGGGGAAAGCAAACCTCCATTTGTAGTTAGACACGTGAGCCTAAAATTATTTTTCAGAGTTTGGAAGGGTGAAGGTGCGAATGAGGGCAGAATACGGGAAGGTCAGGCCATGAAGACGAATGGGCAATATTAAAATAAAGAGGGAATTCAAGCTGAATAGTAACTATGATGAAATGATGTTCACTTCCTGGAGTCATTGTCAGGAAAGCCATACGAAGCTGTCTCGTGCACAGGACTTGCTCACTGAATGTCAGTCATCCCTATTTTTAATTTTTGGAAATTATTAATAGAGGGTGATGTCTGCATGTGACAACCTGCCATTACCCAGAAGAATCAGCCAACTGACAGGGGTGGGAGATGCATAACGAAGGCTGACATGTGCTCTGTCCCCATCGCAAACTGAAGCTTCATCAGTTTTAAAGAAGACGGCTTGAGTTTTTAAATGAGGTTGTTTTTACTTTATTTTTATTTAAAAAAAAATTTTTTTTTAATGTTTATTTATTTTTGACAGAGAGAGAGAGAGACAGAGCATGAACAGGGGAGGAGCAGAGAGAGAGAGAGACACAGAATCTGAAACAGGCTCCAGGCTCTGAGCGGTCAGCACAGAGCCCGACGTGGGGCTCGAACTCACGGACCGTGAGATCATGACCTGAGCCGAAGTTGGATGCCTAACTGACCGAGCCACCCAGGCGCCCCATGGTTGTTTTTACTTTAAAGAGCAGGAAAAACTATGTCTGAGTTAGAAGCAATGACGTGCCATACTCAAGGCCCTTAATTAAAGCTTCCTTAGGTTTAGCCCTCAGGAAGTAACGGGGAAATTTAATCGCAGCAGCCCACATCGCCTCCTTACATTTTTTTTGACTACTATAAAAGTAACAGAGGGGTGCCTGGGTGGCTCAGTCGGTTGAGTGTCCGACTTCGGCTCAGGTCATAATCTCATGATTCATGGGTTCGAGCCCCACATCGGGCTCTGTGCTGACAGCTCGGAGCTTGTAGCCTGCTCTGGATTCTTTCTCTCAAAAATAAACATTAAAAAAAAAATTTTTTTTTAAGTAATGGAAAATATAGAGAAATTGAAAAAAGATTACCTATAGGCTCACCAATGTAATATAAATAAACATTTTCTTTAATGGATTTTCTTTCACTTTTTAAATATTCATAAGGCTTTATTTTTTCCACAAACTTATAATTATACTGTATATATAGATTGGTTTCTCAATATATATGGTTACTATTACATTAAAAGCATTTCCTATATTAGTTCATATTCTTTATTCCACATTCTAGTTAATGATTTATTCTCCAGGAGTCCTTATAACTCCCAGTAGTCAACTGTGGATATTACTGTCAAATTGATAACTTGGCTTAAAGAAGTCACTGGTGGTGATGTTTGTGCATGAGATATAAGAAAGGGCATCTGGGTGGCTCAGTTGGTTGAGCTTCTGAATCTTGATTTTGGCTCATGTCATGATCCCAGGGATGTGGGATTGAGCCTTATGTCAAGCCTGCTTGGGATTCTCTCTGTCTCTCTCTCCCCCTCTGCCCCACTCCCCTGCTTGAGTGTGCTCTCTCTCTCTCTCAAAAAAAAAAAAAAAAAAAAGATACGAAGCATTTTCAACCCCGAAGTCAGGGTGCTATTGATTGAGGTGACTGTGTGCAGAGTGGGTTTATAGGTTTAACAGAGATGTTATTTGGCTACAGACCGTAGAGCAGCTGGGGTTACCTCATGGTAACCTGGGCAAAATGGTAAAAACCTAGCGACCAATCTTTAAATATTGTTGAACTGAGTTTATTGGACACTCTGCTTCATTGCATTTCATTTTTGTGAAATACAACTGTAGTCGAGGCCCTTTGGGCTACATAATCTTAAAATCTTGATAGATTTCGTAGGGAATAAAACCTGCTTGGTGTTTATTTTATTTAACAAATTCTTGTACAGCCTCTGCTATGTACCAAGCTCTTTTCTAAGTGCTTTATACGTAGTTACTCTTATGGAGCCAGATTTCCTGATGGCATGTGACATTTCTTCAAGCAGAAGCATTAAAATTTAGAGGACTTAATGTCGTGAAGACAGTAAATTCTAATCAATAAAATTCTGAAAGTAGAATGAAGAGTAACATTATAACCTGCCTTCTTGAAATTAAAAAAAAAATGGCAGAAATGAACAAGATAAAAAAAAATTTAGCGACTCTATGCCATAAGTATTCTGAAGTAGTTAGTTCCCTATTTCAAGTGTTTGGACCTGTTTACAGATTATGTTGCCCAGTCAGGATAATAAGGTCACCTTAATTAAAATCACGCAGCTGCCACTATTCTTTTTTTTTTTTTTTTTTTTTTTAAGGATACAGGCACTCAGATTGGAAGGGAATGGGGAAGGCTGAAATGTCACCTTGTGATAATCCCCTGATTTCAGGGAGGACCCTACCTAGGCCAGCACTGCGTCCTGTTCAGGAACATGAAACTGTCCTGTTTTGAAAGATTTAGAAATAAACTTCACTTACTCGTTTCTGGGCTTGATCCCGAACCTGTGGTTAGAATATAATTTGTGTCCAACTTTATGCTAAGAGTTAGCTCATACCTTCCTGTTTAAGCCTCAGCGAAGGTAAGGACACACAGCTTCCTTTGTTGGGATAACATTTAACATACATGGAGATATGATTCAATTTGTTCCCAACCTTTTCTTCTTTTTTTTAAATTATTTAAAAAAAAATTTTAATGTATGTTTATTTTTGAGAGAGAGGGAGAGACAGAGCGCGAGCAGGGGAGGGGCAGACACAGAATCTGAAGCAGGCTCTAGGCTCCGAGCTGTCAGCACAGACCCCAACGCAGGGCTCGAACTCACGGACCGCGAGATCGTGACCTGAGCCAAAGTCGGACGCTTAACCGACTGAGCCACCCAGGCACCCCCCTGCCCAGCCTTCCCTTTTTACTTGCGTGGCCCGCAGTTGAATGGGAGAAAGGCACTACAGGTAATGAGGAGAGGGTAACATGAGCTATGGTGGGTTCAAATCTTATTTCTTTCCTTTCTTTCAGGTGGACAGTGCGAAGCCTTTTGGTGACAGTATTTCAGAGCTTCAGCCCCGGAAGTCTAGGACAAAACCTAAGTTTTCAAACTTACCTTTTCCAGGGAGAAGAGGTATTGGAGTTTCTTGTTATTCCTACAGATTCCCCAGTGGAATTACTGGGTTCCTCCTACAGATTCCCCATCCTCCTTCTGAATCTTCCTTCATTCTTTTTTTTTTAAATGTTTATTTATTTATTTTGAGAGAGACAGCACGAGTTGGGGGGGATGGATGGGCAGAGAGAGAGAGAGAGAGAGAGAGAGAATCCCAAGCAGGTTCAGCACTGTCAGCACAGAACCCGATGCAGGGCTCGGACCCACGAACCATGAAATCGTGACCTGAGCCGAAACCAAGAGTCAGATGCTCAACTGACCGAGCCACCCAGGTGCTCCCTAAATCTTCTTTCATTCTGAAGCATCCCACGTTTTTTGGGGGAAACTCTTTGGCCTAATTGTCAAGTGCCGTCCAGCTGTGGAGCTTGCAGGGAAGGCGTTCCCACGGAGCAGAGGCCAAGGAGAGCTGTCCCCTTCCTGGTCCCCCTCGCTGTTGAAGGAGAATGCTCCGAGTAGCACCATCACGAGGTGGCTGGGCCGGAAGAGGGGCCAGCTTGTCCTGGTATGACACCCTCAAAGGCACCCCACATAGCTAACAGAGGAGGCTCACCATTTCTCGAGATGGGAAAGAGCCGAGGGTCTGGGAGGGGATTGGTGGAGATCAAAGCTTTGCTTTACAAGAGGCCAGGTCAGCAAAGAGGAGCGCCAGCTCGACCTGAAGCAGTTAGGTTAAGGCAGGGAGTTTCACGTGCAACTGTCAGGACCCTTCTGCATTCTTTTAAAAATTTTTTTTGTGTGTACTTATTTTTGAGAGAGAGAGAGATTGAGACAGAACATGAGCGGGGTAGAGGTGGAGAGAGAGGGAGTCCCAGAATCCGAAGCAGGCTCCAGGCTCTGAGCTGTCAACACAGAGCCCGACGGGAAGCTCGAACCCAGGAGACGTGAGATCATGAGCTGAAGTTGGACGCTTAACGGACTGAGCCGCCCAGGTGCCCCAGGACCCTTTGGCATTAAGGGGTTTTGAATTAAGTATTCTTAAATACTATTGAGGTCCCCAAAGAGCTTTTGTTTAAGTGGATGATACCTCTTAATAGTTAGCACATTAGAAATTGAAACTGAGAAATTTGTAATATACGGGAATTTTACAAGCACACGTTCCATTAGCCACGTAGAGTGGTGATGTCATGACACATCATGTAGCTTCTGGAAAATTCCCTCGTGCGAAAATGAGAGAAAGATAACTCGTGTCTTAGTATTATTAGAACGGTTTTGACTTTGCAGATCTCCTGGAAGTTGTTGGTGAGCCCTGGGGAGGTCCCTGAACCTTATGTTGAGAGTCACTGAGTTAATGCATCCCTTGGTGGCATGTACCTTATGATGTGGCAGCTCCCAAGGTCATGGCAGTGAAGTGCATCCATTCCTGAACCTGATAAAAATTCTTAGGCTTGCAGTGCTGGCCTATTTTCTTGACTCCTGGTGGAACTGGACCGAGGCCAATCCTGACAGCACATTCCCTATTTTAGGCTTAAAGGCTTATGCTTTTAAGGGGCTACACAGATTCTTATAGTAACTCAAACCAGTGTTCCTGGAACACGGTGACTGTTAGCAGCCGACCAAGGACAGAGTACGGGGTTTGAAGCAGAAAGTGCTTTATCACCTCTGACATTTAATTTAAGTCCTTTGGATTGAAAATCACCCACGTAACCTATAAAAGCAGCACTGCCTTCCCTATTACCGTGAGATCAGGCAACGGCAAGTGTCCTTTCCTGGAGAGGACACGTTGGGCTTAATGCTGGCTCAGTTACGACAGGACTCTCATGCCTCACACTGGTCTCGGCCTCTCTGTCTTTTCTTAATCCTGGCAGGTGGAGAACTGAGGTTCCAGAGAAGTTACAGATTGTAGGGCACACCTACCTTTAGAGAAGACGTTCAGACCTCTGGGCTCTCAGATCCTTGGATTCCCTGTGGGTCCCAAGCCAGACCTTTGCTTAGGTCACCCGTCATCCTGGCCTAAAGCAGAATAAAGCAGCGGCTTCTCAAACTTGAATGTGCATTTGAATCACCTGGGGCTCTTGTTAAACTGTAGATTCTGATTCAGTAGGGCTGGGGTGGGGCCTGGGAGCCTTCTTTTCTTACAAGCTTCCCAGTAATAACAACGTGGCTGGTCCAGGGACTGCACTTTGAGAAGCAAGAGAACAGGGCAGGCCCCTTGTGAAAGGCAGTGATCCCAGCCAGTAGCAAGGGGTTTCTATCAACAGGGCAGATTTGTGGCTATAGCCGTAAAGGGACTTAGCATTGCCAGCTCCCGGCTCAGCTAGGAGTTGGGGAGAAGGGAACTTCTGGGACAAGGTAGTCACACACACCTGCATGCCGGGAAGTGGTGGCGATTACCAGTCTTTAAAAAGCCCGTTTCGTATCTTCCTTCTTACTGTCAGTGACAGAGGGACATCAGCAGTCCATAAAAAGCCCTTGTCACTGCCTAAGCCCCAAGCGCAGAGGGGGAAGTCACGGTGTCTTTGGCCTAGCCCTGCAAATACTCATTCCAAAAGCTTTTTTTTTTCTGACTTTGGAAGAATCCAGTTTAGTCTTGAATTTGCCTGTGGGTATTTATTACTTCACTTCCCAGTCATCCTTACGAGTCTGTGGCATGCGGTCTACTTACTTACTCATGATTGTTTAGGGTAATCCTGATGATTTACACTTCGCTGCATTATGTTTTCCCAAGCTCTTGTCTATTCATTGTCTCCATTTAACAGTCGTGTCCACCTTGGACAAGCATGCTGGAGAGTTGTGCATAAATATGATCTCCACGTAAACCAAATATGAAGGGAATGGCAGACGCAGAGTATATGAATTTTATATGAGAGCCACACGGTTTTCTTTCAGGCTCTGGGCAATTGGGCGAATATGAGTTTTGTTTTCCAGGCTGCGTGAGGATTACTGAATTTACTGCTTCACTGTAGACCCTCCTTTGCCCTTTCCACGTCCCTGTGTACTGTCATTAATAATACAACTTCACCGGACCTCAAAAGGACGGAAAAACTCAGAGATAGGATTACTGTGACTCAAGGGACGCATAAAAGTTGACAGTGTAATTTACAAGGGAGCGCTTAGATTCTTTAATAATTCATTCACGTGTCATAGTTTTGTGCTGCTGCGGAGGAGACCTAACAGCAGTTTTAGGGGTTACCGGTAAAAATGAGTCACTGAAACACCTGTTCCTCTCTCTTCTAGCTTCTTCTTTTGACAGCTTTGCTGCTAACATAAAGGTAATTGTAGAAGTACCATTTGTAAATGATTTATTTCCAGCTTCTAATGTCGGTTATTGTGCGTTCCCCAACGAGGGGTGGAAAGGATATTTCTAGCAAGTGCTGCTGGTGGAATTGCGGTAGATGCTCTAGAGTTTCAGAGATGCCCAGGCGCCACTGTCCTCTTGCATTGGTCGCTCTGCTCCCCTCCTACAAGCTCTTTCCATTTGTGGAATGAATCACCAGGGTCGAACGCCCCAATACCTACTTTACCAGTTGGTATTTTTATTGCTTTTTTTCCCCAATCAAATACTTTTTATGACACCAAGAGGTGGTAAGCCACTTACTCTTGAAGTTTGGTTTGTCAAGGTGAAGGCTCACACTTGTACGTTACAACATGAAAATAGATGTAGGCAGAGGGATGGGTTACACTGAGCTTTTGATGCCACGGCCTTTAAATATTTTATTTAAGAAATTGTGTCTTTACCAAACCCGATAATCCCTTATCCTCTCAAATCAAAGTTCGGAGCATGAGTTTATTTTGGCTTGTTCATATGTGCCAAACGTGCAGAATTTTGGTTTTCCTTCCCTTGACCTTGACTCCTCAGCATGTTGTTTCTAGTACCGCCTACTCCTGCCGTTCTTTTACTGCAGGAGCTCCTTGGGGCAGGTACTCAATTAGCTTGCCCCCTTCCTCATCCCACCCACCCCCGGCTCTAATTAAGCAGACCAAAGCAAAATGACAGCTAAAGAATAATGCGCATTGTCACTCAGGTTATCAAAGAGCCAGATGAACGGATTGTTTTAAGGAAAGAATCACCATCACCTTTAGATTCAAGTAAGTTTGGAAAACCGTCGCCCAGTTATGGTAACCAAGGGGACGCCGATTTCCACCGGGAAGCCTCATTTGCCACCGACCAGCCTTCCAGATCTTCTAGCCCTCTTCTGGATCAGCCGCTTCTCCGAGAAAGGTCAGCGGCCAGCACCCGTCTCTTCGTTTGAAGAGCGTGTTGTGGTCTAGTGGGAGTAAAGCCTGGTCGCTTCACCAGTTGGCTTCCTGACGAGTGTTCAGCTGGTGATAGGAAAAGTCACCATTTCTTTTCAAATCTTCCCAGAAGGAAGGATTGAGCCTTTTCTCTTGCCTGTGGAAAGCATATCTCATGTTTGTTGAAAATGGGACAGACAGCTAACTTGGCGTAGATACTATTTATCCGTTTTTTCATCTTTCGTAAGTTTAAACCCTCAAGAGTTTGATTTCTTTCTTCTTTTTTTAAAATAATTTTTAAAAAATGTTTATTTGTTTTTGAGAGAGAGTGAGAGACAGAGTGCAAGCTGGGGAGGGGCAGAGAGAGAGGGAGATGTAAAATCTGAAGCAGGCTCCAGGCTCCAAGCTGTCAGCACAGAGCCCATGGGATCTGTGGGGCTTGAACCCACGAACCGTGAGATTATGATCTGAGCCGAAGTTGGACGCCCAACTGAGCCAGCCAGGCGCCCCAAGAGTTTGATTTCACCAGTAGAAAAGCACCCACTATAGAAAGTTGGGAAATTCCAGAAAAACAGGGGTGAAAAAAAATCATCCATAGTTCTGCCACCCAAAGACAAGAATTACTAACATGTGGGTGTATTTTCTCTCTTTCTAGACATGTTTTCTTGGTTTATTTATATGATTGCCACAAATAACCCCCCCCCCACCCCCCCCCCCCCCCACACACAATTGCACCTATCTGGTAAGCAGGACAAAATTGAGAGAAGAACCCATATTTTCCAAATTGTACTCTCTGGTAAGATGACCAGCCATCCAGTTGGCCTGGGACTTTTCTGACTTTGGCTCTTAAAGTCCTGCATTCTGGGAAACGCCTTACTCCCAGCAAACCATGACATGTGGTCACCTTAATGCTGGGAAGTGGTGAAGATCATATATATATACATATATATATATATATATATATGTATATGTATATATATATATATTTTTTAAGATTTTTAATGTTTATTTATTTTTGAGAGACAGAGATGTGGCACGGGTGGGAGAGGGGCAGAGAGAGAGGGAGACACAGAATCCGAAGCAGGCTCCAGGCTCCGAGCTGTCAGCACAGAGCCCGATGCGGGGCTGGAACCCACGAGCCGTGAGATCATGACCTGAGCCAAAGTAGGATGCTCAGCCAATCGAGCCACCCAGGCGCCCCCTGAAGATAATATTTTTAAGACAGCTTTAAAAAAGGAATAATTGACATTATATTAGTCTCAGGTATACAAGAAACATGATTGGATATCTGTACAGACTACAAAATACTCACCACAGTAAATCCAGTATGCACCTGTCGCCATAGTTACAGATTTTTTTTTTGTTGTGATGGGAATTCTGGACGTTTATTCTTGCAGCAACTTTTAAATATGCAATATGGTAGTAACTCTAGTTGCCATGCTGTCCATTACATCCCGAGGACTTATTTTATTATTTTTAATGTTTATTTTTTATTTTTGAGAGAGAGAGAGAAAAGGAGAGGGACACAGAGGGAGAGAAAGAGAATCCCAAGCAGGCTCCGTGCGGTCAGCACAGAGCCCGATGCAGGGATGACATCATGACCTGAGCTGAAGTTGGACACTTAACCGACTGAGCCACCCAGGTGCCTCTGGAAACGCTAACACTGAAGACGTTTCTCCTGATCTCTGAGAACTTGCAACTTAGCAGAGGATGTAAAAACAAACATGTATACCGAGAGCTTTCTACAAGGCAGGACTTTGAGAATAGTGTAGACCAAACGTTATCAGAGTATGAAGCAGGAAGAAGGAATGCTTCATGGAGCAGGTGGTGTTTCCCAGGTGGGTCTTGAGGGAGGGGATTGGATTCTGATGGAGTTAATGGAGGGGAGGGATTGGAGGTGAGAAGCCACAGGGCTCTGGCACCTTCTAGAAGTTAGAGCAGCTTGAGGGAATAGTGGGTGCCAAGGCTGAGGGTCTGAGGGACTGTGGAAGCCAAGCTAAGGAGTTTAGGCTCTGTTGGAAGGCAGTGGGAGCTTTTTCAAGTTCATTCTCAGGAGTTAGGACATTTGACTGTAGGATGATGGCTCCGGCTGCAGATCAGATTTTTATCCTCTACCTCTGACAAATCAGCAAGTTCTGTGTGCCCCAAATCACTCTAAATGGAGAACTTTGGAACTAATTAGACTATGAGTTTGTAGATAAGGCTATGATCAACTGTGACAAAGGACAACACAGTCATGGAAAGGCCATCTGGCTTGCCCAGGACTGTCCAGTGTGTATCATACATTAATTAAAGAGAATGATTTCAACATATTGCTAAATTTCTTAGGAATTTTTAGAAAACAATGTGTGTTTTTTTAATCCTTGCATAGATTTTTAAAAATATCTATTATTTTTGAGAGAGAGAGAGTGAGCACAAGCAGGGGAGGGGCAGAGAGAGAGGGAGACACAGGATCTGAAGCAGGCTCCAGGCTCTGAGCTGTCAGCGCAGAGCCCGACGTGGGCCTTGAACCCACGAACCGTGAGATCATGACTTGAGCCAAAGTCGGGTGCTTAGCCGGCCGAGCCACTCAGGCGTCCCCCTCCCCCATCCCAATGTCAGACATTAACCAAATAATGACAAAATGTCACTGGGTGAAGTGCTATGAATGGTGTTGAATGGACTCCAAGTGCATGTAGGAGGGGAGCCGGCTCCCTCTACAGGAGGGGGCTCAGGGGGGACTTTGCTGAGAAATCAGTGATTGGACTGAGCTCTGAAGGGGAGTCGGGGTTAGCACGGAGTGGGGATCGGGGTGGGAGTGGCAGCATTCCAGGCCCTAGCGAGCAGTGCTGGCGGGTGTGGAAGGGAGAAAGTGCCTCCTATGTGAGGAACCGAAAGGCACCCTAAGGTGTGTGGTGAAGTTTGGGTCTGCTCAGCCTAAAGTAGGTGAGATAAACAGTAAATTCCTGGGCCCAGTCGGTCAGGTTAAGCGTCTGACTCTTGATTTTGGCTCAGATCATGATCTTGTGGTTCTTGAGATCGAGCCCCGTGTTGGGCTCTGCACTGACAGTGGAGCCTACTTGGGACTCTCTCTCTCTCTCTCTCTCTCTCTCTCTCTCTCTCTCTCTCTCTCCCCCTGTCTCTGTCCCTCCCCCACTCACATGCATGCATGTATGCATGCCGTCTCTTTCAAAATAAATAAATAAACATTAAAAAAAAATCCTTGTGGTGGAAAACAATTGGGATTACGTTTCGTGTTAAACATTGGCGGATTAAATTTTTCAACGTGAACACAGGCTTTATTCTTTAGAGAGCTATCTGAAGCGCGCAGCAAAGAAGAAGAGAATCCCTCGCAGGCAACCACCCCCACACAGGCCATTCTCCACCCTGTGGTTTTTATTCGTCAGTGTGTGTCGTATGCATCGGGGTTAATAAGGACACTGAAACCACACTATGTGTACAGGTTGCCTGTTACTGCTTTTTCTTGCCATCAAGCTGTAAATATCAGCCCACGGCGTTCTGTACTCTAGTATCCTTTTCAGCAGCTGCCTAACACTTTGACCTGTTTCATTTTCTGAGCAGATTCCACCTTTATTCTCAGTCCACTTGGAGGAAGATCCACGAGAGGGTGTGCGGTCTTCTGACATCCCACAGAGCTCAGCAACACCTAAATAAGGTAGGGCTTCTGGGAACACCTAATCGCTGACAAAGTTCCACGGGAACTGGGACTTACAGTCTCCGAGGGGGGTGTGTGCGTGGGGGAGATGGACATTAATCAGGCCACCGTAGAAATAAATGTACGATTGTGACACTTACCAAGGAGGGTGCATGGGGTCCTGAGAGTGTACGAAAGGGGGGTATTGACGTGGTTGGGAATCAGGGTGGGCTTCCCTGAGGAAGAGACACAGGAGCTTCCATCTGACCCATGAGTAGCAGCTACTTTGCAGCTCAGCACGCACGGGGCAGAGGTCCTACATCGTGAGGGAGCACGGTCCTTTCAGGGACTGAGGGAGGACCTCTCACTGGTCCGGAGCACAGTTTCTAACCCGTAGTTAGATCCCAGTACTCTGTCTACTGCAGAGTGCAGCACGAGCTAAGGGACCTGTTGCCATTTCCAGGGAATTCCAATGAGAGGTTAACAGTGCCCCCCATGGATGGATTTAACGACACCATGTAGTAGTTGAAGCAGTCATCTTGAGTTATATAAACACTGGCATATTCTAGATTTATAGGATGACACTCATAAATGAACATTGGGGCACCTGGGTGGCTCACTCGGTTAAGCATCTGACCGGCTCAGGTCATGATCTCGCGGTTCGTGGGTTCGAGCCCCGCATCGGGCTCTGTGCTGACAGCTCGGAGCCTGGAGCCTGCTTCAGATTCTGTGTCTTCCTCTCTAGCTGCCCCTCCCCTGTTCTCTCTCTCTCTCTCTCTCTCTCTCTCTCTCTCAAAAATAAATAAAAGCATTAAAAAATACAAACAAACAAATAAACATTGATTTTCATGGAGAGCGTTGTGAATTACTTTGCTGCTTCTCTGCAAAGTCATTGGCTTTGCTTTGTTAATTTCTAGTCTTTTTAAGGAAGGGCATCCTTTCAGAATGTAAAAAGAAGGAAAGGAAAGGAGGAAAGGAGAGAGAAGAAAAAGAAGGAAAAAAGAAGAAAGTATCTGCATGTATTTACATATATAGTAAACCCCACGTATGGGGCATGCATGGGTCATAGACCTCTTTTTGTTTGTTTGTTTCAAGTAGGCTTCATGCCCAGTGCGGGGGGGGGGGGGGGGTTTGAACTCATGACCCTGAGATCAAGACCTGAGCTGAGATCGGGAGTCATTTGCTTAACTGTCTGAGTCACCTAAGCACCCTCCCCCACCCCCCCCACCCCCCGGCCTCTTACATGTAGAAGCACACATCTGGGTATCGTTGATCTATATGACACTATGAGTAATGCAATTGCCAGGTTTGTTTTTGTTACAGGAATATACTATCTCTGAAACAAAGTATATCCTTGAAAGACCAAGTTACCCGCTGAAGAAATACCCAGTGCAGGAACAGAGATACTTTTAAGCGGCTGTCTTAGGTAAGTGAGCAGCTTAAGTGCTGTTTCCTATTTTGATTTGCTTAATTTCCTGTCAACATGAAATAACTAGGAAATGTGGTGGACAGGGGCGCCTGGGTGGCTCAGTCGGTTGAGCGTCCGACCTCGGCTCAGGTCATGATCTCACAGCGTGAGTTCGAGCCCCGCATCGGGCTCTGTGCTGACAGCTCAGAGCCTGGAGCCTGCTTCGGATTCTGTGTCTCCCTCTCTCTCTGCCCTTCCCCCTGCTCATGCTCTGCTCTCTCTCTCTCTCTGTTAAAAATAAACATTAAAATTAAAAAAAAAAAGGAAAAAGAAAATGTGGTGGACAGGAGACGGGGTGGAGACCTAAGAGCCACATTCTTCTTCCATGCGGTAGAACCACAGCACGTGTGTCTGTGGTCGGCTAGCCCGGTCTCTGTCTCTGTCTCTGTCTCTGTCTCTCTTTCTCTCCCCTCCTTCCCACCCTCTTATTTAATGGTACCTCTTTGAGCTCTAGGCTCTCTTTCCTGCTGTGGGGTATTTACACATGCTGCCCTCCATCTAGAATACTGCTTCCAGACCCTGCTTGGGTCACTTCTATTTATCCTTTGGTCTCGTGACCAAAAAAAGGTATCAAAGGATACCTTTTTAGCGCTCTGCACTTTTCTTGGGAAAAGTATCCTTGTATCAGATCACCTTCCACTGTGGTTGGTGCTCGGTAGGTATCCCTTTATGAGTGAGTGTCGAACGAGGGGATGAGGCCAACTCTAGGATTCAGGTGTATGGTAAGTAGTTGGCCATATGATGCAGTGAATTCTGTTCTTTTCCTCTCCTGCCTGGGCCTAGAATTAGAATAGCTCTTTCTAACAAAGTGCTTCCTGAGTGCCAGAAACTGGTCTGAACACTTTGCATGCATTAGATGAGTGAATGTCGGGGCTCCCGGGTGGCTCAGTCGGTTAAGCGTCCGACTTCGGCTCAGGTCACGATCTCGCGGTCTGTGAGTTCAAGCCCTGCGTCGGGCCCTGGGCTGATGGCTCAGAGCCTGGAGCCTGCTTCCAATTCTGTGTCTCCCTCTCTCTCTGCCCCTCCCCCGTTCATGCTCTGTCTCTCTCTGTCTCAAAAATAAATAAAGGTTAAAAAAAATTAAAAAAAAAAGATGAGTGAATGTCTAATTCTCATAACAACCCTATGAAGTAGGTTCTGTCATTAGTCCCATTTCACAGATAGAGAAACTGAGGCACAGGGAGGTTAGGTGCCGTGCTCAAGGTCACATGGCCAGTGGATGGCGTGGCCAGGAATACGAACATTCTGTGGCCTCCCGAAACCTAGATTGTGTGATAGGGGAGCCCTGGGGAGAAAGAGCAGAGCCCTTGGGACTCTGAGCAAAGTCCGTGGACAGTGCCCTTGAACATCTCCCTCGGGGATCCTGTGTTGCTGTATTATGTAGTCCCTAGCATCCTAGCAACATCAAAATGATTATGAGTCTTTTTAAACCATAAAGGAGTGTGAGATGATATGCTAGGTTTTCACAGTAGTTGGGCTCCAGAAAATCTGGCTCGAGGGTCACTCATGCTTCAGGGCACAAGTTGCTTGCCCACCCCCTCCCCCCCACCTCCAGGGCTGGCCAGGACTCGCTGCCTTTAGCACCGAGGTGTGGGGAGGACAGCTCAGTAATAGCCCATTCTCCAAGCTTCTACCCCCGAACGTTCTGCTTGGTAGATTAAAGGATAGATTCTGGGCCACTGAATCTCCAGTTGCCAAAATAGTCATCTCGGCATTTATTAGGCAGTTATACGGAACAGGGCCCACATAATTACCACCATGGGAACCGGGCCCACATAATTACTGAATGCCAAGTTGTATTGGCATCAAGTTCCAAAACCAGCTGATACGTGGATGCTGATGGGAGGGGAGAGAGTGAAGGGAAGAAAAAAAAATGAGTAACTTCTTAGAAAGTGGGTTTCCTTTGGGGCATCTGGCTGGCCCAGTCCGGTAGAGCATGTGACTCTTAATCTCGGGGTCATGAGTTTGAGCCTCATGTTGGGGGATGAGTTTACTTAAAAAAAAAAGAAAGATGGGCGTTTGGGTGTGTCAGTCAGTTGAGCGTCTGACTTAGGCTCAGGTCATGATCTCGTTGTCCGTGAGTTCGAGCCCCGCGTCTGGCTCTGTGCTGACAGCTCGGAGCCCGGAGCCTGTTTCAGATTCTGTGCCTCCCGCTCTCTCTGCCCCTCCCCCACTCGTGCTCTGTCTCTGTCTCTGTCAAAAATAAACATCAAAAAAAATTAAAAAAAGAAAGAAAGAAAATAGGTTTCCTTCCAAACACAAGTTCCCACCCACTAGGCCTTCTCTGGAAGTGCTCCATGCCACTCCCCGATCACCCCCCACTGTTTGGGTCATGCATTCCTGGGGAGGCAGGAGTTCTGGAGGGCTGTGTCCGTGAAAGTGTTCATGTGTGCAAAGAAACACGGGTGACCTTGGCTCATCTTAAGCAAACAGGGCACTTATTACAAGGATGCTGAGTATCTCAGTGAATCTAGGGAGGATCCAAACAAGCAAGATCAGGCCACTAAAATGGGACGGCTAGAGTCCCCCCTCTGGGTCAGGAAGACAGTCCCAGAGAGGAGCATCCACAGAAGACCCCGTGGGCTTCCACTACCTGTCCCCAACCTTGATTTTCTCAAGGACCGTCTCCCGCTTGGAGACTCCAATTCTTGTCGCTTGCCTTTGCCACTTCGGCTCTCTTGCTGTTGACCAGCTGTCCCCCTCCTGGGTGCCTAGTGATCTCAAGACTGAGGGAAATGAAACAGTCGACTCTTACCACAAAAGGACCAGCAATTCCTGACCCAGAAACAGTGAATCCAGTTGTCTGACAAGGGAACGGGCGGAAGAATCGGGTAGTGGGGGTGGGAATACATCTCTTTCTCCTTATTCTGGATGATTTGGGACTTGGCACTTTTGGTATAAAACAGGTTATCCCTTGTATACTTCAAAATGGTTAAAATTTTATAAACCATGAACATAAAATTTTGTGTTATGTGAATTTTGCCACCAAAAAAAAAAAAAAAAATCCCGTATACCACTCCCCACCCCCTAGTTCTCTTGGAATGCGTGGTTGTCTCTGTGTTTCGGTCCTTACCAAGTGTGTGAGCTGACTGTGTGTGTCTGGCAGGTGCTCACTGAGACTCCGCTTTCAAGGGCGAGCTTCCAGGGCTGTCCTCTGCGACGCCTGGTCCCTCAGGCAGACTGAGGCCTGCTGCCCTCTGCTCCCAAACGAACCTCCACTTAGCACCTCATTCCCGCAGCCATGTATTATAGTTGGTTTTCCTTGTGAAAACCCTCCGAGGAAGAGGACAGAGACTGACCAAACGGCACCAGCTCCGGCCCGCTGAGTTCCAGCACCATGGCTGGTCTGGAGCAGGGGCCAGCCCGCTAGGAATGCTTCCAGCCAGAGGGTGGGCAGGGAACCCAGGCCTCGTGTCCTCAGACACAGACGAGAACCGTAGCACAAAAACCTCTCTGAAATTAAAGAATAGCGGGGTGTCTGAGTGGCTCAGTAGGTTAAGCATCTGACTCTTGATTTCGGGTCAGGTCACGATCTCACAGTTCATGAGCTCGAGCCTCATGTCTGGCTCTGTGCTGACAGCCTGCTTGGGGTTCTCTCTCTCCCTCTGTCTCTGCCTCCCCCCATGTGCCTTCTCTCCTCTCTCAAAAATAGACATTAAGAAATATTAAAGTGGGGCACCTGGGTGGCTCAGTCGGTTAAGCGTCCGACTTCAGCTCAGGTCACTATCTCGCAGTCCATGGGTTCGTGCCCCGCGTCGGGCTCTGGGCTGATGGCTCAGAGCCTGGAGCCTGCTTCCGATTCTGTGTCTCCCTCTCTCTCTGCCCCTCCCCCGTTCATGCTCTGTCTCTCTCTGTTTCAAAAATAAATGAACGTTAAAAAAAATTTTTTAAAAAAAGAAAAATTAAAGAGTAGCAAAATGGAAAAAAAATCAAGAAAGAAACCAAAAAAGGACAAAAGTTAATTAAAATGGTGATTTTTGGTCTGTCTCAGCTCATTAGGCCTCCAGGTCCTAAGACAGTGGTTGGTACAGCTCCCAGCCTCACTCTGTCTACACTGGGCGGGCAGGAATCTGTTTACTCCCTGTCACAGGGGCTTATCCTCAAACTGATGTGACGCAGAGAAGTCAGGTAACCTGCCCAAGGTCACACAGCTGCTCGGTCAGGTTTCCCTAACGTCGCCTCCCCCTGCACTGGAAATGTAGAAGGGGCTCAGACACCAAGGGATCTTCGGGAAGAGCTACTTGCCTAGATTAGGATTGAGCGAAATCACCATCTCCTCCTTGGCGCTGATCCTTTGCCTTTTTCCTCAGGACCACGTGCCGTGCGCGTCGTTGCCGGCTTCACAGCGGAAACTGGAGGAGCATCGCGAAGAACTCACTCATCGAGTCAACTGACACATCCTTCGAGAAATGAACAAGTTTTTGTTATGTGTGTGGAATCACCAGTGTCTCACCCCCTTTACACCAAACCCTGTACTTACTCAGTCTTCTGTACCTAGGTCAGAGTCGTTGATTAAAGTGTTTCCAGTGCGGGGCTCGTATTTCCTTGTCAAGCTGGAAACTTTTTGATACACTTTGTGTGTGCTTGTGTTTTGAGCTTGAATGAGAAAGTAGCGGAGGGTGGGTGGCCGGTGCTTTTATTGGGAGGGCACCTGTAGAAATCGAACAGCTCAGGACGCCTTTGGAGGTGCTCCTCATTTGTGGCAGCCGATGTGTTCTTGAACAGTTTTTTGGTTTTTTTTTAATTTTTTTTAATGTTTATTTATTTTTGAGACAGAGACAGAGCATGAACGAGGGAGGGTCAGAGAGAGAGGGAGACACAGAATCTGAAGCAGGCTCCAGGCTCTGGGCTGTCAGCACAGAGCCCGACGTGGGGCTCGAACTCACAGACCGTGAGATCATGACCTGAGCTGAAGTCGGATGCTTAACCAACTGAGTCACCCAGGTGCCCCAGTTTTTTTTTTTTTTTTCAAGTTTATTTATTTTGGAAGAGAGAGAGAGAATCCCAAGCAGGCTCTGTACCAACAGCACGGAGCCCCATGCGGGGCTCGAACTCACAAGCTATGAGATCATGTCCTGAGCCAAAACCAAGAGTTGCACGCTTACCAAACTGAGCCACTCAGGTGCCCCTCTTGAAATTTTTCAAAGTTTTTCCTTCCTTCCCCCTTCTTCTGCCCCTCCCTCCCCTTCTCCTGCCCTCTCTCTCTCCTTCCCTCCTTCCATCCTCCTCTTCTCAGCTTACATTTTACTTGACCTAGAGGAAGCTGCTATTTACAGGAATAACCCCATAAATCCTCCAGGGAAAAATGGTCAACTTGATTTTCTCTTTTTGGTAAACCTGGGTTTTGTTGTGTGTTTTAAAAAAAAATTTTTTTTCAATGTTTGTTCATTTTTGAGAGACAGAGAGCAAGCGGGGGAGGGGCACAGAGAGAGAGGGAGACACAGAATCCGAAGCAGGCTCCAGGCTCCGAGCTGTCACCACAGAGCCTGACACGGGGCTGGAACCCATGAGCCTTGAGATCATGACCTGAGCCAAAATTGGATGCTTAAGCAACTGACCCACACAGGCACCCCTGTTTGTTTGTTTGTTTGTTAATGTTAGGCTTGATTTACATGAAGTCCACCCAAAACTTGGGAAGAGGGAGCTTTATGTCAGGAGAATTCAGATCTGGCTCTAGGACACATTTGTAAGAGGAGGCTAATTTCTTTGGATTATAGTTTAAACCATCCTCTCACCTTACCTCCCTCCTCTGTTTCCAGCAGTGCTTAATAAATTTCTATGAGGAACGAAATCTTCCTCAAATATTTCTCTGAAAGAGCTACTTTAAGTAAATACATTCTGCAAATATGACCGCCAAAACCACATTTAAAATCAGCTAGAAGGGCGCCCCGATGAAATGCTCACACAGTGTTAAGGAGCACCAAGAGAACACGGCCGGGATGATGTGGGACTGGAGGCTCATTGTCTTCATGGGGACAAGCCCAGAGCCGAGGGGCCTGGAAATGGGAACCTCAATCTTTCCTTCACATTATAACCTGGCATTTTCCTCTACCACACCCTAAATCTCTTTTAGTTTTTCCAGGATTTGGCGAGGGTCAAATTTCCTTTTCTTGTTATGACCACAGGAATTGGTTTGTGTTAGGTAACTTAGGAAAACAGCCTTAATAATTAAAGGAAAAAAAGGCCTACAGAGACAATAAAACAAAGCTCATTTATTCTCTTCGACTTTCAGCCAAGTCAAGGTGTATATGTTACAACAAGCATTTCATTGACCTTTGGAAAACAGCCAACGTACTTAAAATTACACCTGCTTCTGTATTCTGGGTGTGTCTGAGACTTAGAGCTGTCAGTTTGTTACTTTGATGTCTCAGGAGTCATCAAAAATAAAAAAATATTGTGTTACACAAAGGCTGTGGCAGAATCCTCGGAAAAGGATCACTTACAAAGTGTGTAAGCAGCTAGAGGAAATCAGTTCTAGAGAATTGGTATCTCATGGCGGTTCCCTCTCAGACACACACGGTGACATTCAGCGTTCAGTTTCTCTGAAGTGGTTTGAGCATGACTCCTTGATCCCATTTAGGGACAAGATTTTTCAGGGCGCCTCGGTGGCTCAGTTGGTTAAGCGTCCGACTTCGGCTCAGGTCATGATCTTGCAGTCCGTGAGTTCGAGCCCCGCATCGGGCTCTGTGCTGATGGCTCAGAGCCCGGAGCCTGCCTCAGCTTCTGGGTCTCCCTCTCTCTCTGCCCCTTCCCTGGTTGCATTCTGTCTCTCTCTCTCCGTCTCTCTCAAAAATAAAATAAACATTAAAGAAAAAAACTTCATTGCCCATTCTTAAAGTTTGTTTTGTTTTGTTTTCAAATCAATCTTTTTTCTCAGCTAATTCTATTGTTTAAATTATTCTTATTTTACCTTTTTATTTCTCAAGGAATTATTCCCATTTTGAGGAATCATATTGGGGCCAGGATTGCACTTGAGGTGTTTTGCTTTTGGAGGATGTAATAATGTGAATAGTTTTGTGATGGATTGAGATTTCTTTGGGAAGACCTACGTCATCAAACATGATACAGATTCCCACCTGTCTTGCTTCAAGTTCTTATTCCTATTTTGACTTTCACAAAAAGTCAAAGCCTGGACTGTAGTTTACAAGCAGGTTTGATGGGGTCTGGGTTTGCAGAGGCTCCTGGGAAAATCTCCTTGGGGGAGCCTGGGCCACCCCACGCAAAAGCCACCGCACGAAGAGGTATTTCCCTAAGGTCACCTGGCTGACCCAAAGTTAGCTGAAACGTACAGACCCTGCATTATAAATACTATTTTTTTATTAAAAAAATGTTTTTTTAATGTTTATTTATTTTTGAGACAGAGAGAGACAGAGCATGAATGGGGGACGGTCAGAGAGAGGGAGACACAGAATCTGAAACAGGCTCCGGGCTCTGAGCTGTCAGTACAGAGCCCGACGCGGGGCCGAACTCACGGACCGCGAGATCATGCCCTGAGCCGAAGTCGGCCGCCTAACCGACTGAGCCCCCCAGGCGCCCCTATAAATACTATTTTAAAGATGAGAGTGTACATGGTGTGTTTGACATAGAAGGTGGTTGCTTTTATACCGGGAACCGCAGAGGATTGATGAGTTATGCATGCAGGTTGACCTGGCCCCTGAGTGCTGCTCATAATGGCCGTGACTCTACTCGATTATTCCATTAACAGAGCCCTCTGGCCTCCGTGCGGGCAGCCCGAGGAAAGCGCTCTGGCCCACGTGTGACGGATGAATCTTCCAGCACAGCTGTGCTTCTCTGAATAGATGACCCAACCCAGCATTCCCTGGGGACTTGCAATTCTTGGCGAGGACCCCCTCCTCTCTTCCCAGGTCCCGGGAGCCCTGCCGACAGAGGAGGTGCACCCCCTGTTCACCCGCAGTCCCCCCACCCTGCTCCTTGGGCCTGCTCCTCTTCACCCCCGCCCCTTGGGTCTGCTCCCATCGGCCCCTCTGCACTGGGCCCAGGCGCAGCTGTAGTTATTTTGCTCATCAGAGGAAAGAGCCAGTGCTTACTTTCGCCCTCAGAGCTAGGAAATTTGGCAAAAGCAAGGTCGGGCCGAGGACAAGAACTTTTCCTCGGTGCAGATGGGTCATTTCCCAGATGGATAGGTTGTCGAAGCTTCTTCGGCAGAGTGAGGAGCTCCCAGGCTGAAATTTTCCCTTCGGGTTCTGTGCCTTTTACAGTGATCCTCCGGCACCCCCGTAAGTACGTGTTTTCCTTGTCTTTATTTTAAAAGCACCCTGTAGCCCATGATATAATATCCATTTTCCTCATGTACCTGTAAGAATCACCCGCTGGGCCTCATTTGCTCTCTGGGGCTCTGTGGTGACCACAGCTTTGCCTCCACCAAGAGGGACAATAAACATAATGTACGGCGGGCTGTGCTTTGTGTGGGAGGGTCACATGGGGTGGGGGGGTGGGGAATCTTCATTTCGACACCAGAACTCCAAGGTGACAGCACTGAGGGCCACCGTGTCTGCCCCAGATGTGGCGAAGGGGATCTGGGGGCTGTGAGACCGCCCAGTCATCAGGATTAGGACTTTAAAGGGAAGAGGAGGAAGAGAGACCTCTAGCAAGGTGGAGAGTTTGCTCTGAGGTCGGAGAGTTGAAGTACACAGGTTGTCTTGAGCCTTTGGCTTGTGAGTGGTCAGGATGCTTCTGAACCAGCCAGGCTGTGTCCTGCTTAGGTTGGACGGGTGTGGAGGGTGATTTAGTCTAGTTCCTTCCACAGAGGAGGCCAGGACAAGGGCAACAGTTTAAAAAAAAATTTTTTTTTCATGTTTTTATTTATTTTTGAGACAGAGAGACAGAGCATAAGCAGGGGAGGGGCAGAGAGAGAGGGAGACACAGAATCCGAAACAGGCTCCAGGCTCTGAGCTGTCAGCAGGGAGCCGGATGGGAGACTCAAACTCATGAACTGTGAGATCATGACCTGAGCTGAAGTCGGACGCTTAACCGACTGAGCCACCCATGTGCCCCATTTTTTTAAAGCTTTAAAAAATTTATGTTAGAGGGGCGCCTGGGTGGCTCAGTCGGTTAAGCGTCCGACTTCGGCTCAGGTCACGATCTCGCGGTCCATGGGTTTCGAGCCCCGTGTCGGGCTCTGGGCTGATGGCTCGGAGCCTGGAGCCTGCTTCCAATTCTGTGTCTCCCTCTCTCTCTGCCCCTCCCCCGTTCATGCTCTGTCTCTCTCTGTCTCAAAAATAAATAAAAAAATTAAAAAAAATTTATGTTAGAGAGCAAGCAAGCAGGGTAGGGGCAGAGAGAGAGGGGAACAGAGGATCTGAAGTAGGCTCTGTGAGAACAGCAGACAGCCGGATGTGGGGCTCAAACTCAAAAACCTCAAGATCATGATCTGAGGAGAAGTTGGATGCTTAACCAGCTGAGCCACCCAGGTGCCCCGAGGGCAGTAGTCACGTAAAGACCTTACCATCTAACTTTGGAATACTTGGGATTCCAGTAAAGAGATATAATAAAGCTTTTTTCCCTTCTTCCTGCCTGCTCTCTTTTCTCTCTCTCTCTCTCTCTCTCTCTCTTTTAAAATTTTTTCTTGAGAGAGAAAATGTGAGCAGGGGAGGGGCGGAGAGAGAGGAGACAGAAAATCCCAAGCAAGTTCTGCGCTCTCTGCACGGAGCCCTACGTGGGGCTGGAACTCACAAACTGTGAGATCATGACCTGAGCTGAAATCAACAGTCCGGCCTACCCGACCGAGCCATCTAGGCGCCCCTCTTGGCGTTTTTTCATTCATTCGTTTAGTGCCTCAGTTTGCCCGTGCTAGATCAATTGCTCCCAAGGGCACTCTCGTGAGGCATCTGCAGGGAGAACACCTGCATTTGAACGGCTTCTGCCATTTACCGCGTGACTGACTTGGGCAAAAAGTGGCTTAGAACTCTGTCTCAGGGTCCTTCTGTGCGTAAAGGAGGCAGTTACAACAGCTACTTGAAAACGTTAAGTGTTGTAGGCAGATGAGTTAACACATTTAAAGCGCTTTCGATCAGTTGCCGGCACAAAATAAGTCTCAGCAGGTGCCAGCTGTTTATTTGCACCTCATTGAGTTATTTGAGGAAGGTGTTAGGTCTCCCCCCACTTTCTTTTGCTAAGGATACCGAGGCTCGGAGAAGCTAGACTGTCACAGCCAGTTTCCAAACCCTGGTCCGTCTCGTCTCTAAACCTCGTATTCTTTCTCCCGCTTTCCGCCACCCTATTGGCTGTCACCTGATTGTCCCTGAGGCTTGTGCATACCGGATAATACAACCTAAGGGGTTAGACCAAAAGGAACTCAGAACCTTTCCGTAGAGTGACAGGGCAGCTAAGGTCTCTCGCCAGAAGTTGGAATGAGGTTAACCACTTCTTGTAACCAGGAGATGCTGTCTGGTCTTATTTCCGGTCACTGGAATATGATGTTTGTTATGAGCCTTTTTAGGAAGCCAGCTCCCTTCGCCTGTCGCCAACTAAATATCCCTGTTCCTTTTCCTCCGGGAACTGACACTTAACTTAAACTGGTTTTCTTGAACTGAGATTATTACCACACCTGTTTCAGTGGGATGCCTTTCAGGGACAGACCATGGGTACCGGGCGATGTTGCTCCCTGCAAGTGCTGGATTCACGGACAAGGAGCTCTGTGCCACGAAAGTTCATTTGTCGTTGCCTAGGGGAGGTTCAGCGTGGGCCACTGATGACGTCCTTCGTTCATTGATTCACGCCGTCTCCCAGCCCTGACAGTTCACTGCATCGATTCCACCGACTCCTATGGAATCACTCAATTTGTATTAAGCTCCTACTGTGGGCTCAGTAGTGTATTGTGCCCTGGGGATGGGGGGAGGGGCAGGGGTGAGCTATGTAACGAGTATAAGACCCATCCTGTGCCCTCCCGGAGTCTCTGGACTCCCCAGGGCAGTGAGATGTTGCAAACGTGACTCTCAAAATGTGTTACAACCTCCCGTGTCTTCAGGACCAGCCCGGAAGCAGTGGGGTTTGAAACAACCGTGTGTGATGGGGACTGGGTGAAGTGGACAGTGAAAGTTGATGCCCTCCACCTCCTGCAAGGCATTCACATTTTTTTTTTTTTCAATCTTTGAAGTTCAAATCTAAAACAACAAAATGCTCTATGGTCACATAAAGCTGATCTGAAGCTGAATCTTGCCCACAGCCACCTGTTTTGACTTGTATTTAAGACTATTGAGGGGCGCCTGGGTGGCTCAGTCGCTTGAGCGTCCGACTTCGGCTCAGGTCATGATCTCACGGTCCGTGAGTTTGAGCCCCATGTCGGGCTCTGTGCTGACAGCTCAGAGCCTGGAGCCCGTTTCAGATTCTGTGTGTCCCCCTCTCTCTGCCCCTCCCCTGCTCATGCTCTGTCTCTGTCTCAAAAATAAAAACATTAAAAAAATGTTTTTAAAAGAACATTGAATAATGATACTCAGTTATCATCCATAGTTTGTGGAACTCAATTTTATTATGTCATAATCATATCTCATATTAAATTAATAAGGTAGTATCTGATTATGGACCAAGATACTGTGACTTTTCTAAGGCCTCTGAGGTAAAGAAAGAATAGGTTAGAAATAATGAGGTCTTGGGGCTGAGGCCCAATAATTTATTTTTTGACACTAAGGAATAGGAAGACCAGGTAGAGAAGAGGTTTGGAAAAAGGAAATTGGAATCTGATGAAAGGTATGTGTATGGAGAAGAAGGGGGAAACATCCTCTAGGGATATCTTCTAAAGTATTTTAAATGTTAGACTCGGTATTTTAGACTTTGTGCTATAGACAGAAGCCATTAGAATTTGGGGATGAGAAAGCAGACTGTTAATCTGATGGTCCTTGTTCAGGGTGGTTTGGGGGTGGGCAGAAGCTGGAGGCAGGTGGTTCAGCAGGTGGGTGGAGGCTGGCAGCAGGGAGGCCATGACAAAGCCATTGAAGAAGTCTGAAAATTAGGACAATAGAATCTGGACAGGGTGGGAGGGTCATAGAGAAGAAAGGGGCCATTAAACATCAGGAAGACATAATCAGGCAACTTATTTTAACGGTGCTTTAATGCTGCGTGGGGTGCAGGGAGGGGGAGACTGGCTCCTGTAAGAAAGAACCGGCTGGCCTTGGCTGAGTTGTGAAGTGAAGGTGGGATTATTTAATCATCAGGAATAAAGTATTGATTGAGAGAGTAATTACTGTGCCGACATAAGGACACAGTAGCCTTTATTTCATAGATTTGTATAGATATGTGACCTGAGTGAGATGAACTCAGGACTAAATAAAAGAGGAGGCCAAGTCAAAGCTTTTGGGGAGGGATTCCCAACCCCCCCCCCCCCCCACCCATGGTGTGTGTTTGGCAATAGGGCCAGAGCAGGGAACACTTGGGATTATGCTGTGGAGTGGGTGCTGAGAGGCAATGGGGGGGGGCGCGGGGCTCCTCTTGGATTCAGGTGTGGGTTCTTGTTACTGGTGCATATTCTTCCTATTGTGAAGGTGTCATTGTGGTAAATAGACTTTAGAGGATTATCAGGATACGTGTTGCTCATTCAGGAATTACGTGGGAAGAGAAGACGGAGGGATGCACATGGCCAGTTAGCACGTCTGAACAGAGGCTCAGCCTCGGGCTGCTCACTTCATAAAGAGGCAGCGCTGTCGCTCAGGGGCTCCCTCAACCTGATGCGCCCCCCCCCCCCACAAAGCGGAAGGATTTAAATACATGAATGAGCCTCTGTAGACCTGCCTTGCAACTTCAAACCCTTTGAGGTCAAAGAAGGGAGACATTGTTATCATCCTAGGTTTCAGTGGAAATAAACCACGATCTTGAAACCACGATCTTGAAACCACGATACCCAGTTTTGAAAAGACAGACTACAAAAGAATTGACAAGGTTGATTTTTGGGTAAGCTCAGTTTAAACAGATGCCGGAGTGGGGCGCCTGGGTGGCTCAGTCGGTTAAGCACCTGACTTCGGCTCCAGTCATGATCTTCGCGGTTCGTGAGTTCGAGCCCCACATTGGGCTCGCTGCTGTCAGACTGTGAGCGCAGACCCCGCTTCGGCTCCTCTGTCCCCTTCTCTCTGCCCCTCCCCCATTTGCGCTCTCCCAAACATAAACATTAAATAATAAAAAGTGATAACTTTTAAAGAGGTGGCGATCGGATACCATCATGCATTGCCTTTTTACATTGCAGGTGGTTTTTTTCCAGCTTTATTGAGATATAATTGACAAAATTGTGATGTATTTAAAGCGTACAGTGTGATAGTTTGATATACGTATACATGGTGAAAGGATTCACACCACTGAGTTAATGAGTACATCCTTCACCTCATGTACTTACTCTCGGTAAATGTCCATTATACAGTACAGTCAAGTATAGTCCCCGTGTTGTACATTAGATGAGAGTTTGTACCTGTTTACCGACCCTTCCCTCCTCCCCCCACCCCACAGCCCCTGGAAACCACCATTCTACTCTGTTTCTGTGAATTTGACTTTTTTTTTTCTTCTGATTGCACATACAAGTGATACGATGCAGTGTATTTTTCTTTCTCTCTTTGGCTTCTTTCACAGCAGACTGCCCTCCAGGTTCATCCATGTTGTTGCAAATGGCAGGATTTTTGTTTTTAAGATTGAGTGACATTCTGCCTTGTGTAGGTATCACATTCGTTTTATCCACTCATCCATCATCAGTGGACATTTAGGTTGTTTTCACATCTTGGCTATTGCGAATTGTGCTGCGATGAACCTGGGAGTTGCATATCTTTCTGAAATAGTGATTTCATTTCCTTTGGATACGTGTCCTGAAATGGGATCGCTGGATCTTATGGTAATTCTATTTTTAATTTCTTGAGGAGCCTCCATATCGTTTTCCACAGTGGCTGCACCATTGACATCCCATCAACAGTGCGAGAGGGCTCCCTTCTCTCCATATCCTCACCAGGAATTGTTCTCTCTTCTCTTTGATAATAGACATACTAGTGGATATGAAGTGACATCTCTTTGTGGTTTTGATTTTCATTTCTCCGATGATTAGTGATGTTGAGCACCTTTTCATGCACCAACTGACCGTTTGAATAGCTTCTTTTTGGAAAATGTCTACTCAGATCCTTTGCCCATTTTTTTTTTTAATTAAATTTTATTTAAATCCAAGTTAGTTAACATATGGTATAGTAATGATTTCAGGAGTAGAATTTAGTGATTCATCACCTACAGATAACACCCAGTGCTCATCCCAACAGGTGCCCTCCTTAATGCCCATCACCCATTTAGCCCCCACCCCCACCCAACACCCCTCCAGCAACCCCCCTCAGTTTGTTCTCTTTTAAGAGTCTCTTATGGGGCGCCTGAGTGGCTCGGTCGGTTAGGCGTCCGACTTCGGCTCAGGTCATGATCTCACGGTCCGTGAGTTCGAGCCCCGCGTCGGGCTCTGTGCTGACTGCTCAGAGCCTGGAGCCTGTTTCAGATTCTGTGTCTCCTTCTCTCTCTGCCCCTCCCCTGTTCATGCTCTGTCACTCTCTCAAAAATAAATAAAAAAAATTAAAAAAAAAATAGTCTCTTATGATTTGCCTCCCTCTCTCTATCTTATTTTTCCTTCCCTTCCCCTATATTCATCTATTTTGTTTCATAAATTCCACATATGAGTGAAATCATATGATATTTATCTTCCTCTGATTGACTTATTTTGTTTAGCATAATACACTCTAGTTCCATCCATGTTGTTGCAAATGACAAGACTTCATTCTTTTTGATTGCCGAGTAGTATTCCATCACACACACACACACACACACACACACACACACACACTTCTTTATCCATTCATCAATGGACATTTGGGCTCTTTCCGTGATTTGGCTGTTGTTGATAATGCCTGCTATAAACCTTGGGGTGCATGTGCCCCTTGGAATCAGCATTTTTGTATCCTTTGGATAAAATACCTGGTAGTTCCTTTGCCCATTCTTAAGTTGGGTTCTTTTTGGCTGTTGAGTTGTGGGAAGTCTTGTGTGCTGTGATTATGAACCCCTTATGGACAGATGGCGTGTCTCCTCCCATGCATACATTGCCTTTTCATTTCATGGATGGTTTCTTTTGCTCTGAAGAAGATTTTTAGTTTGATGTTGTCCCGCTTGTTTATTTTTGCTTTAACCTTCACTTTTGGTGTCAACTCTGAAAAACTCATTGCCAGGATGGGTACAGCTTTTCCCCTACGGTTGCTCCTAGCAGTTTGACAGTTTCAGGCCTTACATTCAAGTCCCTCATCCATCTTGAGCTGATTTTTGTGTGGGGTGTACGTTAGGGTTCCAGCTTCATTCCGTTGCGTGTCAACGTCCGGGTTTCCCAGCACCATTTATCGAGGAGACTATTTTTTCCTCATTGTATATTCTTTGCTCCTTTGTCAACAATTAATTGAACATATATGCATGGGGTCACTTCTGGGCCCCCTCTTTGGTTTCATTGACCCCCGTGTTTATTTTTATGCCAATAACATACTTTTTTGATTACTATGGCTTTGTAATATTATTTGAAATCAAGAAGTGTGAGGACTCCGTCTTTCTTTTCCTTTTTCAAGATTGCTTTGATTATTTGGGTTTTTTTTTTTTTGTTTCCATATAGAAATGAAAGATTGTGATTTCTATTTCTAAAAAAAATACATTGGAATTTTGATAGGAATTTGGTTAAATCTATAGAAAGCTTTGGGTTGTATGGACATTTTAAAATCCTAATTCTTCCAATCTGTGAGCCTGGAGTATCTTTCCATTTGTTTATGTCTCTTGCAATTTCTTTCATCAGTGTTTTCTTTTTTCATTCATTTATTTATTTTTTTAAATGTTTATTTTTGAGAGAGAGAGCACAGGTGGGGGAGGGGCAGAGAGAGAGACACACACAGAATCTGAAGCAAGCTCTGAGCTGTCAGCACAGAGCCTGACACCGGGCTCGGACCCACGAACCATGAGATCATGATCGGAGCCAAAGTCAGACGCTCAACCATTTGAGCCACCCAGTCGCCCTGTTTCATCAGCGTTTTAGTATTCAGAGTCCAGGTCTTATACTTTCTTGGTGAGATTTATTCCTAAGTGTTTTATTCTTTTGTTTGTTTGTTTTGTTTTTTTGGTTTTTTTTTTGTTTTATTCTTTTTGATGCTAGCATAAATAGAATTTTCTTAATTTCTTTTTCTAATAATTTGTGGTTAGTCTGTAGAAACCCAACTGATTTTTGTGTATTGATTTTATGTCCTGAAGCTTTGCTGAATCTGTTTATTCTAACAGTTTTTGGCAGTGTCTTTTGGGTTTTCTATACATTATATGTCATTTGCAAAGAAAGACAATTTAACTTCTTCCTTTCTGATTTGGATGCCTTTTATTTCTTTTCCTTGCCTCATTGCTCTAAGATTTTTTTATTTTATTTATTTATTTATTTATTTTTCTTTATTTTTCTTTTTTTCTTTTTCTTTTTCTTTTATTTTTATTTTTTATTTTTTAATATATGAAATTTACTGTCAAATTGGTTTCCATACAACACCCAGTGCTCATCCCAAAAGGTGCCCTCCTCAATACCCATCACCCACCCTGCCCTCCCTCCCACCCCCCATCAACCCTCAGTTTGTTCTCAGTTTTTAACAGTCTCTTATGCTTTGGCTCTCTCCCACTCTAACCTCTTTTTTTTTTTTTTTTCTCCTTCCCCTCCCCCATGGGTTTCTGTTATGTTTCTCAGGATCCACATAAGAGTGAAACCATATGGTATCTGTCTTTCTCTGTATGGCTTATTTCACTTAGCATCACACTCTCCAGTTCCATCCACGTTGCTACAAAGGGCCATATTTCATTTTTTTCTCATTGCCACGTAGTATTCCATTGTGTATATAAACCACAATTTCTTTATCCATTCATCAGTTGATGGACATTTAGGCTCTTATCTAAGATTTTTTATACTGTGTTGAAAAAAAGTGGGGATAGTGGGCATCCTTATCTTATTCCTGATCTTACAAGAAAAACTGAGGTTTTCACCATTGAGTATGATGTTAGCTATGGGCTTCTGTATATGGAAGCGGTATGTGTTCCTTCTGTATAAGGAACACAGATGTTCCTTCTGTATATGTTGAGAGTTAATCATGAAAGGATGTTGAATTTTGTCGAATATTTTTTCTGCATCTATTGAGACGATCCTATGATGTTTATCTGAGGATTTTTGCATCTGTGTTCATCAGAAACACTGGCCTATACTTTTCTTGCAATGTTCTTGTCTGCCTCTGATTTCTGGGTCATGCTGGCCTTGGAAAATGAGTTTGAAAGTGTTATCTCTTCTATTCTTTGGAAGAGTTTGAGAAGCATTTGTAATCTTAAAAACTTTTTTTTTAATTGTTTCAAGTTTTTATTTAAATTTGAGTTCGTTTACGTGTAGTGTAATATTAGTTTCAGGTGTCGAATTTAGAGATTCGTCACTTACATATGACACCCAGTGCTCATCCCGACAAGTGCCCTCCTCAATGTCCGTCACCCATTTAGCCCATCTCCCCACAACCTCCCCTCCTGCAATTCTCAGTTTGTTCTCTATAGTTCAGAGTGTGTTTTATGGTTTGCCTTTCTTTTTTTTCCCTTGTATGTTTATCTGTTTTGGTTCTTAAATTCCACATATGAGTGAAATCATATATATCTTTCTCTGCCTGACTTATTTCACTTAGCATAATACACTAGCTCCATGCACATTGTCGCAAATGGCAAGATATCATTCTTTTTAAAATCTATTTATATTTTGAGAGAATGTGTGTGAGCAGGGGAGAAGGGCAGAGGGAGAGAGAGAGAATCTTAAGCAGCATGAAGGAGCCGCGGGGCTCAATCCCATGACCCTGGGGTCATAGCCTGAGCCGAAATCGAGAGTTGGACGCTCAACCGACTGAGCCCCACAGGTGCCCCAAGTTTTATTTTTTTCATGCCTGAGTAATACTCCATTGTAAAAATATACCTCACATCCTCCTCATTCATTCATCAATTGATGGACATTTGGGCTCTTTCCATATTTTTGCTGTGACTGATAGTGCTGCTATAAACATCAGGGTGCACGTGTCCCTTCGAATCAGTATTTTTGTATCCTTTGGAAAGGATTGGTATTCTTTACATGTTTGGTAGAATTCACTAGTGAAGCCATCTAGATCTGGACTTGCCCATGCTGGGAGGTTTTTGATTACCCTTGCTTTCCATTTGCATGGATTTTTTTTTAGACACTTTGAGGCACCCCCTCAATGGTTAGGAACACAGGCTCTGGAATCCGGTTTGAGTCCCAGCTGTGTGAACTTGGGCAGATCACTTCATCTCTCTGAGCCACAGTTCCCTTATCTGGAAAATGGAAAAGTAGGAAAATAATACCTGCTTGATAGGAGTGTTGAGAAGGATAAATGCCATTAAGCGTGTAAAACATTTAGGAGTGTGCCAGGCACACAGTTCACACTTGGTAAGGGTAAACAATGACTGTAAGTTGTCTTGAAAATTTTAGGCCACCCAAAGTTGAGTTAGAATTAATACTCTAGCTTCCTGGCCTTCTCTGGCTGTCAGTGTCTGGTCAAGAATGTTGACACTTTGGGGCACCTCAGTTGGTTAAGCATCTGACTCCAGCTCGGGTCATGATCTCACGGCTTGTGGGTTCAAGCCCTGCACTGGGCTCTGTGCTGACAGCTCGGAGCCTGGAGCCTGCTTTGGATTCTGCCTCCCTCCCTCTCTGCCCCTCCCCTGCTCACACACACACACTCTCTCTCTCTCTCTCAAAAACAAACAGAAGTTAAAAACAAAAAAGAATGTCTATACTGGAGCCAGATTGCTGTGTGAGCTCAGCTGTGGTCCCAGGCAAGTGAACATCTTGTAGCAGTTTCCTCCTCTTTAGAAAGGGGGTAACAACACTACCTACTTCATGATGTTGTTGAGGTTAAATGAGTCAACATATGTCAGGTGCTAAGAACGGGGCTTGCCACGCAGTAACTGCTGTGCAAACATCTGTCCAGTAAACAAAAGCGAGCTTCCCGTGTGCTGTTCTCCTGGCGCCCCGACAGCCATCCTGGCTGCACTCATCCTGGCGGGAGAAAACTCCCTTGGTGCCTGCAGCAGCTGGGCCAACATCTTGAAAGAAACTGGACTGTTACTTGACTTTGAGTGTCATCTTTATGGAAGGTGGTGACACCCAAGAACAGAGTATGTGCCGGGGCACCTGCGTGGCTCAGCCGCTTTAGCATCCGACTTCAGCTCAGGTTGAGATCTCACAGTTTTGAGTTCAAGCCCTGCATCAGGCTCTCTGCTGTTAGCGCAGAACCTGCTCTGGATCCTCTGCCCCCCCCCTCCCCCGCCCCTCCCCTGCTCTCTCTCTCTCGCCGTCTCTGTCTCTAAATAATAAATAAGCATTAAAAGAAAAAAAAAAAAAAGAATCAGATAGGTGGCTGGCTGCCTGGAATGGTATTCCTGGAATGGTATTCGAGCAAACTTTTCCTTCTTGCCAGAAAGGCAGACTCAGTATCCTTGTAGCCTGGGTCAGCCTTGTTTGCTTTTCTGGTTTTCTCATGGACTACAGGTGGCATGTTTTTCGCACTGGCGCCTCCTGACCTGGCGAAAGAGCTTTGAGTTTGTGTGTGCTTAATGTGAAGTTGACACATTCTTGTCCGTCTTAACTTTTCTGGTGAAATTAGGAAATGGCGGGACTAGCGTCTAAACCCAGGGAATTAAAGCCAATTTGCTGTGCTGGGAAGACAAAAAGCCAGGTGTTGGGGGAAGATCAAGCTGGCCTTCCTCTTGCTCCCCTCCCGGTGCTGCTTTATTAATAACTTAGGTAGGAGTTACATAGTAGCACTTTTCTGACATGTGACAGGCCCACCCATGTTCCTAGGACCTGGACGTTTCAGTATCCACCGGTTCATTCTGGAGAAACATTTTCCCCTCCCGGGAGTCTTCGGCTCAGGCAAGCCTTGCTGCTGGGCTCTCATTATTCTTGCCGAGCTAAGCAGACGACCTCGGAAACACAAACACTCCTTAAATGAAAATTACATTTGTATGCTTGGTGGAAGATCAAAGTCATGTTTCAAATGCACGTGCCTTCAGCACTTTGTGAAGAAGGCGGTGCCCCTAAAATGAAACAAAGCATGTTTGCAATGAAGCAATGGTGCCCTTTCTCCTGCGCCCCCGCTGGGACCAAGCACTCCATTCGTTTCAGTGGGTCTTATCCTCACCCTGGAAAACAGGCCTTTCTCTGCAGGGCCCGGAGGAGATGAGGCAGGACCTCAGACCCTCATTTCTTCCCCTGGCGGCCAGACCTCTGACTGAAATTCCCAGAGGAGGCAACTTGGCATTCTCTAAATGCCCTGAAATGAGGGAGGAGGATGCAACGTCCTCATAACCTGGCTGATAGCTGTCCTGAGTCTCGGAGGAACGGCAGCTACCAGAGCCACTAATGTGTCAGGAAAAGTCAGCTTCTTGAGGGAAAATGGGGTGGGGGTGGGGGGGCTGGGATCCAGACACTACCGCTCAGGAGTTTGGTTGATTCTGTATATTACTTTCACGACTTCCTTGCCTCCATCTTTTGATAAAGGGCACTTTTCTCCCTAGGTACTAACACCTGATTGCACTCCCCGAGGCCAGGGCTTGGAGCTCCAGGCTAGTGAGGCCCCCTAGAGATCAGGGAACCGTGTCTAGAGGAGGTCGACGCTTTTCCTTCCCCTTTCCTCCAACGAGAATAACAAAAGGGATACTGATTTCATCTGGGCTTTGGGGGTTTACTGATACCTGTGCGGAACCTCGTGATACAATTGGCAAAGTGGAGATTTGTAGACGAAACCTGGAGTGTCTCAGTAATCCCAGAGACGTCCTCCAAATCACGCGCGGCCCTGGATTTTCCCAGTGAGAGAAGAAATGGTGCATCAGGGGTGTGGTTAGATCTTAGCGCTTAAGAGTTGTGGCCTCACGTAGAGCAATGTCCCCAGGCATCTCCCACCCATGGTCAGTAACTTCATACGCTGAAATGCAGCACCTAACTCAATGTATACAGATCCACATGTTGTTCCCAAAGCTAATTTCACAAGGCCTCCTTCTGGTTTATATTCTATGGCTTTCACTTAAAAGATCTAAGATTGCAGGGAGGGAGGCGTACCTGCCAGCACAGGAGGGGATGTTAAGCCCCGTGTGGGGCCCAGAACAAAGTCTACTTCCGGCAGGTGGGGACAGTTACATGAGATTTATGGACCAAGATGGCAAAAGTGAACTTCACGTTGTACTTTGATTTCAGAACACGTGAAGGGGTGTGCTCTGTGAATGTGCTTCTTAGCCTCACACACGAAGCCTGAGCACTTCAAAGCCCTCTGCGTGTCTCACAGAAAAAAAGATTGCCAACCATTGTTTTTACTTAAGCCCCATGTGATTTTTTTTTTTTTAAGTTTACTTATTTTGGGGCTCCTGGGTGGCTCAGTCGGTTAAGCGCCCGACTTCAGCTCAGGTCATGATCTCGCGGTTCGTGAGTTCAAGCCCCACGTCAGGCTCTGTGCTGACAGCTCAGAGCCTGGAGCCTGTTTCGGATTCTGTGTCTCCCTTTCTCTCTACCCCCCCCCCCCCCCCCATTCATGCTCTGTCTCTCAAAAATAAACATAAAAAAAAATTAAGTTTACTTATTTTGAGGGGAGAGGTGCAGAGAGGGAGGGAGGGAGAGAGAGAATCCCAAGCAGGTTCCATGCTGTCAGTGCAGAGCCAGACAGGGGTCTCGAACCTACCAACAGTGAGATCGTGATCTGAGCAGAAATCAAGAGTTGGACGCTTGACTGAGCCACCCCCCTCCTGCCACATGATCTTTTAGGAAAGAGGCAATATTCTAGGTCTTATACTGTTTAAGTGAAAATGTCCCATTTTCAGAAAGAGCTTCCCTTTATAGAATGGGGGTTGCTTATTAAGTTTCACTAGGTTGGATTTACTGTTTGTTCTAATAACCCAGGTAAGGCCAAGTGGTGAAAACTATAATTTTCGGTCATGTCAGTTGGATGTCTGTGGGTGACCCATGTAAGTGGGGGACGAGGGTGTACAGGACTTTTTGGCAGGAGGCACTAGCTTTTATGAAACGTTTCATGTGCTACGTGCATTCCGTCTATTTTCTCATCTAATGCTTAAAGCAGTCTCACTGGGCTCTGTGATCGCTTGCTGGGCAGTTAGAAAATACAGAATAGTTGCTTGGCAAATTGTGTCTGCTTGGCATCATGTCAAGGCTCTGCATGACCATTTCCTCTTTCCGTTCCAGAAGGGAAGATTCTTAACATCTGCAAAGCCAACACCATTGCCGGCCCACTGCCTGATTATAAGCCAAACACAGTTTTCTCAAGCTATTCTAAGAATGGGGTGTGTTTTTAATAGAGGGCCTCGTCCAATGGTTTGTTGAGAAATAGTCGTTTATTAGAGCTGATAACACCATCCCTCTGTATAGGAGTAGACTTTGGGCAAGAACCAAGTCATTGGGGGTCCTGCTCAAGTACACTTAATCTTCCAAGCAAATCTCTAAGTGATGTGTTGGGTGTTTTTATCTAATGTTGCCTCAAGAAGGAAACTACTCTGAATTAGTCTGGCCACAGACTAATGTTTGCAATGACAAACATTTCTGTGAGACACTGCCCTCCCTCAGTAGGGCCTAGGGGGTTGGTTGTCCATTTGTTTGCTATCACAGACTGCTAGCAAGGGCACCAGCAGAACCCTGTCGTGACTCAGGTTCCGGGCACGACCTCCCCGAATACAACATTTGTAGTCTATAGTCCCATTTCTGAGGGCAGGAATGGTCCTTCAGTGAAACCAGGTCGCCATCATATTGAGATAAGACCACCTCCCAGTATAGTAATTTCTGGCCAAATCACACCTTCTCCATCTCAGCCATAAAATATGGACGAACTATTTATAACCTATGGCACTGCATTTCAGCCTTATCATCCCCACTGATTCACATGAAGAATCAGATTACTTTTCTTTTTTTTATTTTTATTTTTATTTATTTTTTATTTTTTTTTTCAACGTTTTTAATTTATTTTTGGGACAGAGAGAGACAGAGCATGAACGGGGGAGGGGCAGAGAGAGAGGGAGACACAGAATCGGAAACAGGCTCCAGGCTCCGAGCCATCAGCCCAGAGCCTGACGCGGGGCTCGAACTCACGGACCGGGAGATCGTGACCTGGCTGAAGTCGGACGCTTAACCGACTGCGCCACCCAGGCGCCCCAAGATTACTTTTCCTCAAGCCCGGCTTTTTCATTCTCGAGCATAAACAGTTTTGAAAACAATAATCCGTTTACAATCTGTCTCCACCTTCCCACGCCCCACCTGAGTGAGATAAAAGATAAAGGAAGAATAAGGCGGGGGAAGAAAGAATGACGGAAGTATTTATTGAGACTGAAATGGAACATTGGTTTCTTTTTATGAGTTAACAGCACAGTGTGTTAAGAGGCTGGTTACAAACTCACTCCAAAATGAGGATGACCTACAGTTCACGAACAGCTCTGCCAACTTGAGTGCCTCCAGTCGGAGACAAACGGCCAAGGGGGTAGGACCTCTCGGGCCTGAGATAAGTTATGAATACAGTTGCGTTGATAGATTTACCTCCAGTGAACACCCCCAGTATTTGCAATTTAAAACGCACATGGAATCAGTCCTGGTCCATATCTGCGGTGTTTACATGACAATCCAGTATCATTCTCTTGTAGATTTCAGGGACAGGTGGTCAACACTGAGCATTTATTTACTTTTCCTGTACCTTTGGGACAGTTTCTGGTTTCTTCGATAGAAAAGCGCAGGCTTAAACTGGCTACTCAATACTGCAGAAACAGGATTATTCTGGATCTCATTGTAAATACAAGTTTTTCTGTTCAGTGTTATTTACAAGATGAGTGCTGAAGCACAGACTTTTTAATAAGCTATCTTCATAAATTAGAAGAATGACAGGACATGAATTTTAATTAAGCAGGGCCGAGGTGACAAGATTACGTTAGGACAATCGTCCCTTCAGGAGGAGACAAGTTTGATACAATGGAAGAATTTCCCTGAACCACGGATACCAACATTTCGTGCTGTGGGGATCAACTCGTGGACTTACTCTGCAACAATCCAGGGTAAGGACAGTGCTTTTCCGACCAGGGTGACTTGTTCCACCAAAACCATATTAAAGTACAATTTAGCTGGTAGTTTGCCACTGTTGTTTGGGCCCTGATAGGTACGAAATGGCAAAGAACCGTCATTTTTTGAGTGGGTGTAACTGACCTTGGAAGAATGAAGCCTTCCAGTTGGATAAAAACACATCCAGCCTTATGTGAGTGACATATCTTCATACTATCTTATATAGAGCCGATATGGATTCCTTCCCAGCAGTAGAGTCTAGAAGTTGTAGATGAACGGCCACCTTACTGTATCACCATAATACATGTCTGCTATGAGGCTGGTACACAGACGTGGAACGGACAATACAATTTTTCATTCTCGTGCTCCTGAGAGAGGAGTTGGGATAAGCCCCAAAGCAGATCTGGATTGAAATCGTAGTTATTATTCAAGTACAAGGAGAGCTCTTTATTTCCCATTGACAGTTCAATTCTGATCTCTGTCTGGCAACTTATATGAAAATAATAAATATATACATATCTATATATATATCTAGCTCTATACTGAACACTGGGTTACTAGTTACCAGTGTTCCAATACAGTACATTGAAAAAAGAACCCTTCTCCCTTCCTGCAACACCCCTCACCCGTCTTGAAACTGTTATTGCAGAACTGTGCTGGTCTGTTTTCCTTCAAAATGGTTTCTTTGACGTTGGCTGGAGATGAGTTAAAAATGGACAATTTGGCACATTAAATGGGGGGGGGCAGCAGTGGTAGTATTTACATGCATTATAATCTATAAAAATGTGAGAAGTCAAAGGAAATCCATGCCAATAGAAAGCTTGAGTAAAAATTTGTAATTAAGGAGTCTTTTTTAAAAAAAACCCAAACACTGGACTGCGTATGAGAAAGCAAGTTTTCTTCCACACCCATTACCTAATCCAATAGTTACTACTCTACCTACTTCCAAACTTTCTCATAGAATTTTTACATTGCAGACAATACAGCTTTCCTTTTAATCTGTTTTCTTTCATGGTACCCCACCTGGAGAGCAAAAGCGGTGAACCCAAATATAGAAAATAATCTGGAGGTCTATATATCAAATCAAATGTACAACTGGCCATCAGTGTGTTTCTTCTCCTTATTGAATGTTTGAATTTGCTAAGAGATGACTCTCAGGGAGCTGTCCTTCCTCGTTCCTGGTCCTATGAAGCCAGGGGTTCTAGAACTGTGAGGTCTGGGTGAATGAGATGCTGTCGGACTTGTCTACCGCAAAGCCTCCGTTGACGTAGGACTTCTTGGTGTCTGAGTTTTCGTTATCCAGTATTGTGGATTCCAAGGCAAAGGGGTTCACGATGTTGACTTCAGATGAAACATCCATTTGCTCCAGTTCCTTCTTGGAGAGCTTCTCCACAATGCCCGTCCCGAACGCATCACCGAGGACGTTCACCATGGTCCTGAACCGATCCCTGGGGAAGAGAGAGGGGGAGTCAGACAGGAGGCCCAGATTTCATTTCCATTTGCCACTGGAGCGTTCAGGTACGAATTAAGCAGATGCAGAGAGTGCCATCCTCGTGGCTGGATGGGAGGCTTCTCTCCTCACAGGTCTAGGGCAGAAGGTGGCTCATGAAAGTACAGAATGAGTAACCAGGTTCCCTGGGCGTGTGCTCCCAATAAGTCACAACGGACCCTCGTAAGCCCAGCACCAGTTTCCCCAAATTCCCTCCTCTCCTCCCCAAGAAGCGTGAAGAGAGTCTTTACAAATATTTTGGGGGAGCCGAGGGAGGCTCAGAATTGAGTGAGCCTCTCACTCCTAACCTCCGTCTTGGGGCATTTCCCGGATCTGTCTCAGCTAAGGTGAGAGGACCCTGTGGGTGGTGTTTCTGCCAAAGGGGGAGTGTGTGTATGTGTGTGCCTCCAAGTGTTCCTGTGCGTTTGTGTGTCCCTGGTGTAGTCGTTTTTCTGCGCCACCGGGTCCCTCTAGAAGCAAGCCAGCAGGGACATAGGGTCAGAAAACAGAGGTCAGCCGAGGAGCGGCTTTCTCCTTATGACACCCCCGGCCGGCCATAACCCCGAGCTTGGAGAGGACCCTGTGGCAGGAAGGCGCCCTGGTGACAGAACACTGGAGCACTGCTGGTGGGAACTGTGCACGTGACTACTTCTGTGAGAACTACACCTGCAGAACAGACCTCCGCATCTGGGTGCCCTCCTGCGATTCAGAACGAGGCCATGGAATGAACCAGACCCTGGTATGAACCAACTAGAGTCTTTTTATTCCATGGATCACACTGGACCTTTGGCTTCTCTGGGTGTCTTGGAAGTGAAGGTCACTAGTTCCAGAAGAATCGGGCAAAGGAGACAACTACAAATCCACCATGGTCACTAGAAGGAAAACGAGAAGTACTTGCTTCAGGGGTGGCGTATCTTGGCAAGAAAGGGGCCACCTCCGCTGGGGCTGGGGGACACAGCCAGCTGCTGAGGGGGGCCCCCATGGCACACCTTCCCCGGGGCAGGAGCCTGGGCCTTCCAGGGCGTGACTGTCTTCACCATCTCAGCTGCTGTTTGCAAACCACACAGTGCCGGACTCCCCGGTAACCCTGGGCTGGTTCCGAGTAAAGGCTCAATACGCAGCTACACTCGCCCCTGAGGGCCAGGGGACAGAGCGAGACCGATGCACAAAGCGGGTACCAAGATAAAGCTGGGGACCAGGCTCGTTCCAACCTGAACCGTGGGGAGGTCACACAAGGCACGACCTTGCCCAGAATTTCTGCTGTGTTCGTCAGCCCTCTGTGCGTGTGTCCATGCATGCACGTGTGCTAGAGAGTTACAATGCAAATGTTCCAAATCATTCTAATGATAAGAAAACCTGCCATTTATTGGGCAAATGCTGCCCACCAGACACTGTTCTAGACACGCTGGTCACATGAGCCCACTCAGACCCCGCACAACCTAATGAAATGCACAGAATCTGTCCCATCTCACGGATAACACAACTGGGCCTCTGAGAAGCTAAGGGACATCCTCGAGGTCAAAAAGCTGTTGAGACACTGAACAGCGATTCAAACTCAAGCTGGTCTTTCCCCCACAGCTCCTACCATGGCCCCTGATGATGTTGAAGATCTCGGGAAGACGGGTTGACTTCAAACCAGGCGCTTCTACACCTATGACGCTGACCCCGGGCCGGGATAGGCGAGGGTGGCCTATGGGGTTTGGAATACTTGTGACTCTGTCTTCACCTTATCATTCTATGTGGATCTCCTCCCACCCCCCACACCCATCCTCCAGGTAAAACAAGCTAATGGAGATCACTGGCCTTTTAAAATCACTGCCGCAAGTTATGAGGAGTTAATTTTTAAGCACGTTTTATCAGATGGCCTGGCCAGAGGGAAACTGAAGCAGCAACGGATGGCTCATGAGGCAGTGGCAATCTGAGGACAGAATGATGACAGACTGCAGGTTCTGCAGGGCGGGGAAGCCCACCTCCCCAGCCGGCAGAGGCAGCGCATTTATGCCAACTCACAGGAGCCAGTCGACAGCAATGATGAGGGTGACGTCCTCGGCGGGCAGGCCCACGGCACTCAGCACGATCACCATGGTCACCAGGCCGGCCTGCGGCACCCCCGCGGCTCCGATGCTGGCGGCCGTGGCCGTGACACTGCAGCCAAAACACACGAGCCGAAAAGGAGTTAGACACCTGTGTCTCCCTTCAGGGCCCCTGGCCTGGAACCTTTAGTCCCAATGGCTGTTACGGCCGTGTTCCCCCCACATTGGCCGGTCAGGATCTGTTCTCTGCTGAGCATCAGCTCTGCCTCGTTAGGGAGCGGTGGGGGACCGAGAGAAGTCCATCTCCTTCCGCGGGGAGACACGGCAAGTCTCTCTAACGGAAGGAAAAGGAGACGAGCTGCCTGAGTGCGCTCAGAAAATGAGCAAGAGGGCTATTCAAGAGGAAGGCGAGAGTTTTACCACCTGGGGTGTTTGTGGAAGGCATCAGCTACCTATCCGTGTGTCCATCCCCTTCCATAAGTGCCAATTACCTCGCTGCCTGCCTTCTTTCTCCCTTCGTCCATCTGTTCACCCAGCCAGTCATCAACTGGCATCTCATATGTGCCAGGAATTTACGTTGCCTTGGAGGATGGTCAAAGGGAGGGTGGTCCGGGTGGATGGCAAGGGTATTTCCAGGAAAGACAAAGGAATGAGGCTGTGGTCAAGCATGTTTTATGCACTTTCTTGACATCATGAGACTCTTGGCTTCTGGGAGCTGCCTGATAGGGCACTGAACTGAGAACCAACCATGCTTCCTGTGCAAGATACAAGCGTTTATTCCTGACTGCTCCTTTGGCCAGTGGATGCACTTGCTGCAAAAGGAAGAGGGGTCTGGAACGAGGGGAGGCAGCTAAGTGAACTTCCTTATGACATATTTAAAAAGACCCCTCTTATGGGGAGCCTGGATGACTCAGTTGGTTGAGTGTCTGACTTGATTTCAGTTCAGGTCATGATCCCAGGGTCATGGGATCAAGCCCTGTGTCAGGCTCTGTGCGGAGCATGGAGCCTGCTTAAGATTCTCTCCCTCTCCCCCACTCTGCCCCTCTTCCCTGCTCATGTGCTCGCTCTCTCTCTAAAATTAAAAAAAAAACACAAAGTCTAAAAAGATCCCGCTTGGGCAGGTAAAATGTGGTGCTAGGGAGTCCTCTCTTTGGAATGTGCCATTTTTTGTCAACAGTATCATCCTTATTTAAGTCTGGTCATTTTGGAGGAAACCATGCCCTGAAAAGTCCCTGAATCTGAATGAGCTTGACAGGACACCCACTGTACTTTCTGGACACATGTTCTCATCCTTAGTCCAAGGAAGCCAGTGGGTTGAAAGGGGGAAGATGTAGAAACAGTCCATTTAAACTAGAAGAATCCCTGGGGTGCCTGGGTGGCTCAGTCGGTTGAGTGTCCGACTTCAGCTCAGGTCATGATCTCACAGTTCATGAGTTCGAGCCCCGAGTCAGGCTCCATGCTGACAGCTCAGAACCTGGAGCCTGCTTTGGATTCTGGATCTCCCTCTCTCTGCCCCTCCCCTGTTCACACTCTCTCTCTCTCTCAAAAAAAACACACACACACACACACACACAAAAAAAAAAAAACAAAACATTAAAAAAAAAAACAGTACGGGGCACCTGGGTTGAAGTGTCCGACTTCAGCTCAGGTCATGAAGTCGGTTGAGTGTCCGACTTCAGCTCAGGTCATGATCTTGCGGTTCGTGAGTTCGAGCCCCGCGTCAGGCTCTGTGCTGACAGCTCAGTTCGAGGGTAAGGTCAAACACAGGCCAGCATTCTTTGACAAGTGTGTTTTCCTCCAGGGGCTGTGGCCACCAATTTACAGTAAATGAGAGATTTCTGGGGCTGTCCCAATTCCTCTAAAAGTTTCAGGCCTACATAATCCTTTAGATCTCTTCTGACTTAAGTACTCTTTGGAAAACCCAAGTTTATGTCAATGCTGGTTGAAAATATTAAAAAAAATTTTTTTTTCAACGTTTTTTATTTATTTTTGGGACAGAGAGAGACAGAGCATGAACGGGGGAGGGGCAGAGAGAGAGGGAGACACAGAATCGGAAACAGGCTCCAGGCTCCGAGCCATTAGCCCAGAGCCTGACGCGGGGCTCGAACTCACGGACCGCGAGATCGTGACCTGGCTGAAGTCGGACGCTTAACCGACTGCGCCACCCAGGCGCCCCTGGTTGAAAATATTTAAACTGAATATATCGGTGGGCTCAAAACCCGCCTGGTCAAAGAAAACTCTGCCCTTGAGCCTTGACCTTGCTTCCTAAACTTTGGCCATTTGACTTGGCTTTGGTCTGAGACTGGGAATTATAAATCTTCAGATGGGGTAAAAAATATAAAAACGTATTCCTTCGGCTTGAATATATTCTACTTTGACTTTAAAGGGTTTTCACAGAAGAACACACAATAACCATCAGTAGAAAGTACTTTCCTAGCATTGATCTAGTTTTTGGACCGGCACTTAGGTCTCCAGACAGGCGGGGTCTGGGGTGTGAACTGAAGCCAGCATGCGTTTTAGCGTCAAGAAGACCTGGCTCTGGGGGGCCTGGTGGCTCAGTCAGTTGAGCGTCTGACTTCAAGCTCAGGTCATAATCTCACGGTTCATGGGTTTGAGCTCTGCGCTGGGCTCTGTGCTGACAGCACAGAGCCTGCTTCGGATTCTCCCTCTCTCTCTGCCCCTCCCCCACACCCCTCAAAAATAAACAAACATTAAAAAACAACAAGACCTGCCTCGGCTGTTTTCACTCACAGTGTGTCCTTAGGCAAGTTCCCTCCGGATCTCAGTTCTTGCCCGGAGGATGGGGAGACTGTCTCCCTTGCAGGGCTCCAAGAAGATTAAATGAGGTAATATAGGAAGGGCATCCAGTATGAGCACCAGGATACAGCAGATGCTTAAAAACTGATGGCATCTCTGGGGCCCCTGGGTGGCTCGGTTATGTGTCAGACTCTTGATTTCAGCTCAGGTCATGATCCCAGGTTTGTGGGACTGGGATCGAGCTGAGTGTGGAGCCTGCCTGGAGCCCTCTCTCTCTGCATGCACCCCCCCCTCCCCCCCCCTTGCTCACACACACTCTAAGATAAAAAAAAACCCAATGCCATTTCTGCTATTTAGCTGCCATCAGTATTCGTATTACTGCTAACACAAAACAATCACTATTATTGCCCCTATGGCTCCTTTTCCCCTCTAAGCTCTTTGAAGGCCCCAAATCCAGTAATTCTCTTCTGTTACAAGAATATTTGCCCCATCTTCAATCAGGTATAACCTTTGATTAGTGACTATTATGATAAAACCACAAAAGGGTTTGTTTTGGGCGGATGGTGCATATGTTTCCTCGATGTCCAGCCCAAAAGCACCACAGAAAAGAGATGAACTATGGGATCTCTTTAACCGTCAGCCACATGAGCCACAACTGTAACTTGTCAAGGGAAAAATCATGTTTCTTATTTCATTCTGTCCCAGGCAGAGCCAGAGAGGGTTTTAAATTTTAGGTCAATGATTACTCTGGGCTTCACAGTTGTGGTTGTTGGCTACGGGCCGGTGGTTACTTATCGGCAATTCTGCCTGAAGAATACAAGGGATGCATGGCTGGCTCAGTCAGTGGAGCGTGTGACTCTTGATCTGGGGGGTCGTGAGTTCAAGCCCCATGTTGGATATGGAGATTGTTTACAAATGAAATCTCAAAAAAACCCACACACAACACTAGAGCAGGGCAAGAGGTTTTGATGTGAATTATTTAGCCTCTAGACCCAAAGTTTACTTCTCTAGCAGTCAGTTTAAAAAAAAAAAAAAAACAAGGTTAGAAATATCTAGGAAATGTTAAGACTGAGGGGGTGTGTGGACTTCATCACAAAGTGGCAAATGCCCAAAAGAACGGGCGCTTTCCACTGCTTGGAAATCAGTCCAATGCAGACTGGGTGCCACAGGCCAGGATGAGGGAGTTGGAAAGTCTGCTGGGAATGGCCAGAGTCACAACCACTGGACCACAGGTGGCTGCGGAGCTTTCTCAGACGTGACTCAAGGTTTCAATTTTAACACACTCATTGCTGTTCCAACCACAGGACTTCACTCTAGCTCTTTGGGCTCAAGCTTCTTAAGCCTCGGACACTTTTTACAGGCCAGGCAGCATCGGTATTGCCTCCCAGCTGATGTGCCAAATGGTCCACTTTGTACCGGTCTTCAGTTAACGCCGAGCAAATGGCAATAAATACTTTATGATTTAGGGCTGGGGAAAATTTAAAAATATACTGTATTAGGGGCGCCTGGGTGGCTCAGTCGGTTAAGCGTTCACTTCGGCTCAGGTCATGATCTCGCGGTTCGTGGGTTTGGGCCCTGCATCAGGCTCTGTGCTGACAGTTCAGAGCCTGGAGCCTGCTTTGGATTCTGTGTCTCCCTCTGTCTCTGCCCTTCCCCTGCTCACACTCTGTCTCTCTCAAAAATAAACATTAAAAAAAATTAGAAAAAAAATACCGTATAAGAACATTCTCGGAACTTATTTTATGCCTGGAGTTTATGCCTGTGCCAAGTGCTGGGGTTGCAGCAGTGAGTTAACTCGGCAAGGTCAGAGTCCACCTCGCGTAGGGACCTGGTTTAGTTGGAAACTCCCACTGTACACTTCATAAAAGTCTCCAGATTAACTTTCAACCCAATCCATCCCTTCCAAGCAGCGCAGTCCAGCAAAATTTTCCATAATGGCGGAACTTATTTCTGTACTGATGGAACCTTCTGTGTCCGTTCCGTCCAACCTGTGTGTGTGTGGCTAGCGGCTACCATCTTGAACGGTGCTGTTTCAGAGAACCAACTATGGAAAAATTCACGAGTGGCATTTGCAGTATCTACTTGAGCAGACAATATCGGTCTTCACCTGAGTAGAATTCTCTGCTTGGAAATCTGTCCTCTCTAGGTTTCAGGGCAAGATTTGTGGCTCTCCTACTTTTATTCTTTTTTAAAATTTTTTCTTTTTTTTTTTTTTAAATGTTCATTTATCTCCGAGGGAGGGAGAAAGGGAGGGAGAGACAGAGTGTGAGGAGGGGAGGGGCAGAGATAGAGGGAGACACAGAATCCAAAGCAGGCTCCAGGCTCTGAGCTGTCAGCACAGAGCCCGATGCGGGGCTTGAACTCATGAACTGCGAGACATGACCTGAGCAGAAGTCAGAAGTCTAACCAACTGAGCCACCCAGGTGCCCCTCTCCTCCTCCCTTTCTGTTCCTTCTTGGTCTCCCTCTTGGTTCTCCCCTCTCTGCCTGCCTCTAATATGAGGATTTTCTAGGGCTCAGTCCTTAGTCCTTCTCTTTTCTGCACAAACCTTCCCTATGTAATGCCCTCCTAACCGTCTCAACATCTCCTGAGGGCTCACTACATATACACCATTCTAAGCATTTTGTATGCACTGACTTAATTACCACCACTTGCATAAAATGTAGGTACTCTTATTATCCTCATTTTATAGGTGAGGAAATAGAAGCTTAGAGAATTCAAGTAACTTGGCCAAGGTCACAGCTAATCATGGTGAAGCTGAGACTCGAACACGGATGACTGACTGACTCGTGACCCATGTGCTTGGTGACCACCCTCCAGCTGATGAGTCCGACTTCCTTATCTGAAGTCAAGACCACGTTTCTCACTGCAGAGTTCTACCTGGATGTCTTAAAGGTATTTCAAATTCAACGTGACAAACAGCGTAAGCTCTTTGTCTTCCCACCGACACTTCTCTTCCACTAGTGCCTGTTCTGGTGAGCGCCATTCATCAGTCCAGAAGCATCCACCAACCCTGGAGGTCATCCTAACCTTCCCCCGTCCCTCACTCTGAATCCACTGATGCCCCTTGAATTTGGAAGCCCTTCTCCATCCTCAGGGCCAGTGCCTGGATGGAGGCCTTTTAATTCCTTACTTGGACTCCTGTGGTGGTCTCCTAGCTAGTCCTCCAGCTAACTCCTGTCCATCCACCCAGTCTACCCACCGTATCACAAAGTTAGCTTTTAAAAATGCAAATTTGCCCATATTATGAAAGACTGAGCCCCTCCATGAGCGCCTCTCACAAAGCCTTTCATGAGATGATCCCTGTCCACTCGTTTCTCTGTGTTCTCCACATTGTTCTCTTTATGTAGCCACATCCAATAGTCTGAACTCTGTAACTAGGCCATGGTTACATCACAAACCCCTGCCCATGCTAGTCCTTTTATCCCAAGTGCTCTTAGGTTCCTTCTCCTACTAAATTCTTACTCCTCTTCTAAGACTTAGCTAAGCTTTTTCCTCTTCCAGGAAGCCTCTCATCACCTTCCCTTCCTTCTTTGGTGCCTTCTGTGTCCCCTCAGACCTCCACTAGAGCCCTTATCACACCACTCAGCATTTATTTAGATATCTATCTCCCTTACCTACTGGGGACCCCCTGAAAGCAGGGCCTGGCCCTTATTCAATCTTGAATCCTTGGCACCTACTGTGTGCCTAGCACCTAGTGGGTGCACTGAACTGAGAACAGTGATACCTTTGGGTATTCAGACCCTGAAGCAGAAACCTTCCACACTACGATTCCACTTCTGGTAATGTGTTTAATCTTGGGAAGGGACTTTAGACCAAGAAAATCAATCCACCAGTGGACCATTCGTGAGCTCCCTTCAGATGACTTTCACCTGCCACAATTCCAGTAACAGAAATGAAAGTAAGCGTGGCCTCGCGCCCTACCTGATAGTGATGATCTGCCCGATGCCCAAGTCCAGGTCATTCAACTGTGCGATAAACACAGCCGCCACCGCTTCGTAGAGCGCAGTCCCATCCATGTTAATGGTAGCCCCGACGGGCAGCACAAACCTAGTGATCCTCTTGTCCACCTGGTTCTTTTCTTCAGCACAGCGGAAAGTGACAGGCAGTGTGGCCGAACTGTGTGATAAAAAGAGAAAGGGGTCGGGGCGCCTGGGTGGCTCAGTCGGTTGAGCGTCCGACTTCGGCTCAGGTCACGATCTCACGGTCTCACGGTTTGTGAGTTTGAGTCCCGTGTTGGGCTCTGTGCTGACAGCTCAGAGCCTGGAGCCTGCTTTGAATTCTGTGTCTGCCTCTCTCTCTGCTCCTGCCCTGCTCACACACTCTCTCTCTCAGAAATAAACATTAAAAAAAAATTAAAAAAAGAGAGAAAGGAACGTATGGTCTAGGAATGCTGGTGCTCAATCCCTGCCTGAAGAGACGCTTCTATTCCCGAAACTAAACCAAGAGCCCAAAGCATGCTGGCACTCTGGGCAGGTCCAGGAGTGGGAACGTGCTGTGTCGGCCATTCTCTGAGTTACACCATAAACCCCTTCTGGGCTGCAGGCCATGCCATGAGGGCAGGGAATATGCAGTAGGGTGAAGCAATATGCTCCAGGATGCGCAGGGGGAGAAGACAGAGGTCCTTCCTGGAGTTAAAGCTAGCTACAGAAGGACAAGCTGTGGCCGGTGCTTGGTCAGCTTCACAAGTGGCCCGTACAGCTCTCAGCCGCAGCCAGTAAGAGCTGATTAGTCTCTGCAGCCCAGAGACGTCCTCCACACACTCCTCGTACATTTACCTGGAAGAGATCATGAGAGCCGTCAGAAGAGCCTGGGCCATTCCCATGGCGAACCGGAAAGGGTTCTTCCGAACGACTATGAAATAGATCAGTGGGAGAATGACGATGGAGTGGATTGCCAGCCTGGAAACAAGTCAAAGAAGCAGATTCTTAGATGACACCACCTCCTCATATTAATCCTTTTTTTCAAACAGCTTTTTTACTCATGATATATCATTTGATTTGCATTATGACCCAAAAGAAAATCAGAGGTAGGGCAGGTCTCCATTCCGGCAGTGAGGGTGAGGACATTCACTTAGCAAACGAAGTATCTTGTCAAAGTCGGCGGTGAAGCCAGTAGCTGAATCCACATTTCAGAGCTCACACAACACTTACATCATGCCGCCAAGCTTTTGTACAAGCTATTTCTGCCAACAGGTGCTAAAATGCTTTCACCTGCTGCTGCTGCTGAATTCTTATCCCTCCTCTAAGACTCAGCAAAAGGTCCCTCTCCTCCAGGAAGCCTTCCTTTACCTTCCCAGGTTGGGCAGACCCTTTCCTCTGTCGTAGGTTTGTGGCTCTGCACAAACCTCTACCATAGGCCCTTATCATAGCACTCAGCCCGTCTATTCCCTGGACCACTGCTGTCCTGCTGGATGGTGCCCACCATCTAGTAGGCCAGGCAGGCTGTGGTAAGGAGGAAGTCCCTGCTCTCCTCCAGTCATACTGGTGGAGTCTCCTTCCACCTACTTCAGGACTGACCCTCTTTTCTTTGTTATTCTTGCCTTCCAAAACTATTCCTTATTTCACACTGAGATATATAGGTTACACAAAACAGGGGGCCTAAAAAATGGGACCAATCCAGCAGATGCCATATAGTGTCCACGTAAAGCGTTTACAGATCAGTTATTCAAAGCTGAAAACAATAAGAAGTGATCATTGTTAATACAGATCCTGAAGGTCCATCTTGAGGGTCTTCACATAGAGCTTGTGGCTAAGAACTATGAGAAGCTGAGTTTCTGTTAAAAACCAAGGTAGGGCGAGAGAACAGAAACCAGAACTGTGTTAGAAAATGGCTCAGTATAATAAAACTCGGCCAAATGACTGCCTGGACCCAGGCCCTGTCCTCGAGAAGGGTAGATGGCCCTGCTGCCTTACCACTGGGGCCCTGAGATTTGACAATGGCCCTCACACTGGAGGAACCCAGGCTTCTTCTTGCTGGCTGGCAGGGCGGTGCTTTTGGTAAAGACAGATAAGCTCCCCAGTGCACCTGCCTTCCAGCAGGTGAGCTCATTGCTCAAGTTGGGCGTCTGGGGGCTACTGACCTGTGCGAGTCAATCTGATGATACTTATTCATTCCCTTGGTCCGTGTTTCTTAACACCTGTGACGAATCCTGTTCCTGCTAGATATCCGGGGCCAGCATTCCTAACTTATCCACCATACCTGCCCTTAAGGAGCCAATGACTGGGCTGCAATAAATATGCAAACGACCTGTCCCCTGCTGCCTTCCAGCTTTTACACAGTACCTCCCAGCTGGAAGAGTTTCCCAGCATGCTCCCTGACACTTGGATGATGCATGGTGTGGCAGTGGTGCCCGGCCCCACCTGCAGGGCTGGGACCAACCAGCCATCCCTTCCGACTGGCTCAAGTCTCCTTCCACGTAGGCCCTGCCTAATGTCTTTCTTGGGGCTGGGGTACCTGTGGGCCATTCCTACTAGTTTGGTGAGTTTCCATCCTTGAAGAAGTGAACGCCAAGAGAGGCTACCAGTGGGTCTTGCTCATTTTAAAAAATGATTTTAACACAACTAATAAAGGCAGCAACAAACCATGGTCCAGGCTGTTCTGCCGAGATCTGGCAAGTAGCACAGTGGGATCCTCCTCCAGTACAGCTGTTAAAGGGCAGCCCTCCTCCCCCTGCTCTCTTATCTCTCAACCATCTTTCCCTGCACAGGGGAGAAGCCGATTTTAACCAAAAGGCAGCTTCTCGGCACCAGTCCGTTGGCCCAAAAGAAGTTGGCTGCTTCCTCCCTGGAGTCGGACGTACCCACTCAGGACGGTGGCCATGTAAAGGCCCAGCTTGCGGAATATTTCCCAGTCTTCAACCTCTATGATCTTCCCGGCAATCAGGAACAAAATGCCAAGTGGCATGTAACTAGAAAGCAAGCATAGCAAAGACACTTCTGTCATCTGGTGTCTTTTCAAGGTGGGATCGCTGGGGAGGAAACGGGCCGGGGCACGCACCTTGGCCTGGCACGTGTGCTCAGCTGGGAAGCACACCTGCTACACGATAAAGCCAAAGTTTCGGCCTCAGTCCCTGGTGGACCCCTGGCGCCAGGTTTCAGCACCCGCACATGTGTCTTAAATCCTACCCACCTCAGCCACCCTAGATGAGCAGACTCGACAAGAACGTGTGGTTAAATGAGTGCATAGCCCATGCCTCACTCCCGGTACACATACGTCCTGCTAACAGTCACAACGGCAGATCTCGTTTTTGCCTGATCCCCCAGATATGGCCCCCATGCTCTTCCTGGCCTCAGTCATCTTGTTCCCCAGGAGGCAGTGTCAGCCACAGAGCAATATGATTAGTAGTAGAAGTGGTCAGAACAGCCCTGTTTGCAGAGCTCTCATTACGTGCCTTGTATTGGGTTAAGTATTTGACGTGCATCATTTCCCTTGATGCACTTCTCCCAAATCTAGGGGCAGATTTCTATTATCCTTTTTTGCAGATGATGAAGGTGAGGTTCAGCGGGAGTAAGTGGCTGAAATCACGAAACCCTTTGAGTCACTGTCACTGTCTACACTTCAGAGTCCATAATGTTGAAACAACTCAATATAAGTGGGGCAGGGATCACCTAGAAAAGTTGGAGTTTGGCCTCTCCAGGGACAGGGTGATGCCACTGGTATGCTGACCCAAATGGTAGTTTTCATCTGGATGGATTAGGGCCTGTGCTGTACCAGTTGCAAGAATTTTGAACATCACTTATGCACGGGGCCTAACAAGGAAAGCACCTTGTGTTGTGATGTGCAAAGAACCCTTTCAAATCTTTAATTAAAGAAAAATTTTAAAAATATTTATTCTTGAGAGAGAGAGAGACAGAGTGTGAGTGGGGGAGGGTCAGAGAGAGAGGGAGACACAGAATCCAAAGCAGGCTGTCAGCACAGAGCATGATGCGGGGCTCTAACCCACAAACTATGAGATCATGACCTGAGCTGAAGCTGGACACTTAACTGAGCCATCCAGGCGCCCCTCAAATCCTTAATTTAAGAGTTATTTCTTAGAGGGACGCCTGGGTGGCTCAATTGGTTAAGCATCTGACTGTTGATTTCAGCTCAGGATCTCACGGTTTGTGAGTTCGAGCCCCATGTGGGGCCCTGTGCTGACAGCATGAAGCCTGCTTGGGATTCCCTCTCTCCCTCTCTTCCCCACCCTCACTCTCTCTCTCTCAAAATAAATTAATTAAAAAAAGAGTTATTTCTTAGATGAATGCTGGTTGGGTGTAAGACGATCAAGGGCTTTGGCAGAAAAGACAATAGCTAAAACCTAGATTCTTGTTAGTGAACTAACTCCCACGTAATACACATAGTTACTGAATGCTCTAGTGTCTTGATATTCTATGTTCACCCTTCCTAGGCTTCTTTACTCCAATTTTGAGGGGGCAACTGTCAGGAGAAGCAGGATGGCATTAACAGGCATCTGCTCACCACATAATGATCTGGACGATTTTCATGGTTGCATCACTCAGAGCAGTGAAGAAATCCACCAGAATCTGTCCTTTCTCTCCCATTTTTCCAATGACAAGTCCAAAGACGAGGCAAAAGACAATCAAGCCCAGGACGTTTATGCCGTCTGAATACATGCCTACGACTTTGTATTCCTTTGTTTTGTTCTGTGGGTCAAAACCAAGAGATATGGATGCGTGATTAGAATGCTGCTGGAGAGCAGAGGCCCCGAAATGGGAAGATACGACGGCCACACCTACTGAACTAGTAATCCACCAAAGGCCACCATACTTGGGGACAAAAAGAAAAAAAAAACAACCCAAGTTTTTACTGCCCCCACCATCTGCCGCTGAACTTTAAAGTGATTTTTTTTTTCTCTTTGTCTCTCAAAAAATCCAAACTTGAAGATTTCTTTTGAAGATGTCTTATTCTGGGATGTCTTATATTAAAAATTTTTCTTAATGTTTATTCATTTTTTAGAGAGAGAGAGAGAGAGAGAGAAACAGAGCACAACCAGGGGAGGGGCAGAGAGAGAGGGAGACAGAATCTGAAGCAGGCTCCAGGCTCTGAGCGGTCAGCAGGGAGCCTCATGTGGGGCTCGAACCAACTGGGATATCTTACATTTTTAGTAAGAATTGTAGATTTGAGGTGCTTTTCAGAGTTATTCTAACTACTAGCTACATTTGGAGTCTGTGTGAAAAAGAGAGGAATTAATAATGCAGGAACTGCAAAATATTTAGCAGGGTGAACATTTTTAGGACATTTTACTATCTGTTGTATCATGATAGTAAAACACAGGCGCATTCTTTACCGCCTCTGATCCTGGATGACCAACAGGATTGTAGAGATATAAATATTAACCAAATACCAGCTACTATAAGCCATTTCATTATCTTATCCTGAGTAAGAACAGCATGAGATATGCTGAGACACAACCTCATCTGAGTGGTGCAGCGTGAGATTTCACTGAGAGATTTCACAGGGAGATAACATGATCTGAGTGCCGCAAGCCAGGTTTATAATGTATTATATATGGTTGATAAGTTACTGGGGTGCCATTTTTTACTTATCATCTGATATGCTCAAACTCATATTTATCGAGCAGCTAGAGTGTGCTGACTGCATTGGTGACTTAGAAGTCTTAAAATACAGCTAGACAGATAAGATTAACCGTGAGAAAAACAAACCAATGGTAGCGGGAGGGTGTGTAATTAACTGCGCGGTCAAGTTACAGGCCTCGGGCGGAGATTGACTGGGGGCACCGGCGGTTAGGGAAAGCTAAGCCTGAGCGGTAGGGGCAGCCAAGAGATGAAGGCCAACACCAGAAACATGGCATAAGCAGAGGCCAAAGTCATCCCCAGGCCGCTGCACCCTGCCTGGAGAATTCCACTCATCCTTTATGGCCCCCAAACTAATTTAAGCCTCTCTGTTAAAAGCCCTGGAGTAAGCACCCTGTCCTTCCCTATTGCACTACTCATCACTCGTCACATGAGGGCACAAGCCATGTCTGTCTTTGTACCACTGTCATCCCAATGCCCAGCAGGGCCTGGCTCACAGGGAGTGCTCAAAAAAATCTTTTTGGGGGGCGCCTGGGTGGCTCAGTCAGTTAAGTGTCCGACTTCGGCTCAGGTCATGATCTCACAGTCCGTGAGTTCGAGCCCCGCGTTGGGCTCTGTGCTGACCGCTCAGAGCCTGAAGCCTGTTTCAGATTCTGTGTCTCCCTCTCTCTCTGATCCTCCCCTGTTCATGCTCTGTCTCTCTCTGTCTCAAAAATAAATAAACGTTAAAAAAAAACAATTAAAAAAAAACAATCTTTTCGGAACCACGTGGAAAGGCAGGAATAAGGAGTAACTGAGGAGGTGGGTCTGGATGGGAAAGAGAAAAGGCCACTGGGAAGGGAGCCGGGAAACCAGGGAGGAGCCCGGCCATGGAGGGCCACAGAGCCAGTCGGAGGACTTAATGTTTCCTGCAGCAGGAAGCTGGAGCCAACCGTGGTCTCTCTGATTTGAACCAAGTCTACCAAACATTTCTTTCTTCCTTAAATCGTTCCCTTCTGGGTGGGGGCAGAGAACGCTCAGCAGAAACCTCTAGGACTACAGATTTACTGCTTCGGGCCCACACAGTCTCATCTCCAAAGCTGAAATGCCAACCGCTCTCAAAACCTAATGGATTTTATTCATAATTGGATGGCGAACTCCTGGTGGCAGAACTGAGGTGAGGCTGCTTGTGGTTTATTCCTCTTTACCTGGCAGGGCGTTCTGCTGCAGGCATACTGACGTCCTCTGTCCTGGAGGGTGCTTCCCAACCCCACTGAATTGAGTTGCATGACACACAGTGCCTGCGCCGCATGGCCCGTCGAGAGTGGAAAACTCCGGACCCCGAATCACATCTGGGCGGAGAGTTTTGGAGAAGCAACGTGGCCTTGTATTCCATATTTAGGTGGTCTTGCAACTCTAAAGCAAGAGGTGCCCAACTCAACTCAATGGAGTAGTGGAGAGTGTAGACGCAATGGGGCTCACCCTCTTCTCTGGGTGGTTCAGAGGCTTCTCGTAATGCCTGGTGGTTACGTTTTACAAAGTGCCACCCACCAACAGTGAGTTAGCAAATACTGAATCCTTGCTCCCAGGGGAAATATAAGGTCAGGTTCCGGGGAACCAGGGTTCACAACATTTTCATCAGATAATCAGCATATAACCTTGCTGTAGGTGTTTCTGTTCAGAAACACATAAATATGTAATGTGTATTACTGAGTCATTAACACTGAAGTCACAACCGACACCCTCAGCCTGAATGAAGCTGATCTAACACACATATAATTTTCCATACGGGACACTACAGCCTTCTCGGCCTCAGAACCACTGACAACACTGCAACATTATGCTTGGGGGATGTTTTAAACAGTAAAATCACCATGGAAAAGCACAGAGACATGAAAAATGTGGCATAAACATGCTACTCAAAGGACACTTGTTTACAATAAGAGAGCTGAAACAAGAAGGCAGAGCTTGGGGTGCCTGGATGGCTCCGTCGGTGGAGCACGTGACTCTTGATTTCAGGGTTGTGAGTTCAAACCCCACATTGGGTGTGGAGCCTATTAAAAAAAAAAAGGGCTTAGCCTTGTTCAGCCTCAGAGGGCCATGTGTGCATTGGGCGACTTAAACTTTTCACCGCTCTTTGTCTGCAAATGACGTCAGAGCGTTGTGTTGATTCTGGGGGGGCAAACACATTTTAGCCAGAAGACGAATTCGCAAGTAATGAGGACCGACTGTATCTCTGTCTCCTGCTTGCTCCATGACTCAGCGCCTGCCTGGGGCGGGGGCGGGGGGGAGAAGGGGTGCAGGCAACAAGGTACCTTGGAAATGGCAGTTGTCATGATGGCTGTGACAGATGCTTGGGTCATGTTCATCCCGGGCTCACTGGGAGTATTCACTTCTTCACGCTTGGTTTTATACTGCACATTGGAGGGGAAAAAAAGACCAAAGAAACAAACAAAATAAGAGTTTTTCAAGCACCTGAGTCTAAACCATGGGAATATGTGACTCTGGCTAACTGAGTGCCACTGAAGCCTTCTGCCTCTGTCACCTCTCTCGGTTACAGATTTTGATAGTACCTCCCATGAGGTTTGGGAAGCCAAAGTGAGACCATAAAATCCAAACCCTGATTCCCATGGCCACCATTCAGTGATGTCAGAATGTTGTCTTTCATAGTAAAAGATTAACAGGGCAACAATGGGAAAGAAAGTTTGGGTTGTTGTTTTCTTAAATGTTTATTTTTGAGAAAGACAGAGCATGAGCAGGGGAGGGGCAGAGGGAGAGGGAGACACAATGTGAAGCAGGCTCCAGGCTCTGAGCCATCAGAACAGAGCCCGATGCGTGGCTCGAACCCACAAACCATGAGATCATGACCTAAGCCAAAGTGGGAAGCTTAACTGACTCAGCCACCCAGGTGCCCCGAAAGTACAGGTTTTATTTGGAGGTGCTTTGACAGACAGACTCTTACAGCGATCTTATCAATCATTTTGTTTCTATTTGTTTATTCGTTTCTCATTTTTAATCTGGGAGGAACACCTCATTACTTGGGTAACTGTAGTCACCCTGACTTTAATAAACATCAAGAAGTAGATGGTTATTCCAGCAGCAACAGTCCCTTTAGGGCTAGTCCATGAGTGAGATTTCTGTTGAATTCCCTTCCTTTGGCTCTGTTTGGTCCTGCAAGGCTTCAGCAGAGAGGTTTAAGAAAGAGCTAGTATACCACGACACCAGGCATAAATGTCACTCCTTCGAGACACTGCCAACATCAAGAACCTTACAAATGACCACTGTGGCTGAGCCGCAAAGGCACCCTTGAAACAGAGGTGGTTCTGTGCCTCTCGGAGGTCGGCAGGGAACAACTTCATTGCCATTTTTGTTGGTACACACAGAGGTCTCTGTTCATGTAATTTATGTAAATGAATTCGGCAGTTTGTGATAGACTCAGCTGTCTTAAGTGCACAGATAAACAAGAGAAAAGGGCTGTAAGGAAATGGGAGTGAAGAGATTGTTCAACTTTCCTAGAGGAAAAAAATCACGGCTTTGTTACATCGCCGGGGAGCCGGAGGGTCAGCAACGGGTGTGTAGTGATTAAGGAAAAGACCGAACACCGGGAACACCCACCACCCGTGTGGGTTCGATACCGCTCTCCCAACACGAGGGAGAAAGGAACAGGGAGTCGGAGGGTTGCTTTTTCAGTGCCTGCATCTGGAGACAGCCTAAGCGTCTCCACAAATATCACGTGGTTCTCAAAAACACAGGCACAAGAGCCCACATTTTTAAACACTCTTTGTTCGACAGGTTCCTGATGGCTTCATCTGAGCTCTCTTGGGGACAAGAACGTGTCACGGAAAGGGAGCAGCGGGGTCAGTAACAACAGGGACTTCTCTGGGACCTGAAGCCCAGAGGCACCTGCGATTTGCTCCACATTCACACTCGAGGGTGGGTTTCCTGCCATTTTTTATGTGCTCATTCCACTTCCTGGGTCACAGCAGGGAACAACGATTCTAATCAGTAAAGCGAAGAGTACAGCAATCTGAAGGCAAAAGTCGTTGTTCTTACCTGCTGAAAACAGGCTTGGACAAGGTTCTCCGGGAACATATTCCTGTTGGAGACATGAAAAACAGTGTCACGTTACAGCACAAGTGTTTTGTTTTTGTCACACCCAACGCATGGGTGAAGGTGAGAAGAATCTGGTTTCTCCTTTGCAAAATACTTCCTTGCATTAAGATTTTTTTCCCCCGCTGAGCTTCAACCGAGTCTAGAAAGTTCTCTCACACAACCATCACTCAGCTGAGTCACTGAGTAATTGGTACGCTCGCTGTCCTCGGTGAAACAATGCATTGGCAGGTGGACACTCCCAGTCAAGAGACTCCTTTAATATTCTGTACGCTTCTGTTTTCATTGACGAGAAAGTATGCCTACCGAGAGTCCGGGGCATCTGTTCCCAAATTCTTTATGCCAAATGAGAATATCAGCATAATGACTGAATTAAAAATGATGTGAGTCAGTGAAATGGGAGTGTGAGATGGAAGGTGTGGTTTCTCATCAAAACTAAACTCAATGCTTCGAAACTCGACCGAAGCCAGTGACTAAAATTTCTGTGGGTAAATTAGGTAAGGGGCGTCCGCAGAAATGGAAAGAAAAACTGGCAGGATGTGGCACTCAGCATTCTTTATAGTTTCTAAGGATTTTGTTGTGTACTTCGTGAAAACTGAACCTGGAAATTGTACACCATGCCTTTACAAGCACAACAGGTGCAAGAAAAATGATACAGAATCACAGTCAACTGACACGCTCAAAGAAAAGGTTTTGGCCCTACATCAAAAACTGGCAAATAAACACATTTAAATTTTGTGTCCACAAAATATATAATGTGTACCTGTGTCATTTTTTAATGATTCTCTGCTCTGCTATCTTAAAAGTAACTGACCAGTTCCCAGCCCTGATTGCTTCTGAGAAGAGGGCTTCTCCGGTGCAATTAAAAAATGTATTTCTTGGGGCGCCTGGGTGGCTCAGTCGGTTAAGCATCCAACTTCAGCTCAGGTCATGATCTTGCGGTTCATGGGTTTGAGACCCTTGTTGGGCTCTGTGCTGACAGCTCAGAGCCTGGAGCCTGCTTTGGATTCTGTGTCTCCCTCTCTCTCTGCCCCTCCCCTGCTCACAGTCTGTCGCTCTCTCTTGAAAATAAATGTTAAAAAAAAAAATTAAAAAAGAAGGTATTTCTTCAAGTGTGCTTCAGAGCTGACCCCCCAACGCAGCCCAGCATCTTAGTGCAATAACTGTATTTTCTGCTTCTCTGTCCATCCTAAATCCTGACAGAGGAGACTCTCTTCCCACTCTTGGAACCATGGCTTGGCGAGCAGGACTGGCTATGCAATTTTGAGGTCCAGGGCAAAATGAAAACACGCAATGATTCAAAAACTATCGGCCATTTCAAGACAGCCACAGCAGTGCATTAAAGCAAGCTGTGGTCCTCTGTGGCCACAGTATCACAGGCGGCATGCCTAGGGGTCTGCCCCACTGGCAAAACACTCACCTGATCAGATCCAACATGGCATCCACCGTACTGACTTCAGGGCTGCTTCCTGTCCTGTCAATCTCATCCACTTTCTGGGTCACACCAGGCTTGATGCTCACCACCAGCACGATGCCTGCGGCCCAAGAGAGCACCACAGAGCATTAAGAACCTTCCAGAACACCTGGCACCCCTGGTGTAGCCTTCTTAGAACCAGTAGGCATAGTGGCACCAGTCAAAACCAGAAGGAGGACTCCACGGTCAGGCCAAAATGCTGAGCCTCAGCTGGGACCTCCAAGCAGCCTTGATTACTTTTCCATTAAATGAAGAAGGAACTCTTCCCACTTTTTTTTTTTTTTTTAAATGTAAATGAAGAGGCTGCATTCCAGAATTGCTTCTGGAAACCCTTGCTGATGAGAACATTCTATTTTCTTTTCTTTAGCTTATGAGATCAGCCTAGGCAGGGGTTGGGGTGAGGGTGATTCATTTTCCAACTCAGTTCATTTTCAAGCCATTCAATATCTTTATGTAACTTTTATCCACAGATGCTGGTTATTTTCCAGAGGCTCATACAAAACAAGCCCTAACTTCCTTTCATACTACAAGCCTTCAGATATCTGGAAGGCTGTTGTATAATCCAAAAAAGGGTCAGGGTTAAGAAAAATAGTGTTCCCTGTGACTCTCAGGGGGTGGAAGGAGGACAAACAGGTGTTACAGGGGGAGACAGTTCTTGCTGTAAGGCACGTCTCAACGGAGGGGGTGGGTATCTGAGGGCACCATTTTGGTCCCTGGAGGTAATGGGTTCTTGTCCTCTGAGGTGTCCAAGCAGAGGCGGGAGGCTGGAGTACACCCCAAGTCATTAGAGGCTGCCTGACTGGAGGGGGTGAAGAAGAAAGTCTCTGTGTCCTTTATCACTCCTCCCAAGGGCAACGCCGATCCACAGTGGGCAGGGCATCAGGACCAGAGCAGGTAGGTTTCGCAGGTGGGAGGAGTCGGTGGGCAATACAAAGACAAGGTGGGTGTGGTCCCCTCTTTCCACTCGACCTGGCAGGAGAGACACACACCCGCTTTTTCCTTCATGTGCGCTTCCCTCACGAACCTTCTGAGGAGGCGCGGCTTTGGTTTAAGGCAGGGTTCAGGCCCTCCCAGGTGCCCGGCCTACCAGCCCCACTGCCTCACCTCATCCCAACAGTCTCTTAATGCAGAGTGGCAGGGTCACGCGGCTGCAACATCTGAGTACCATCCAGTCCTCTCTTCCCACGCAGGGCATCCTTAAAACGCCAGGTCACAAAGGATGGGCCGCACTCTCTTCGTAAAAGAATGCCAGAGGTCCGAGAGCAGCTATATTCCCTTATCAGAACGTTCTCCCTTTTTCAAGTGGAATTTATACTTGGCAAGTTGCTGTGAGCTCTCACTACCACGTGCCATTTGAGATGCACTGAAATGTTACCTTTTTGGAAATACTTCACCATTAGACTCAACTCCACTATGACAGAAGCTCTTGGCTTCACTTCCTTCTAATAAAGGCACAGAACTGTCACCCTGTTTCTTGCTAGGGGCATTAATGAGCAGCACCATGGCTGAACTTGAGTCAGTATTATATTTTCTTCATAGAAAAGGTGTTGTGTAGACCTGAAGCCCAAAAGGTTCGTGGTAATTTGACAATATTACTTTCTGAATTACAAAAAAAAAACCACATTAAAAAAAAAGCCCAACTACTTTTAAAGGAAGAGTCACAATTCTACAGAAGAATAAGGAATCAGAAAGAGGTTTTACCTAGAATCACAGCAATGATCGTGGTACAGAAATAATAGATGACGGCACGCAGACCAATTTTCCCAGATACGCTGGAATCCAGGGCAGCAACACCTGCGAGGGGGGAGAAGTCAAATGACATTTTTGTCCATTTTTAATTTTATTTCAGAGTGAGAGAGAGAGAGAGTGTGTGTAAATGGGAGAGGGGCAGAGGGAGACAGAGAAGGAGAGAGGGAGACAGAATCTTAAGCAGGCTCCATGCCTAGCACAGAGCCTGACATGGGGCTCGATCCCACAACCCTGGGATCATGCTCTGAGCTGAAATCAAGAGTCAGACACTCAACTGACTGAGCCACCCAGAAGCCCCAAATTACGCTGATTTTTATTTATTTATTTATTTATTTATTTATTTATTTATTTATTTTTATTTTTTTTAACGTTTTATTTATTTTTGAGACAGAGACAGAGCATGAACGGGGGAGGGGCAGAGAGAGAGGGAGACACAGAATCGGAAGCAGGCTCCAGGCTCTGAGCCGTCAGCCCAGAGCCCGACGCAGGGCTCGAACTCACGAACCGTGAGATTGTGACCTGAGCTGAAGTCGGACGCTCAACCGACTGAGCCACCCAGGCGCCCCAAATCACGCTGATTTTTAAAAGACGGATTTCCAGGCCTGGTGGTCATTCAATCCTCAAGGTGTGAAATGAAGGGCTGAGGGCTGTCCTCTGCCAACTGCTAGGCCCATCTCGCATGAGACGCAACGGGCAAAGGAAGGGCTTCAAGACTGCCAACACAGAATGGAGACGGAAGAGGGGTGAGGTGCAGGCGCCCCTTCCCCATAATCCCGCCACCTCAGCCCGTGGCCAGTGCCTCGTGGGGCTGGTCACGAGACAGGAGCTCCCCTTCCGCATCTGCTCAGAGAATCTCGAGGATTGTACATCACATCACTCCACAGCCTTCAGGATAAACCCCTTCTGGAATTCAGTATCCAGAAAAAAACTTTATCTTGAAGAACGGAGAGTTCTTTTCATCACGTAATGAATACTGTAAAACTCGTGATTGTTTCCCTTTCTGCCTTTTCTGCCAGGAAGCTCAGAGTCGGCCAAAAAGGTTAACTTTTTAAAAGAAATGTTTATTTATTTATTTATTTATTTTATTATTTTTTTTTTTTTCAAAAATGTTTATTTATTTTTGAGAGAGTGAGGAAGGGGTAGAGAGAGAGGAGGACAGAGGATCTAAAGTGGGCTCTGTGCTGACAGCAGAGAGCCCGATGTGGGACTTGAACTCATGAACCACGAGGTAAGGACCTGAGCCACGGTTGGACACTTAACCAACTAAACCACGCAGGCACCCAAGATAACTTTTATGGGTGACTATGAAAGTAATAATGTGTTTGATACAGTAGTCTGAAAAAAGGAAAATAAAAATCACTCCATCAGTCATAGTTGATATTCTGAAAAATTTCCTGTCAATATTTTTTCTTTTTTGTAAACATAGCTGAGTGAATTCTATAGTTTTTGATCCTCTCTTCTCAATACTGTATTATAAGCATTTTCTTATTACAAATTCTTCAGGAGGAATTTTAATGGCCACATAATCTTCTGTTCTGTGACTGTACCATAATGTATTTAATCATCCACTTACTGTTGGAGCTTTAAGATAGTCTCAGGGCCAACTTCAATACTAAATCACAGTACTTTCATTATTTATCCTGGCCAGCACATTTTCTCCTTCTTTTCATGATTTCCAAATTGCTTCTATGTTAACAGCCTTATTGTGTATGGCTCTGATTGTGAGACAACTTAAAATATCCATTTTAAAGAGGTAGGATATAAAAAAAAATTTTCCAATTTTTAAATTTCTTATTGAAGAGACCTAGGGCCACACTGTTAGCTGTAGTCTCAAATGGTGTTGGGTGGCCTATAAAATGACTGGATGTAGTCCGGAAGGGGAAAGGCTGTCTAGAATGCCAACCATAGCCCTAGAGGGGGAGGCACACATCCCTTCTTGCTAGAAACCCTTGCCTTCCATTGAAGATGCCCCTATAAATGGAGACAAATGACGCGGTTGACTGGATAGCTACTATGTGGAAGACAGGTAAGTGGTGAAGCAACCAGACCATCTTTCAGCACGCTGTCATTGGAAGGTTTCAGGGGCGCCTGGGTGGCTCAGTCGGTTGAGCGTCCAACTTCGGCTCAGGTCATGATATCGCCATCAGTGAGTTTAAGCACACATCTGGCTCTATGCTCTGTGCTCAGAGCCAGGAGCCTGCTTCGGATTCTGTGTCTCCCTCTCTCTCTCCCCCTCCCCTACTCCCTCTCCCTCTCTCTCTCTCTCAAAAATAATAAACATTAAAAAAAAATTATAAAAAAAAAAAAGGGGAACATTTCAGGCTCTACCCTGCCCTGTTTCCAAAACAAGAATCACATTATGAATCAAACAATCATCACAGAAAATGACTTCTTGAATCTTCAACACGTGTGACTTGTGCCTTAACTGTTAGCAAAGCCTGAAGTGCAGGGTGGCGGGAAAGATGAGGAGCTGTTGTGAGGTGACCCAAGGAGAAGGTAGTAAACTGGGGGGTTGTGGCAGGCACAGGTGGCTTTTGTTTTCACTCCTCACACTATAAAAGCCTCGCCTATTTTTCTCAGGTGGGACTTGTGCTTCTCACATATAATTGTACATAATCGATGTGCAGGACCAATCTGGAAGGAAGCTGGTCATCGCCACGATGACAGGACAAATCGGCTCCCACTGCAAACATGCCATTCTTCTGGCTGCTGGTTGCTCCTCTGGAAGCTAATATTTTGAGAGAAGGGGTTCTGGCCAACTTAGCGAGCACCTCAGGATGTTGGAAGGGCCCATTCACCAGCCCCTGGGACAAGACTGTCATTCCCATGTGAGGGGCATATCGCAACAGACACATTCTAGAAAAAGCCCGATGCTGGGTTCTATTCTCTCTGGGAAAAATGCACTCTGGTGTGCCGAGAAGACTTTCTTCTCCTTGTGGTAAGACGATTAAAAATAACGACTCTTCAAGAAATAGTAGCAACGACGACAACAATCAGGAGACACCAAAGGCCACAATTCATTAATGAATGAACGATTTCCTATTTAGAGCTTCAGTCTCTTAAAAAAAAGGGCAAACGGGGGCGTCCGGGTGGTTCAGGCAGTTAAGCGGCCGACTTCGGCTCAGGTCATGATCTCACCATTCTTGCGTGGGTTCGAGCCCCGCGTTGGGCTCTGTGCTGACAGCTCAGAGCCTGAAGCCTGCTTAGGATTCTGTGTCTCCCTCTCTCTCGGCCCCTCCCCTGCTCACACTCTGTCTCTCTCTCTCTCAAAAATAAAAAAACATAAAAAAAATTTAAAAAAAGAGCAAATAATAATGCAAAATATGTAAGTTTGCTAAGTATATTATATGAATATAAAACTGTGCTTGAATATTCCATTTTAGAGCTCTGTGCATTATTTTCATAAACAATCAAAATAATTATTTATACCAATGGTTGATTTTAAAAAACAAAATCACCAATTCCACAAAACTCCACATAACCTGTACAAGCCCATGGAACCCTGGTCCAAACGAGGATGTATTTTCAGATGTCTCGTCCTCGAGTCGATGTCTAAATTCAGCAGCTCCCAGCCCCGAAGGTACGGACGAGTGACAGGCTCAGAGGGGAGCTGCAGAACTGTTCTTGGGTATGTGTTTTGTGCCCTCTCGGGGTTTTCTTCCAGCAGTGAAACAAATTAAATCTATGTAGGTAATTGTTTCCAGCATATGCTAATATGTCTTAATTTGTCTTAATGATTTGGCCATGGGCTGCTGCCTCTGCTTCTATTCCAGGACCCAGCTGGCAATAAAAGGCTTCATAATAATGAGATTCTTGGTGGGAAGTATCTTAAACAAATACATCCCCTAAAGCAGTCTGCCAGCTCCCCTCTGCTGGAGGACAGCGATTGTATTGTAGTTACTTTGGGAAGGGCTTTACTTCCCGTTCCTCAAATCTACCTTAGTCCTATAATTCTCCTGGACAGATCAGAGATGTAACTCAAGGGGCGCCTGGGGGGCTCAGTCGGCTAAGCGTCCGACTTGGGCTCGTGTCACGATCTTGCGGTGTGCAGCTTCGAGCCCCATGTCAGGCTCTGTGCTGACAGCTCGGAGCCTGGAGCCTGCTTTGGATTCTATGCCTCCCTCTCTCTCTGTCCCTCCCCCACTCATGCTCTCTCTCAAAACAAAAAACAAAAAAACCACACATTAAAAAAAAAACAAACCAGAAATGTATTTGAACCAACAACTGTACTTCTGTACATTTTACCTCTAGAGTTACCCTTCTACCTCTCCAGCCATCACTGATGAGGGGCAGGGCTGGCCCCCCAATTCCAGGCCCTTGGACCATTTATCATGTGGTGCCAGGGGTAGAGGTGATGGGCCACCACAGAGGCTGGGAACATACGTAGGGCAACAGCCTGTTTTGAAAACCTCCACAAGTCACCGGAACATTCCTGAACTTAACTTGAACATGGAAAGCTTGTCTGGATAGTCTATACACCCCACCTGCTAATAATAGCAATGATGCTGAGGCTTAATTCTAATCAAAATGACAGTGACCATACACACTGTGTCGTGCACAGTGGTACACGTGGAATGCGTCACCTCCTTTATCCCTCGCCATTTGGTGGGGACGCTGGGATCCCAATCCAGACTCGACCCCACAGGCCATATTCTTTTTTTTTTTTATTTAAAAAAAAAATTTTTTTTTCAATGTTTTTTATTTATTTTTGGGACAGAGAGACACAGAGCATGAATGGGGGAGGGGCAGAGAGAGAGGGAGACACAGAATTGGAAACAGGCTCCAGGCTCCGAGCTGTCAGCACAGAGCCCGACGCGGGGCTCGAACTCACAGACGCGAGATCGTGACCTGGCTGAAGTCGGCCGCTTAACCGACTGCGCCACCCAGGCGCCCCCACAGGCCATATTCTTTTTTTTTTTTTTTTTTCCAACGTTTTTTATTTTATTTTTGGGACAGAGAGAGACAGAGCATGAACGGGGGAAGGGCAGAGAGAGAGGGAGACACAGAATCAGAAACAGGCTCCAGACTCCGAGCCGTCAGCCCAGAGCCTGACGCGGGGCTCGAACTCACAGACCGCGAGATCGTGACCTGGCTGAAGTCGGACGCTTAACCGACTGCCACAGGCCATATTCTTTTAAAAAATTTTTTTTTTCAACGTTTTTTATTTATTTTTGGGACAGAGAGAGACAGAGCATGAACGGGGGAGGGGCAGAGAGAGAGGGAGACACAGAATCAGAAACAGGCTCCAGGCTCCGAGCCGAGCCATCAGCCCAGAGCCTGACGCGGGGCTCGAACTCACGGACCGCGAGATCGTGACCTGGCTGAAGTCGGACGCCTAACCGACTGCGCCACCCAGGCGCCCCCACAGGCCATATTCTTAACCACTCTCTCACACTGGCTCTATCCACGTGCTGTGAAATTCTAGACCAGTGCTGCCTCACGGAACCTTCATGGTGAAGTGCTTCCTCTGTGTGCTTCTGTTGTAGTGACCACAAGCTACCTGTGGCAGGTGCGCTTGGGATCTGGCTAGTGTGGGGGCACCTGGGTAGCTCGGTCGTTAAGTGTCCGACGCATGATTGCGGCTTAGGTCACGATCTCACGGTTTGTGAGTTCGAGCCCCGCGTCAGGCTCTGCACGGACACTGTGGAGCCCGCTTGGGATTCTCTTCGTCCCTCTCTCTGTCCCTCCCCCGCTCATGCTTTTCTCTCTCAAAACAAATCAATAAAACCTAAAAAGACAAAAAGAATTTTGTATTTGATGCTTTCCCTCAGAAAGAACTGCATCTTTGTACAGGTAGTTCCTTCCTTACAGAGTGAGCCCACTTCAGAGATTCACCCTGTGGCAGTGATTAGGAGCTCGGCAGGTAGTCTCCTTAGAAACCACTTGTACGGGGCAGTTTGGTTCAGTTCCCAGGGAGACCAACAAAAACACTTTTTATATGTGACCTACCTCCACGTGAGGTAGTATCTTAGTATCTTAGTACTAGTATCTTAGTACTTAGTACTAGTACCTAGTATCTTAGTGCTTCTCTGCCTCTCATGTCCCCTCATCTTTGTGTGCTCTCCCTGCCCCTCCCCCAGCTTTTTTTTTTTTTAATTTTTTTTAACGTTTATTTATTTTTGAGACAGAGAGAGACAGAGCATGAACGGGGGAGGGGCAGAGAGAGAGGGAGACACAGAATCGGAAGCAGGCTCCAGGCTCTGAGCCGTCAGCCCAGAGCCCGACGCGGGGCTCGAACTCACGGACCGCGAGATCGTGACCTGAGCTGAAGTCGGACGCTTAACCGACTGAGCCACCCAGGCGCCCCTCCCCCAGCTTTTTAGACACCTGTCCCATGATCTTTCAATACTACAGGACACTGTTTAGGTACTAAATGTATACATGTGCTCTTTGCATAAAAAGAGTACATTGCTCCCCTTATCCCAAAAACTTGGCCTTTGCTGCCTTGGGAGCAATTTTGCTCCTGCTGAGAACATGTGGTCTGGCTCAACGGATGTCCCAGAATGGTACCTTACTCCAGATGTTAGACTCTGGAGACAGCACCTCTCCATCACTCCTCGGTCACACCTGCCACATCTCAAGTGCTCCCTGGCCACACGAAGCTCGTGCCTACTGCAATGGATGGCACACACAGAGAACATTCTGGGAGGCAGCACCGGTCTAGAATTTTGTAGCACGTGGATAAGAGGCAGCATGACATAGCAGTTAAGAAAACAGTCCCGTCACTTACTGGGGAAAAGGTCAAATGGCATGGCCACTTTCCTCCCAAACAGGTGGGATATCACCGTACTTTATCCCGGGGCTTTACTGTCAAATCTCAATAGCCACCTTGATCCCTTTCAGGCCATGCCTCATGCCTGGCAAAGCCTGGTTGCCTCTCTTTGTGGTTCATTCCCAGATCTTGTTTCTTCTGGGAGCAGCCACCCACCTCTGGGAACTGACAGGTGAGAGGGGCCTGCACACTAACACGTCACAAGGCAGGTGTGATGGGGTCTGTACAGAAGCCAGAGGTAAGGGTTTAAAGATGTTAACAGTAATTGAACACGGACTTCAAGTTTGTGAAATATAATCACAAAAGTAGGGCTAGCATTTTTTTATATCTTTCCCTCATAATTCATTTTTATTATAGTCTACAAAGGTTACTGATCTGTGACAGACTGGAAATTTAAAAAAACTGGATCTCTCCCATCCATTTAAGAGACTGGATGCTTTGCATGAAAAGATGCTCGACATCACTCATCATCAGGGAAACACAAATCAAAACCACAATGAGATAGTACCTCACCCCTGTCAGAATGGCTAAAATTAACAACTCAGGCAACAACAGATGTTGGCGAGGATGCAGAGAGAGAGGATCTCTTTTGCACTGCTGGTGGGAATGCAAACTGGTGCAGCCACTCTGGAAAACAGTATGGAGGTTCCTCGAAAAATTAAAAACAGAACTGCCCTCTGACCCAGCAATTGCACTACTAGGTATTTACACAAAGGATACAAAAATGCTGATTCCAGGGGCACATGCACCCCAATGTTTATAGAACTACTGACAATAGCCAAAGTATGGAAAGAGTCCAAACGTCGATCGACTGATGAATGGATAAAGACGATGTGGTGTATATACACAGTGGAATATTACTCGGTGACCAGAAAGAATGAAATCTTGCCATTTGCAACCATGTGGACGGAACTAGAGGGTATTCTGCTAAGCGAAATTAGTCGGTTACAGAAAGACAGATTATCATATGATTTCACTCATATGTGGAACTTAAGAAACAAAACAGATGAACTTAAGGAAAGGGAAGGAAAAATAAGACAAAAACGGGGAGGCAAAGCCTAAGAGACTCTTAAATACAGAGAACAAACTGAGGGTTGCTGCAGGGGAGGTGGGTGGGGGGCTGGGCTAACTGGGAGATGGGCACTGAGGAGGGCCCTTGTTGGGATGAGCACTGGGTGTTATTCTGTAAGTGATGGATCACCAAATTCCACTCCTGAAATCATTATTACACTACGTGTAAGTAACTTGGATTACAAAAAGAAAAAAAAAAAGACATGGGACGTTTGCAGAGTGCTGGCACAGGGGATGGGCACCACGGCTTCTAGAGGAGTCAGAGGTGTCCCTGAGCTGAGGTGATATGGCAGACAGCATCTGAACTGGGCAGAAAAAGATGAGCAGGATTCAGACAAAGATTCTTTGCTTGACCGCACTTTAGTCGGGCTCCCGAACCTTCTCCTGGGCCCATCTGTGTACTTCTTGCCAAATCCAGGTTTAGCAAGAACTTTGCTAAGTTAGTTTTGCCAGAACCCCACCTTCCACCTCTGGTAGCTTCCCCATCCTCCACCGTCTCCCAGGTGGCACCTGGGCACCCTGGCCTGCCTCCCAGCAAGAATCCTGTTAGCTCAGTTGGCTAGAATGCCCCAGTACCCCTGATGTTCCTTCTTAGTGACTTTCCACCCACTGACCCCCCCACCCCATCCTCTTCCTTGGCGACCAATTCCCTCTTGCGATGCTATATTCAGACTTGAGCCCCATCTCTCCTACCAATGCAAAATCCCACTGCAGGGGTCCCCACACCTGCCATGGTGGTCCCGAATAAAGTCCACCCTACCACCCTTAACAAGCGGTTTAACTTTAATGAGTTAAACATCAATTTAGTTTTGAATTTTCAACACTGCATTTTTATTTCCTTAACAAGTCCGGTTTCCAGTGAGTCCACCACTGTCCTTTCAAACCAGTTCTGAGGCTGGACTATGGCCTAGAAACAGGGATACTATCCCGAGTCGTCCTTGGAAGTTAGGGGGACCTGCTAGCTCTTTGAGACAGCACACTTGCTTTTTTTTTTTTTTTTTTTTTTTTTACCTTGGGAGGAGGCTCTGATGAGCTGGGGATACTGGCTCCTGGCCAGAGCTGTAATAATCTTTTAGAACCTTTTATAAAAACACTACAAAGGAAGCAGTCGCAGCGGGCTAAACAATAGCACGTTTTAAAAATAAACACCCAAGGGCAAAAGACTCCTGCGAGGGCTCACTGATTAAGCTACCACCCACTGGAGAACAAAGTTTTCGTGACAATCTCTCCCCACCTTGTCATTAAGGTGTCAAAATTAACTCCATTATTGGAAGGTGTTTTTGGTCTGGCATTTGTGGGCACTTCACAATTGGGAATGGACACAACATCCAAGAAACTCACTGCTGCATAGGAGTTAAAACCCTATTATGCCGAGGACTCCTACCCCTCTATCACCAGCATGGAGAACAACAGCACAGGCTCCAATCACAGCCCAGCCTTTTCCTCCCAGACTCCCGTTTCTCCATCTATAAAAATGCAGCTTTTCAATGCCTCTACCTCCTACAGGGTTAATTGCGAGGAGCAAAGTGGACGATCTCATCTTGCATGGCTGCCGTGAAGATTAGAAACAGTACGTATAACCTACCTGGTACAGTGCCTAGAACTTAATCTGCACTCAGTAGACAGCCTCCACTGTTGCTAAATGAAAAATGATCTGAGGGGCGGGGCTAATCAAATGGAAGGCACTTAGCAAGAGTTAGCTCACCTGTTCCCTCACTTTCTCCAGAATCCTTCTGTATTCGTTCATCACACGGGTGCAAAAGAGCACCCACCAGGCCATTTCACACTCTGGTATAACCTCCAAGGACACTGATGATCAACTGGAAGATCTTCACCCTGGCTGAAGAGACCCTGTCCCCAGGGAGCCCGCCTGCCCAGCCCAGCCGGGGCTACCTTCCTGCTTAGTGCTCCAGCCCCATCCCCCGGGAGCAGACTGAGCTCCCTGCCACGCTTGGTGGGTGCCTCCCTCTGCCTGACTGCCGTCCCCTACTCCTCACTTGTCTACCTTCAAGTCTTTTCCTTGGGGTCCTTCCCTGAGTTATCAGGCTAAACCAGCCTCCTCTGTTTTCCTCATCTGACACCCTGCTCACATCACCTTTCACAATTTTTGTCACTGGGCTCATTATTTATTTACACACCATCTTTTGCACTAGAGTGAGCTCCCTGGAGGGCAGGAGACCCAGATAGCTGCGTGTTCACCAAAGCATAGCCAGTGCCCAGCACGTAGGAGGAGCTTGATAAACGTGCTGGTTGAATGAGTAAGCTAGTTAGGTATGGTTGCCTGCCCCAGGCCCCTCTCTCTGGTCCCTGGACAGCAGAATGTCCCAGAATGGAATGCTGTACCAGTCCCTGGTGCTGCCCTTATGATCTGTGTGATCTTGGAACAGTCCTTGGAACTGCCCTCATCTCTGAAAATGGACATAAGGTTCCACCTCCCTTCCTACTTCTTTGGGTTGCTACGAGGACTAAATGAACACATTCTCTAGGGTAAACAAGGCTGGCTATGATCTCGCTTTGTTATTCCAGGACACAGGGCCATCTCTGCAGCCTGGATTAATCCTCCTGGGCTGTGACAGGGGAAGAGAAGAGGCAGAGGGGGCATACAAAATATATTTCTGTGCACGCCTTGCCCATGACATCTATTTTTCTAAGAGGCATCAATACAAAGAACTCCCTGAAGATAGGTTACATCACCACCCTAGACTACTCTGTGAAGTTAACAAGATAAAGTGGCCCTCGGTCAGAACCAACTAAAGGTCACTTTGGCAGCCTCCGTCAGGAGGTCCACATTTGATGTTCAAAATGTGTCACGAAGCAGCATGCTGGTCTCCTGGTCTTCAGCCATCCAGGGGGCTGTTTCCAACATTTTTTATACCACAGACCTTGGTGCTGTTTGTAGTTGGGACCAGTTTTCCAGAAGACCTCACGAGCGTTTATAGGAGGCTTATGGTTCAGGAAGGGCATTAAACACATTCCAGAGGATCTGAGGGACTCAGCTATTCTCTTCAAAGTCCATACGAGTGCTTTGACATCGGGATGGCTAACAGCTCCGTGAAAAGTCTCGTTTTTTTGGTTTTTTTTTTTGTTTTTTTTTAACTACAACCTAATTATTATTGAGCTTTTTGCTTCTCCTCCTTATAAAATTGGTAGCTCAGGATTCTGGGTAGAAGCCACTTGCATGCTGGTGAACGTTACACCCTAGTGTTTTACAAACAGTAAGTCTTTTTATGTGTTTTCCTTTCCAGAATGAAATCCATCATATGTACTTTCATCTGTGCGTCTCAACTCTAATAGCTTGTCATGCCAATGCCGGGACTTTCTAGAAACTTCTGACGGTAGCAGGCATGCCATGACATAGTACTACTATTTCCCTGTTTTACAGCTGAGTGTCCAGGTTGCACAGCTACCAAATGGCAGAGCCAGGATTCACATCGAGGCAGTCTGGTATGCTTAACCACTAGACTCTCCTGCCCCTCTAGGATCGGTACTGACAGACTTCTTTGTTTGACCACACTTTGTCAGGCTCCTGAACCTCTACGCCCATCTGTGTATTTTCCTGCAAAATCTAGTTTTCATAAGAACTGTGCTAAGTCGGTTTAACCAGAATCCTCATATCTGATCACATTCCGTACCTGATCAGGCTCCCCCTCCGCCCCCCCCCCCCCCCTCCCCAGCCTGTCTGGTCACCCTGGCCTGCCTTCAGCAAGAATCCTACTAGGTTGGTTTAGCTAGAATCCCCCTTACCCCTGATGTTTCCTCCTCATAAATTTCCATCCACTGATCCCCCTACCCTGCTCCTTGGCTATCAATTCTCACTTGCTGATAGAGTTGAGCCCCATCTCTCTCCCCCACTGCGAAATCGGACCACGCAGCATCCCCACCTATCATGATGGTCCCGAATAAAGTCGGCCTTACTACCTTTAACAAGTGTCACTGTGTTTTGTTTTGTTTAATACTTCCCCACCTGATGCTTGATCAGGGTGTTCTTTTGCAGAGAACAGCACTTCTGGCTGTCACTGCTGTCACTTCCTTCCCCGTGCCTAGACAGACCCCTGACGAAGCACCTGCTCATCTTTCCAATCCACTCCTCTTCCTCATGTGCCCAGCATTCTGCTCAAAGCCTCAGTGTCCTGGCAATGTGCCATGCAAGCTGCTGTTTTCTTCTGCCTGGAGCCCCTACCCCCTTCATTGGATTCTTATCTTTTCTTCAAAACTCCACCCCAGTGTCCTCATTCTCCCAAAGCACTTAACATACCACATTACAATGTATTCACTCTCCCTTGCTGGAACAGGACTTATCTGTATCATGTGTGCCTAGCACAGAGCCTGGGACATTGAAGACGGACAGATGGATGGATGGATGGATGGATGGATGGATGGATGGATGAATGGATAGATGGATGGAAGGAAGAAAGGAAGGAAGGAAGGAAGGAAGGAAGGAAGGAAGGAAGGAAGGAAGGAAGGGGTGGAATCCCAGGTCCACGCATTCAACATATAGGAGGCTTCTTAGAATCCCTGCATGGTTTTTCACTCCTTTTTTTAAGAAACAAAATCAGGTTGGGGCGCCTGGGTGGCTCCGTTGGTTAAGTGTCCGACTTTGGCTTAGGTCATGATCTCACAGTTTGTGGGTTTGAGCCCCACGTCGGGGTCTGTGCTGACAGCTCGGAGCCTGGAGCCTGCTTCAAATTCTGTGTCTCCTCCTCTCTCTGCCCCTCCCATGCTCATGCTCTGTCTCTCAATAATAAATAAACGTAAAAAAATTAAAAAAAAAAACACAACAGGTTAACTTAGAGTTGAGTGGAGCTGTGAGCCAGTGTAGTAACAGCAGAGGCAGAAGTCAAGCTCATTCATGGTTGATTCTCCAGCTTCACTAGCTCAGAATTAGACTGACACGGCTTGCATGTTTCATTTTATTATTGTGGCAAATGGCATGCTCATTGTGGGGACTCCATTCCTTATACATCAGGTGCCCCTTTCTTCTTTGCAGAAAAGGCAATGGAGACATCAAATTAATACAGGAAGTCCTCTAGCTTCAGTAGCTGTGCTCTAACTCAACATGAATTTCCTGATGATCTTAGGAAAATGCTTAATTCATGTGTACAAAGCTGCTTAGCTCATCTTATTTTCTCGGTTCCCTAACAAGGCTTGGGAAGGTTAAAAAAAAAAGCACTTAAATTCAGGCAGAATCCAGTGGTTACAGATGTTGCAAATAAGGCAAGAAGTTCATTCGTGGCCTGTATGGTTTGGGGCTACGACCTTGCCTTCCCCAGCATGGAATTGTAAGTTTAAAGGGCACCTTGAAATGGCAAGTTTCTAGAGATGAAACTAAGAAGCCACCAATGGTTCCAAAAGAGCACCGATACTCCCTGCACTCCCACCAGCAGAAGCTGACATTAAATGCTCTTAGATCCCCCACGGCAAACTGTACAACCAAGTGACATGTGCATTTTCCACTCCTCCACCTTCTTGGCCACAAGGGGACTCACAGACCTGGCCAGAAGTCCCAGGATGCATGAACGGGTGAGTGGCAGGAACCCCACCCTCTCACGGGTATAGTTTTCTGTTTATCTGTTTTCACGCAGGTGGGGTTAACTAATGTTGAATTTAATCAAACCCCGTTTCAGGGAGGGGGGGACATGGCCTGGTTCTTTCCATCGGAGGACACGGGATAGTACCCAGGTTCACAGCTGCTTACGAGTAAATGAATACATCGCTTAAAAAAAAAAAAGCCTTCCCCAGCCCACCCAATCCAACGTGTTCTCTCCTGCAAAGCCTGAATTTCAAAAATAGGCATCTCTGGGGCACCTGGGTGGCTCAGTTGGTTGAGCGTCCGACTTCGGCTCAGGTCTGGATCTCACAGCTTTTGAGTTCGAGACCCCATCGGGCTCTGTGCTGACGGCTTACAGCCTGGAGCCTGTTTCAGATTCTGTGTCTCACTGTCTCTCCCTCTCTGCCCCTAATTCACTTGCGCTCTGTCTCTCTCCCTCAAAAAGGAATAAACATTAAAAAAATTTTTTTTAAATAGTCATCTCCAAAAACCTTGACCGACTTCACTTACCCTGCTCCCAGCTCCATGCCTCACTGCCTCTTCGGGGAATTTCACTCACTGATTGATAGCAGTATTTCCTTGCCATGCTGGTTTATTTTGCCACCAGGATTCCACCTCAACTGCACTGTACCTTGAGAGTTAGAATCTCGCCTTATCCTTTATCTTGGCCAGCTGCTGGCTGGCCTCCTGTTATTGCAAATAAATGCATTTTTGGCACACAGCCATGCCCATCACTTACATATTGTTGACGGGTGATTTTCCGTGGCAGCCAGTTGGGAAGCTGGACAGAGAACATGTGGCTCGAAAAGCTTAAAATATTCATTATCTGGCCTTTTACCAAAAAAAGTGTGCAGATCCCTACTTGATGTGTATTTTACATCTGACTGCTGTTTAATAAATATTGTTTATATCTAAACCTCTATAAGGTTTTTTTTTTTTTCTTCTTGGTTAAAAAGTAGTGGAAAACTTCAGGCCTTAGAGTGGAGATCAAGCCCTAAAAATTTGAAGTCCTGACGTATAGGGGCTGCTGGAGTGACAACCATTTAAAGTTTGAAACAAGTTTTTTTTTTTTCTTTTTTCTTTTGTTTAATCGCTGAAGGGTGGAGTCTTCCGTTTATCCTTGAAGAAGCTTCCCACAGACGTAAATCCAATACTCAACCAGCACTCTTGTCAAAAGGGGAAGGTTCATCGACATACAGAATGCAGGTGCTCTCTACCAAAGTCTCATGTTTGGTACATAATTTGTCCAAGAGGTGAAATCAGTGCTAAGACCCAGAGACTCAGTGGTTTGGGATGGAGGGAAAGGAGGGAGTTTTCTTGGCTTGGTATAAATTTGCAATGTACTGGACTGCAACCCCACAGGACAAAGTACAGTGTGGGTGCTTCTGAGGAGCCAACATTTGGAGGAAATCCAGAGTAAGGTGCCACAGGAACAGGCAGGAGTAAGCATCTTGCTCTCAGGATGAACTGCACCGGCAGTGGCATGGACTCAACGCAGCCCAACCCGGACAGACTCCCACGTCCTGCAGGTTGGGTGGGTAAGCCCCAACCCAGCAGGTGTGTATGGTATCCATTCTGGAGTGAGTGTCCTGATGGGGTCCACAAGGCAAATCACCGCTTTGCACCCACAACGAGGGTTTCCACTTGGTTTGCTTCCGGGCTGGGGCAGGAAGACCTATGTGATGGTGAAATTTTTCCTTCTCAAAGCCTCGTGTCGGGGGATGGCAACGCCTGGAACATCATGTGGAGGGACGGGCTGGCAGCTGAGCAACGGGGCAGACCTCTTAAGGCCTCCCTCTTAAGAGAGAGGCCGGATGGCACTGTTGGTGTTTCACCTACTTTCATTCCCCAAACTTCCATAAAGCTTTGTCCCAAGGAACAGCCTGTGAAGAATTCTCACTCCTATCTTAGGAGAGAGGAGCAAAAGGAGAGTTCCTCAGGGTCAGAGGTGTGGCCGCAGTCACTGGAGACACCAGAGGAGGCAGCTGTGACCGGCAGAGCACTTCTGGCCCAGTGGCGGCGGCCAAGAGGCTGCAGTGGAAAGGATGGGGGTCTCATCCTGAGCACAGCTAAGGTGCCATCTTGGAATGATGCTCAGGGAACCCCTGGGAGACGGGTTGAGGGGCCGTTCCCTTTCCTGCGCTGGTCATGGGAGGCCTAGGTCATCATCATCTGTGTATTCAAGAAAATGTGCTCTGAATTTAAACTCACTGGTGGTGAGACCTGGACCAGGACTTTCCAGAACCACAATTCTCTTGCTAATTCCCCAGTGGTTTGATACAAGCACAGCTTAGAAACCTAAACGTTAAGGGGGCCCAAACAGATATTCTGCACACCCAGAGGAGCATGATCCTCAGAATGTCAATTACAGGAAGGATTCTGTTAGTGCCTACACTGCCTGTCTCTAAAAATGCCTTGAGATTACATCTACTGTGCCTTTTCTCTTTTTTTCCTGTTTTAACTAAATTCTAGACATTCTGTCATTCTATCCCTGCATAATTCCATATGCATTAAAAAGGACATTTTCTTACATAACTAAAATGCCGTTATCACCACTAACAAAATTATCAATAATTTCTTGGTACCATCTAAGCCTATATTCAAATTTCCCCGATTAATGTGACATATTACCCTCATTCATTACATGAAAAAGGATGCTTCTGTTTAAAAAAAAAAAATAGCTATGAACTATTTTTATGTCAGCGGAGGCTTTCATGGCAGAGGGTTTGTTTTTTTTTTTTTAATTTTCCTATGTGTTAATCCATCAAGAGAGTTTCCTTTATGCAGAAGCACAGATTACTAATCGTAGGCTCAATTTTGTTTCTATCTCTAATGTGTGTGTCCTTAGGACATCCATTTAACTCTCCCCAGCTTCCAACAAGCATCTTTCTTTGTCCTAATAAGTGTATAAAATAAGCTATTGGTCCGCTGCATTTATAAAGGCTTCTAAAATGTGAAAACTGCTCCTCCTGTGCATTTCCACAGCCATCCTCTACTCCTGGCTCTGTGCTGAACTGGGGAGGCAGAGGACCACCGCAGGGTTTGGAGGAAGGACCACGCACCACGGAAAAGGTGGTGCAGAGCTACAGGTGCTGGGAACAGAGCTGTGGGACACAGAGCAGAACCCATCCCACTCTGGGAGACAGTGGGAGAGGGGGAAAGGGAGAGAAGGAGAGGGAGAGAGAGAGGGAAGAAGAGAGAAAGAAAATGCAAAACCAACCAAACAAAAATAACGAACAAAAGGGTGCCTGGGTGGCTCAGTTGGTTAAGCATCGGACTTTGGCTCAGGTCACGATCTCCAGGTTCTTGAGTTCAAGCCCCACCTCAGGCTCTGTGCTGACAGCTAGGAGCCTGGAGCCTGCTTCACCTTCTGTGTCTCCCTCTCTCTCTGACCCTCCCCTGCTCATGTTCTGTCTCTCAAATATAAGAAATAAAACAAAAAAAAAATAAGTTTTTAAGAAAACAAACACGTATTCACCTTGAAAATGTAAAGGAAGGGCAATGAGTCATGTTTTCTTACTATCCATATCTAACTGCTATTAACTATTTGGTTTTCATCCCAACTTTTAAAAATGCACATAAATTTTAATAAAATTTGGATTGTATACAACATCCTATTGTGTAATTTGTTTTATTTTCCTATTTTACACCGTGTTAGAACATATCCACATGTCATTAAATGTTTCCAAGACAAGGTTTTTAATAGTTGTAGACTCATAGCTTAGGTGTATAACTTCCAGTGAGACTACTTATAATTTACCCCCATTATAAAAGTAATGCTACCATGAACATCCTTGTACCTAAATCTTTGAACATATCTGATTATTTACGAGAAATTCTGAGAAGCAGAATTACAAAGTAGAGAGATCAGAACATGTTCCAAGTTGCCCCCCACCAAATTTGTTCCAAACTGAAAATGTATGAATGAGCCTGTTTTCCCACAACCTTGCCCGCGCTAGTCATATTACCTTAATCTGACAATTTAAACCATGAATATGAGATCACTGTTTCCATCCTGCTTGGTTCATGTCCTTTGAATCTTTTGACTATTTTGTTGCTCAGGACAACAGAATGGGGTAGCGGTTCTGCGCTCTTTTGCTCTTAATTGCCAGCGGTTTGGTAAAGGAAAAATGTAGAAATGTTAAGGGGGTGCCTGGGTGGCTCAGTTGGATAAATGTCCGACTTTGGCTCAGGTCATGATCTCAAGGTTCCTGAGTTCAAGCCCTGCTTTGGGCTCTGTGCTGACAGCTCAGAGCCTGGAGCCTGCTTCAGATTCTATGTCTCCCTCTCTCTCTGCCCCTCCCTGCTTGTGCTCTCTCAAAAATAGATAAACATTTAAAAACATTTTTTTTTTAAATGTCCAGACCTGTGATACAGCTTCAAAAAGCAGCTGGGCTACGTGGTGAGCAGAGTGCTGAGGGTTGCAAATTATTTTCCTAGATTATCTGCAAAACTGAGCTAGCACACAAAACAGCCCGACTGCAAAAATACCACTAGATGTTGACTGCCAAAACTGATACATATTTCAAACATCACATATTATACTAGTATATTCACACATGTATTTTTACCTCTTCTTCTGAAACCCGGTTTAACCCACGAGTCTTGGATTTGCTGCCTAATTTGGATCAACTTTCCATACATTCCTCCACAGACCCAAGTTTTCAGTGGTATTGATCATCAAGTGATTTATGTACCTTGTGCAAGTGCATTGCCAAGCATAGTATTATATGTTTAACTGTGAATGTTTTTCTTGGGAGAGAGTCCAAAGCTCTCATCATCTTTTCAAAGGAGCCTCAGAAGAGATTTAGAATTTCGATGCTGAGAAAATTCTAAGGGGTGATAAAGGCAACATCTACTGGGCCAGCAGGTAAATGAGCACCATGGACAAGGTGTCAGATGATAGGGTAGGGGGGCTGCGGTATCCTCAAACGTATTAGCTTCAAACTAAATAGAGTAGCTGTCTCTTAGCTCCAGATCACTGTTGGTCTTGGGGCGGGGGGTGGGGGGGGTGGTACAGGGGTCCAGTGTTTTGTGATCTTAATTCTTTTCAGAGGAAGCCAGAAATCCAGATGCCTACGTGAAATCTTGCAAGTTTCAGATGCTCACACTAACTTAAAGTTGAACAGATAAACAATACATGGTACAACACACTGGCCTGCTGATTTGGCCCTCAGGCTGCCAGGGCCTAAAAGAAGCCGGGCGTTTCAAAACACAATTAAATACATACATACAAATAATTAAACACTCTTTTTAGGCTGGTAATAAACCAAGAACACCCAGACCAGGAGATTCTAATGTGACTGGAGTTTGGCACTTGAAAAGTTCAAAAGCCGTATCTATAGCTGGGCACAGCAGATCCTGCCCCCTGCCCCCACCCAAGGCTAACATCCAGGGCTCCCCATAGATAAGCCCCAGGCTGTCGTAGTGGCAATGGGGAAAAATGTTCTGGAAAAGGACACGTCAAGATTCCTAACTGCGCGGTTACATAAAACCTAAATTTTTTCAAGCAGACAATACTAGTGAGGGGCGGGCCACATTTTACCTATTGCCAGAACGAAGGTAAGTACGAGAGACTCTGGAATGCACTGAGAAGCTCACCACACCCACACAAATGACATTTCTGTAAGCCAAATTACTCTCCACCTCCAGCGGGAAGCCTGCTCTTTAGAGGGACCTTGCAAGAGAATGGCCACTAAGGGAGAAAGCATTTCCAAAGCCAACTGTGTCACAAGTTCAGATGTGAAAATGCCAGGCTGTTAAAATGCAGTGCAAACCCATAATGAAACGTTTCCCGCAGCATGCGGCTGTGAGTTTTCAAGGGCAGGTATGCGGAGGAGTAGAAGCCCAGCGGGGAAGGCAGAGAGACTCCGAGGGCAGCTGCCCAGGGTGGGTGGAGGGGGGGCTAGGACGGCTGCAGGTGGGAAACAGATGAGTGAACTACCAAAAACAATTTCAAAACTGACAACCACATTTCGCCTGGGGACAATGGTTGACATTTCAGTGGCCAAATATGTTGTTTTGTTTTGTTTTGTTTTTGTTTTACTTCTGTGTCCTGGATAGAGTGTTATTTATAGTATGTTTGAAAATGGCATCTTGCGGGGCACCTGGGTGGCTGAGGCGGCTGAGCGTCTGACTTCGGCTCAGATCATGATCTCACAGTTCGTTGAGTTCAAGCCCCACAATGGGCTCTCTGCTGTTGGGCCAGAGCCCGTTTCGTATCCTCTGTCCCCCCCTCTCTCCCTGCCCCTCCCCTGCTCACCCTCTCTCTCAAAAATAATAAATAAATATTAAAAAAAAAAAAAGAAAAAAGAAAATGGCATCTTCCTCACAAGACAACCCATGGCCGGCCAAATGAAGCTGTAAGCTATGGTGGACAGTGCCCTAGGTAGAGCAGTGGCACTTTGTGAGTAATGAAATATTCCCACTCAAGCCAATATATACTTTCCAAGTAAGCAGAGAGAGAGAGAGAGAGAGAGAGAGAGAGAGAGAGAGATGCGTGAGATACATCAAATGCATTTCAATTTTTTTCATAATTAGAAAAGCACAACTTAAGAGACAGCTCCTTAAATAATCACAGAGAACCATCAGTTTTCTCAAGGTACCTGTAATCATGCTGGATATAATTAACGGCAAAATGATGAGTTTCAGCATCCTCATTAGAATTTCCCCGGGAAAAGCAAAGTAGAACTTCTCCAGACTAGACAGCTTGCTGTATTCTCGAACCAAGACGCCGATGGCAATCCCTAAGAGAAACAAGATCAGAAAAAAGAAAAGAGGAATAGCATTGAGTTCTCCTGTATGCATTTCTATGGAAAAATACCCGCCAAAGACCCCCACATTTTAATGGCATTTAAAATAGTTTAGATGACCTTCCATGAGTCTGTAAATTTGACGCTTAAAAAACAAACATTTTAATCAATAAAAAGTACACATTTATTCCGTAATTCTGTAAAATATATTCTTCACTTGAAAGCTTTTGGTTTTCTCTCTTTCCTCCTTCAATTATATTTATTATAATGACAAAACGTCCCAAATCCTTCTGGGCAGGAAACGAAATTCATCATTTTACTCAACCCAATATAATTATTTTGTTTTTACACACTCCCCTTATTCTTGGTCCACCTTAGGTATTTTACATTTTACTTATTCGTTTGTTTTTTAAAGTAACCTCTTCCGCCAACCAGGGGCTCAAACTCATGACCCTGAGATCACGACTCACATGCTCTACTAACTCAGCCAGCGAGGCAGCTTAGGTGTCCTAGGTTTTATAGTTTACATACCAGTGTTCATTTTTCTCATTTCCTCATATATACTCTTCTCGTGGTAGTTTTTATGATACTCCTTGTTTATGCATCTTCTGTAATTTTAATAGCATAATGTTCTCTTGGTTTGATATATTCACACATTGTTGAACAAATGTGTTGTCTAAGGCTCTCTGAATCCCTTTTAGTTATGTCTACATTTTTTTTTTAACATTTATTCATTTCTAAGAGACAGAGAGAGACAGAGCATGAGTGGGGGAGGGCAGAGAGAGGGAGACACAGAATCTGAAACAGGCTCCAGGCTCCGATCTGTCAGCACAGAGCCCAACGCGGGGCTCGAACCCACAAACCGTGAGATCACGACCTGAGCCTAAGTTGGACGCTTAACCAACTGAGCCACCGAGGCACCCCAATCCTTTCTAGTAATTTGTAGATAACAATGTGTCCAAATTGGTCTAATCGAGAGGCTACTGAATCTGAGTATTGTGGACACTGAGGCTTATAATTATGTGAGTGTCGGAAAATGTTCAAAATCAAGAAATGTTATTCAGTGGACACCTGAACAATGCTGGGGTCTGGGGCGCCAACCCTCACACATTTGAAAATGCACGTATAACTTCTGTTTCCACAAAAAACGTAACTACTAACAGCCTGCTGTTGACTGGAAGCCTTACTGATAAACAAAAACAGTCAATTAACACGTATTTTGTATGTTATGTGTATTGTATACTGTATTGTTATCATAAAGTGATTTAGAGAAATACGTTATTAAGAAAGTCATGGGGTGCCTGGGTGGTTCAGTCCATTAAGTGTCCAACTTCGGTTCAGGTCATGATCTCACTGCTTGTGAGTTCAAGCCCTGCTTTGGGCTCTGTGCTGACAGCTCAGAGCCTGGAGCCTGCTTCAGATTCTTTGTCTCCCTCTCTCTCTGCCCCTCCCCTGCTTGCATGTGATCTGGCTATCTCTCTCTCAAATATAAAAATTAAAAAAAAAAAAGTTGTAAGGAAGAGAAAATACATTTACAGTGTTGGACTGTATTTACTGAAAAAAACAAAAAACAAAAACCCCCACAAAACAATGTGTGTAAATGTACCTGCACAGTTCAAACCTGTGTTGTTCAAGGGTTAAGTGCACCTTCTCTGAAAGCTTGCCTTCATAGGTGTCTATATGAATTCTTTTCTTGTGCTGCTTTGGTAACTATGAATCACAAATTTCAAACGGTCCTAACATCTAACTGCCTCTTTCCCACTCCCACACTTTGCCCTTTCCCAACCCCTCATTTTTTATTTTTTTTTACATTTATTATTATTATTTTTTAGCAATTTCTATGCCCAACATGGGGCTCGAACTCACAACCCTGAGATCAAGAGTCACCAGCTAGGAGCCCCATTCCCCTCCACCCCTCTCTTTTTTAAACCAAGAGATAAGATGGGCTGGGATGATTTGTACATCTCTTTTCCTCCATCCACCTTCTAGGGTGATATGTTAATTGGAAATAAAATGACAAAGGGCAGAAAGAGTCAAGGAGGAGATCACTGGATATGCTCCTTTACAAACTCAGATAATTAGTCTGTGAAAGTTTATAGTTGCGTGGGCACAGTTAACTCTAGGTCAATGAAAAGAGATGTGAATTATAATCAATACTAGTCTTCATTTAAATTCTGCTGTACTTCCCGCAGCGGTTAGCAGGCCAAATAAAATAACCCCACACGGAATATCTGCATAGCAACCTTATCGCTGGTTTAATTTTATTTTCCTACAAATTCCACCTCTGTCTTGATCTATTTTGTGCAAGCATTTCTGAATGTATTTCTGATCAGCCATTTTAAAATATTTTTGGAACAAACATACACAAACATTTCTCATATTACTGCCCAGACACACACACACACACACACACACACACAACTTCAGTATCAACCCTCCTTGGTTCATATTTCAAAACCCAGGGCTAGAGACTCCTGAATAGTTAAGAATGCCAAGGATTCAAAATATTTTAAGCAAATTGAAAAAAACCTGTTGTGCTCACTTCCTACTTCATAAATTGCCTATGTTCCACTGTTCTATATGAAACCTACCTCTTTTACACTGTAAGGATACCCTGTAGGATCCAGTGTTTTTTAAAAAAAAAACAAAAACAAAAACAAACAGACATTCTCTCTCATACTATTCAGGCTGTCTCCAGTAAATGTTTGGCTTGTACGTCAAAGAAGGCTCTGTATGTAAAAAGAAAGGAGATGTGTCTTGTGCTCAAAAAACAGCCACAGAAGCACTCTGTTGAATAGCAAAAGAACCCCATGAGCTCCAATTTTAGGGTTTATATTACTAGTGATTAACTGTGCCTCTAATCATTTCCACCTCAAATAAATGCGGGGAAATTAGAAAGGAATACACTTGCTGTTTTTCAGCCTTTATCCAGATGGGGGTTTTTATGGGAGAGATAAGAGTCCACAAAAAGCCATGTCAAAGCTGTCAGAGGTGATGATCACCACAAAAAGGTTACTATATTTAGTCATGAAAACTTTCTGTCAAGTATGTTCTTAAAGTTGAGTATCACAAATTCTAACTTCTTCCTTCCTCCCTCTCTCCCTTCCCTTCACCTTCCTTCCTTCCCTCCTTTTCTCTCTCCCTTCTCTTCCTTCCTTCCCTCTCTCCTTCTTTCCTCCTTCCCCTCTCCTTCCTTCCTTCCTTCCTTCCTTCCTTCCTTCCTTCCTTCCTTCCTTCCTTCCTTCCTTCCTTCTTTCCTTCCTTCCTTCCTTCCTGAAAAAGGAGGGGATTATAAATACCAATCAAGACCTGGAGAAGCAGTTGAGAGATGAACCCTGGGCCAGAGATGTCACCCCGGGACCCTCAGGGGTAAGAAGTAGCTGGTGAAGAACCTCAGCCAGGACCTACACCTTGTAAATGGGTATGTTTTATCTTGGTCTCAAAGCAGTCTGGAAAAACCGGATGCCTGGTAAGAAAAATCACAGTCAGAATTTCCAGGATCCAAGATGAGGTCAGGATATCACAGGGCACAATCCTTCTCTACCCTTATCCAGAGCCAGAATCTTGGACTGGATTCAAGAGCTCAGAGAGGTCTCCAAAGTCAAAGTCTGCCGAGAATAAGAGCCCACCTGGAGGTAGGTCAGACCCACCTGGCTGGGCAACTCCCAAACTATGGAAGGGGAAGGTCAAGAACGTCCTTGAATGGTAGGTATAGCTCTACCGAGGCCTTTGGCAGGGCCGACAAGGGAGCCCAAGGGTAGAACTGTCATCAGGACCTCTGCAGCCCCAGAAATTACCAGGAACTCATTCTTGGGCAGCTTCCCCTCACAAAGGCAAGAAGATCCCAAGCAAGTAGTGAGGCAGCTGGGGAGGAACACCATGTTAGAACAAAAGGTTCGAGTTCTGGCTCCACCAACTTACAAGCTGTGTAACTTGGGCCACAATTTTAACCTCTCCCCTCAGGGCAAAAGGCTTGGATGAGATGCCTTCAAGGTCCCTTCTAATGCTCAAGATGCTGTGATAACCTCTGAGCCTTGGTATCCTCAGCTTTAAAATGGGCTCATATGACCATTACATTAGCTCCTACAGCTGGCCGGGCCTTCCCCACTTTTTATGCTAAGTGCATCCGTAAGAAGAATGGAAGAAACTAGGGGGGAAGACAATTAAGACCTCGGCTACCGGTTTCTTTTTCAAGTTCATGGCGTCTCAAAGAGCTGCCCGTCCAGTAGCCTACCGTGGAAGAAATGGGGTGATTCTTTTCACTCTAAGCTTATACAAAATTATTGTTCATGAAATAATTCTAGAGGGGCGCCTGGGTGGCTCAGTCAGTTAAGCGTCTGACTTCGGCTCAGGTCATGTTCTCACGGTTTGTGGGTTCGAGCCCCAAGTCGGGCTCTGTGCTGGCAGCTCAAAGCCTGGAGCCTGCTTCGGATTCTGGGTCTCCCTCTCTCTCTGCCCCTCCCTCATTCACACTCTGTCTCTCTCCCTCTCTCTTAAAAAATAAACATTAAAAAAATTTGTTTAGAAAGAAATAATTCTAGAAATCAAAATAAAAGTCACACATAATGACTTAAACCAACATATCCTCCCCCTGGCCCCCATTTTCCAGGTTTTATCCAGCCTTCGTTTTTCTGCACACGTGGGTTTTTCTGTAGGTATGAAAATTAATTCAGGGAGAGCAGTTGAATGGCATTTGAGTCAGATTTATGAAAACAGCATTGTTCCTGTTTTTAGGGTATTTTCAGAGAAAAGAGATTAAAATCTTCTGTGGCTTTTTAATCAAAGCCCCAGAATAGTTCTCTGGTACACAGACTGATTTCGGCTTGATTAAATAAGAACTATTGGCAGAGGAAAAAATATTTTTAATTATCACTGAAATAGTTATCAGCCATGCCATCACGCTACACACCCTATTAGGGAAATTCGCAATGCGCCTTCTTGCCCTTTGGGAGCTAATCTAAGATGAACGCTAACAACCAGAAAAGAAAAAGTATGGAATGAGTACAGTTATTAACAAATGACTATGTGCACACACTGAATAGATGCGAGGACGGTTTCTCTGTCCGTCCTTCCACTGAAATGTATCTGTACCCCTTTCTCATCTTCTTTGGAGCTGGGGCGCTCCATCAATGCGAGCTCTTTATGTGAACTTTGGCTCCACAGAGATGCCTCTGTAAGACTTTATTTTTAAACCCTTAAAAAAATGTATTTACTGCACAAGCCATATTATCACAGTTCTACTGGAAATAGTGAGTTCGGAAATTCACTCCCAATCTCACCAACTCAAATATATGCAAAGTGAAGCTGTTTTCATTTCTCGGTATACAATTAAGGTTAATCGTAACATAATGCCTAACAATTTCTGAGTACATGCTTTATGTCAGACTCTGTGCTAAGCCCTTCAAGTGAATTCTCATGTAATTTTTTTAAGTTTATTTATTTGAGAGAGAAAGTCAGTGAGCAGGGGAGGGGCAGAAAGAGAGGGAGAGACAAAGTCCCAAGCAGGCTCTGTGCTGCCAGCGCAGAACCCGATGTGGGGCTCAAATCCCCGACCTAAGTCGAAACCAAGATTTGGACACTTAGCCAACTGAGCCACTCAGGCGCCCCTATATCTTGTAATTAAAAAAAAAATTTTTTTTATATCTTTATTTTTGAGAGAGAGAGAGACAGTGTGTGAGCAGGGGAGGAGCAGAGAGAGAGGGAGACACAGAATCTGAAGCAGGCTCCAGGCTCTGAGCTGTCAGCACAGAGCCTGATGTGGGGCTTGAACTCACGAACTGTGAGATCATGACCTAATGGCTGTATAATGTCAGGGCTTGGGGGCAATTTTTTATTGAGAGAAAATTCATATAAAATTTATCATCTTTAAAATGTACAACTCAGGGGTTTTTAGTATATTCACAATGTTGGGCAACCATCACCACTATCTCATTCGAGAATATTTCCATGAGGCTTACCCACTAGCGGCCACTCTCCAACCCCCCTTCTCCCAGCCCCTGGCAACCACTAACCTCTTTCTGTGATCTGCCGTTTCTGGACATTCCCTATCAATGGAATCCTATAACATGAGGCTGTGATGGTTAGTCTTACGTGTTATCTTGGCCAGGCTGTAGAACTAGTCACTCAGGAAAACACCGATCTAGGTGTGGCTGGGAAGGTATTCTGCAGACGTGGCTAACACCTACAATTAGTTCACTTTAACTAAAGATAACCCTTGATAATCTAGGTGGTCTCATCCCATCAGCTGAGGCTGATGAGCAAAAACAAGGAGAAGGATTTCTGCCTCAAGACAGCAGGTCCAACGCCCTGCCCCAGCTGCTGGCCGACCCTCTGGATTCCAGACTTGCACGGAACCCACGGTTATGCGAGCCTATTCCTTAAAATAAGTCTCATGGAGGTATACACAGGGGATCCTGTGTCTCAGGAGAACCCTGACTGATACCATGGCATGTGTGTCTGCATTCTTTCACTTAGTACGTTTTCAAAGTTCATCTGTATTATACAGCACACAAGCAGTTTTGTTTTGTGTTTGGTATTTCTCCTTTAACATTGTATCATAGGCAATTTCTCACGCTACGCACCATCTGTTTTAAGCGCTGGATAATACCGCTTTGGAGGCACGTGCTTCTTGACCACTGCCCAACTGTTACACGTTTCAATTGCAGACAATTTTGTTGAATGTTAGTGACTTTTCCCGACAACCAAAGGGGACAAGCAGAAATTATGACACAAAGGCTTGAGTTACCGCACATTTTCAGGCTCAAGGGAGGAAAGTACATTAATTGCATTCTTTGTAGTATCTAAGTTCAAGAAAAAGCAAAAACAAGTATGCAGTTATTAATATCTAATTATATGCCAAGTACTGAGTGCAGAGGACCTGAGGGGGAGGAGTTAAGAAAAGAATACAATGTTGTTATTAATGCAAATGATAAACAGTTTCCTTCATGGATGGATCTGTCCCCTGTCAACAGGAAATGTGGTCTGTGCTTTGTCAATAATGATGATAGTTTACACTGAATCATACCTCCCTATTTGTCCACCACCTACCATTAAGAATTCAGTCTGGCTCAGGGAGAAAGCTGATTTTGTTGAGGGTCCATAACAGCTTTTTCTGTAGGTCTCTATCCATTAAAGTATGTAATATCATTTGTTATGTGTTTGAAAATTTGACTTATGCAGGATGAGTCTGGATACAGTCTTTTGAAGCCTGCCTTTTCCTTTTGAGATGTTTTCACTCTATGTTTGAGACCTATTCATATTAACACAGGTACATCCATCCTAACTATGTGCTGTTTAGTACTCCATACCACACTATTTTGCTTTTGTTTTCTGTACCATTAAACTCTGCTCTTACCCAATGATTTTGTTCCATGTTTTTTAGAATTTTTTTTTAGAAAATTTTTTAGAATTTTTGTTTTAGAATAGGTTTGTGAGTTGACTGCTTAGCACATTAGCATGTCTGTTTTCTATATATGCATGTAAGAATTTACATTTTCTTCTAAATTCTGTTTGTGTTCTCTAAGTTATTATATAGTAATAACTTGTTAGTTCTAAATGTCTTCCAATCACTATTGTGATTTCTTCTTAGAACTGTAAATTATCTAAAAATATGCTCACAGGTATCCAAATATATGAGGATTTGGGGGCTTTTTAATATTCCTTATCTCTGTGATGCATTCATTCTGACTGATTTTCTCGTACCTGCTTTCCAGCTTATCCATCTTGACATGGGTCGCACTTACTTGGTATTTCACTCATCCGCCAAGTTTCTAATTTCTGGAACTTACTGTATCCTCTTCAGAGTATCCTTCTATTTCCAAGTTTTTACTCAGCTATTTCTTTTTGCTTGTTTTGATTTTTTGTTATCTTTGTTTAATTTAAATCCAAGTTAGTTAACATAGTGTAATAATGGCTTCAGGAGTAGAATTTAGTGATTCATCACTTACATATAACACCCAGTGCTCATCCCAACAAGTACCCTCCTTAATGCCCATCATCCATTTAGCCCATCCCCCCACCCAACACCCTGCCAGCAACTCTCCGTTTGTTCTCTGTATTTAAGAGTCTTTTATGGTTTGTCTTCATCTGTTTCTTTTTAATTATTTTAAAACTTTTAAAAAAATGTTTGTTCTTTGAGCGAGCGAGAGAGAGAGCGAGCGCAGAAGAGGGCTAGAGAGGGAGACACAGAATCCGAAGCAGGTTCCAGGCCATCAGCACAGAGCCTGAAGTGGGGCTCAAACTTATGAACCGCAAGATCATGACCCGAGCCGAAGTTGGATGCTTAACTGGGTCACCCAGGAGCCACTCTCATTAATCATTTTAAACACACTTAGTATTATTTCAGATTGCTGTATTATCTCCAATATTTGGAATATGCATTCTCTTGCTTGTAGTGTGTATATTAACTTGTGTCATTTCCTTGTGCGATTTATAATTTTTGACTGTGGATTTCTCTTTTGGGGAGGGGGGTGGCTTTCTTGGAGTAGGATACCTACTTCTCTTGGGGATTTGGAGTTTCAAGACCACTGGGACAGTTCTCCTATTAGTTTTTCAGTTTAGGAAGTGGCATTCTGTGGTGGTGTAAATTCAGATCACACACCCAGTTAAGTGTGCATTTTAATTTTTCATAGGTGCCCCTCTTTCCTGGTTACTCACAGCCATGGCCAGATGGCAAGCTTTCCTGAGGTTTTCCTAAACCACTGGGTAGAATTTTTCTGGTATTCTTTTCAAGCATAGGACTAATTTTTATTTTTATTAATGTTTTATTTTATATTTGAGAGAGAGAGAGAGAGAGAGAGAGAGAGAGACAGAGGGAGAGAAAACGCATGCTAGCACAAGAGGGGCAGAGAGAGGGAGACAGAATCTGAAGCAGGCTCTAGGCGCTGAGCTGTCAACACGGAGCCCGACACAAGGCTAAAGTATAGGGCCAAATTTTGAGAATCCAGGCTTTACACAGAGGTCTGATAAGACTCTAGCTCCTTCACTCATATGGTCCAAGATCATAGCTCTTTTTCCCATATGGACATAAAAATCCCTGTCTCCCATCATTAAGGCCTATAATTAGGTCTAGGCCTTGACATCACTACGTCACTGTTTTGTTTTTTTTTTTACACTTATGGCTTTGAAATGTTTCCTTTTAATTGCTGTTACATGAGGATTTTCCTTGACTTCTTTTGAGTTTAGGTTTGGCTATATGTTGAAATGGAGAAGGGTGTTCTATTTCTGGGCCTGAGATGGTAGGGATTAATTCATATTAGCTCAACCACCATACTATTAGATGTTACAGTACCTCCAATTATTTATTCCTTTTCTTTCCAATATGTCCACTTTAAGATGGATAAGAGAGCTCATGAAGATTAAAGCTGAGAGTCCCACAGAATACAGGAAAGATCTTGCTATACGAAAGCCTTGCTATATTAAAACATTCGCTGCTGTTCCAAGTACTGCCGTGAAACCTCATGGGATCAATTAGCCAACAATCATTTACAGGCCACCTAATTCCTGAAACACATTGGCCGAGAGGGAAACAGAGATGAGAGTAATGCATAATCAAAGGGCCTTTAATCTACATGATGAAATGAGGCATGTTAAATCATGTGAGACATCTTGAAGGAAGAAACTAATTCAGCACCAACTCTAGGAGGCAGGCTGTTGTCAGATGATCTGTGTTCAAACACTGGCCTCACCAATTAGCTGTGTGCTCTCGGGCCAAATACTTATCTCCGCCCCCCCCCCCCCCCCCCCCGGTGCCTCTAGTTTGTCATCTGTAACAACAGGTGTAATAAAATACCAACCCCATAAAGCCACTGATAGATTAAAAAATGAGACTATCTGTAAAGTGTTTAGAATAAACCGTACATAGTAAGTACTCAGGCGATGTGAGCTATTCCTAGAGGCCATATACGCGTCGTAGGTTTTCTCATGAAATCCTTAAAACAGTTATGGCTCTCACAGGGGAGTCATGGTCGCCGAGCTCGAAAGCAGTGGGGTCAGAGGTGGAGGGGAGAAATTCACATAAAATATGTGAAGTACATATTACATAAAATATGTAAATTTAAAAATAAACTTACAAAGTTATTCCCTTAGACTATGATATTTATTTCAGTGGAAAATTACTTCCTTTTATTCTATCAAAAAATTTCAGGGTTAAAGCAATGACGTACAAAGCCCCTAGGAGATGCACTAAATGTAAGTAAAGTATGTTCCTCTTGATACTTCTGGATGTTCCTGCAATAAAAGTCTCAGGATCTCGGCACCAGAAGAAAAAGCATTTTTATTTATTTACTTAATTAATTTTTTAATTTTTTAAAATGTTTATTTATTTTAGAGAGAGAAAGACAGAACGTGAGCAGGGGAGGGGCAGAGAGAGAGAGGGAGACCCAGAATCTGAAGCAGGCTCCAGGCTCCGAGCTGTCAGCACAGAGCCTGACGCAGGGCTCGAACTCAAAGACTCTGAGATCATGACCTGAGCCGAAGTTGGCCGCCCAACAGACTGAGCCACCTAGGCATCTCCCCAAACCTTAATGTAAGTTCGGGTGATGCTCCAGATACTAATAATCAAATATGAGGTAGGGCTTCGTAGAGACCGCAACATGGCAGCAAAATGCAGATCTTCTTGGAAAATTTTGCTTTGCAATTGATTCAAGAAACGTAGATATACAAATCATGTATCTGATAAGGGTCTAGTACCCAGAATGTATACATACAACTCTTAAGACTCAACAACTGAAAAATGGGCAAAGGATTTGAATAGACATTTCTCCAAAGAAGATACACAAATGGCTGCTAATCCCATAGAAAGAGGTTCAATATTGTTAGTTGTTAGAGAAATGTCCAATGGAAATTACAACGAGATGGGGGGGGGGGGAGCTCTTCAAAAAGCAAATGAACACAACAGAAAATGATGGGCTGACGAAGATGTGGAGAGATTGGAACGCTCCTACACTGTTGGCAGGTATGTAGAACAGTGCATCGACCACCACCCCCCCCTCCCCCCCCCCGGAAAACTGTAGTTCCTTGAAAAGTTAAACCTAGTTACTCCATGACCCAAGAATTCCACTAAGTACAGATTCAAGGAAATTTAAAACATACCTTTACACAAAAACTTGTACCTAAATGTTGATGGCAGCCTTATTCATAAGAGCCCCAAAGTGAGAAGTAATAAATGTCAATGAACTTATGACTAGATAGAGAAACTGTGGGATCTCTAGGTAATGAGACATTACTCAGCTATGAACTGAAGTACTCACACCCACTAGGACTTGGATGAACCTGGAAAACTTAATGCTCAGTGAAGCAAGGCAGACATCCAAGTCTGCATCTTATATATGATCCCATTTATATGAAATATCCAGGACAGGCACATCCATAGAGACAGAAAGCAGATTAGTGGCTGCCATAGGATGGGGGTGAGGGATAGGTATGGGGTTTCTTTTTGGGGGGCGTGACTGGAAATGCCCTGAAATTACTTTAGTGGTGATGGCTGTACAACACAGTGAATATACTAACAACCATAGAATTGCTTTTAAATTTTATATTATGTGGAGTATATCTCAATTAATAAAACACATACACAGCGGTGCCTGAGTTGAGCATCCGACTTCAGCTCAGGTCATGATCTCGCAGTACATGGGTTTGATCCCCGTGTCAGGCTCTGTGCTGACAGCTCAGAGCCTGGAGCCTGCTTCAGATTTTCTGTCTCCCTCTCTGCCCCTCCCCTGCTCTCTCTCTCTCTTAAAAATAAATGAATATTAAAGTGGGGGGCACCTGAGTGGCTCAGTCGGTTAAGCTTCCGACTTTGGCTCAGGTCATGATCTCACAGTTCATGGATTTGAGCCCCGTGCCAGGCTCTGTGCTTACAGCTCAGAACCTGGAGCCTGTTTCAGATTCTGTGTCTCCCTCACTCTCTGCCCCTCCCCTACTCTCTCTCTTTCTCTCAAAAATAAACACTAAAAAAAACCCCACATACACATTCAAAAGCTAAATTGATTTTAAAAAGAAACAGAAAAAGAGAAAGGCAGATAATAATATTAACTGTGATTCATTTCCATTTTGATTGGCTGACAATTTGGTGGCTTTTTCATGGGGTGGAAGAGAGACAAAAATATAGGGAAACTTGTTTTTTTCTTTTAATCATCATACTAATAGCACAAATATTGCCAAAAATGTGGTATTTTGTTCAAACCTCCACTTAGTAGGCTATGCATGAGCTTCTAAGATCTGAAGGCCTCACCATCTGGAAATAACTATTTGAAACCTCCAATGAAACCAGACATGTTTATTAACAGCTCAAAAGAAGATGATCAATTTAAAGAAAAGTTGTGATTACAGACTGCAGATCATAGCCCACGAAGGAGATGTATGGGAGCTTAATTTTCAATTACAGGGTAGAAAAATCAATCAAAACAATCAACAGAAAACCGGGATCATTCTGAGAACAGCGTGACCTGAAAATCCCTGCAAGAAAGGAAAAATCAAACTAATGGCCAAGAAAAAAATCAGCGGTCATTAATTAATGACTCACAACCAGCTGCATCCAAATACTTCCCTAAGTTCTTTGGATGATACAATCATGGTCCTGGTCCTCATGCAGTTTAGAGTCTAGGTGAAGACACAGGTCATTTCAGATATGTGAGTATGTTGGGGCACCTGGGTGGGTCAGTTGGGTAAGTATCCAACTGACGGTTTTGGCTCAGGTCGTGATCTCACAGTTCTTGACTGCAAGTTCCACGTTGGGCTCTGTACTGACAGTGCTGAACCTGCTTGGGATTCTCTCTCTTCTCTGCCTGCCCCTCCCTGCTCACTCACATGCACTGTCAAAATAAATAAACAAACTTAAAAAAAAAAAATGGGCTAAGCGTCTGACTTCGGCTCAGGTCACGATCTCACTGCTTGTGGGTTTGAGCCCCGCGTCGGGCTCTGTGCCGACAGCTCGGAGCCTGGAGCCTGCTTCGGATTCTCTGTCTCCCTCTCTCTGCCCCTCCCCTGCTCATGTTCTGTTTCTCTCTCTCTCAAAAATAAATAAACATTAAAAAAATTAAAAATAAAAGGACATGTGAGTATGTCACCCAGATCTGGAGCTGACTCTGCTCTGAGAGTTACTAGCTGTGTGACCTGCGTAAGCTACTTAAACCTGTTAAGATACAGTATTCTTATCAGCCAGAGAGGGATTGGCAGTAAGATTTCCCAAGACTGCAGGTGAGGGTTAAGTGGGATAAGGAATGCAGAGGAATTAGCCTGGCCCTCGGCTGGAAGGCTCAGGAAGTGAGCAACAGGTTAAAACAGCAGCAAAAGTAGACAGAACACAGCTTTCCAAATTAACTTCTACTCTGGTGCAAGTAAAAACCAAACGCAAAGAAGCATAAGGGAAAGAAGACTCAGGAATCTGGAATCTCTTTCCATTTCTACCGCACACGTAGCTGCCATGACTTTGCTTTTTGGTTGCTTCACCTAAAAACTTCGAGGAAGAAGTTTTTATTTTGCAGTGTATTTATCGTATTCTCACTTGGTCCTATTTCCTTGAAGACTATGCAATTAGAGATATTTCAGTGGAAAATTCTGAGGCCTGGAGGACCCAATCCCAGGGCAGGGCTGAACAGAAACTTCTCTTTAGAGCTGGCAGAAACTCACGTTTTATTTTAAGTTTAGCTTTTAATTGTCTTCAAACCAGTAAATACCCACCGACACCAGTCTCAGGAATATGGTAGGAAGGGGCAGACAGAATAGGGGGAACGTGACATAAGTTAGATACAAGTGACCCAAACTCTGCTCACTACTTAAGTCCTTGCTCTGGGACAGAGTGCAAACAGTAGCCTCTTGGTGTCTTAGTGTTGTCATCAGTCAAGAAGGAAGGATACCTGACCTGAGTCTCGGTGGGGGGTGGGGGGGAGGCGTTAAATGTGACGAACTATAAAGTGAACAAGATTCTCTTCCTCTTTTTTTTTTAATGTTTATTTTTGAGAGAGAAAGAGAGGGAGACAAAGAGAGAGCTTGAGTAGGGGAGGGACAGAGAGACAGAGAATCCCAAGCAGGCCCCGAGCTACCAATGCAGAGCCTGACGTGGGGCTCCAACTCACAAGTTTTGAGATCATGACCTAAACCGAAACCAAGAGTGGGTCACACAACCAAATGAGCCACCCAGCACCCCTCTCCCCCCCGCCCCTGCCTTTCCTCTTCTTCCTTCTCCCTTCAGGGAGGGTGGGCCTTCCCAGTCACTTCTACCTTTCTCCTTGGGGAGGGGAGGGACTACTGTTGAAAGGTGACTGTGGAAGCAGTGACCTGACATTTGTCCCTCTTCCCCGATGGACAGAATGGGACTGATGGCTCCTTGATGTTGAAGAAACCACAGCCACGGCAGTGACAAATGGTCGGCGGTGGCACAGGGCTTGGGACCTCCGTCACTGTAGATTCTTAGTCACCTGCCCTAAAATCAAAATGAGGAACTGATCCGTTGTTAAATGTAGAGTTTAAATACATTTTAATGATTTTTCAGTTTACATCCAAGATCACAAACATCCAAGGTTAGGGGGTCAGAACAGCAGTGACCTAGGCGTGACTCAGGGTCTGTGGGGGCCCGACCGCTCTAGCCCAGCGCTGGCATGTGGAAATGAGGGTCTTTGGTGGCCTCGTCTCCTCAGTTTTTGGAAGAGAAACTAAGAATCTGAGTCTTGGTGTGAAACCACTCAATTTTTAAATGTGAAGCTTAGGGGCACCTGGATGGTTCAGTAGGTTGAGCATCCGACTCAAGTCCCAATCCCAGGGACGTGAGATGAAGCCCTGGGTTGGGGTCTGCGCTGGGGGTGGAGCCTGCTTAGGATCCTCTCTCTCTCTCTCTCTCTCAAAATAAACAAACAAATAAATAAGCTTAAAAACAATTGGTAAACTCCGTGAGGTCACATCAAATACAAGCCAATTTCCTCTTTAAATAATTAATTAATTAATTAATTTAGAGAGCATGAGCATGTGAGTGCAAGCAGGGGAGGGGAAGAAAGAGTGAGGGGTGTAGGGGTAGACAGAGAGGAAAAGAGAGAATCCCAAAGCAGGCTCTGCCCGTGCAGGGCTCGATCTCACAAACTGTTGAGATCATGCCCTGAGCTGCAATCAAGAGTCCAACGCTTAACTGACCGGGCCACCCAGGCACCCCCCGCCCCCCCCAGCTGTCTCTCATTCCTGTTTTCCCACTGAAGATGGTATAGGAACACGACAAATCAGACAAGGGAGAGCCACCTTGCTCAGAGGACAGCAAATACCGCACGACTGGGAAACGATCACCATCACCATGACCTCGAGAAGCGTCTGGTGGCCCTGAGTCCTACACGTGTTCTGTGAGTGTCATCTTTGTGCAGCACCAGGGGCAGTGAGGCGGGGTGAAGCTAGTGAGAAGGTGGCGCTCCTGCCCCTGAGACCACACATTCGGGTAAGCAGGAGGGGGCGGGCACAGAGATCACAGACAAGAGACCTTGCTGGCCTGCAGGAGAGCTGCCCCAAAGTTGTAAGAATTCAAGGCCGCCCTGAGATAACCATTAGCCGGGATTAAGAAAGGCTGAAGTTCAGATGAGCCTTTGATGTGAGAATACAATTCAACAGGCAGGGATTGCTTCTGGGGACGAAGGAGAGTGGGGGAAACACCCCATAACCAAGGAAAAGGGGGAAGAAACATTCAAATGCCTCTGTCCTAAGCACTTTTAACAAACTATAAAAATGACCCCTGAAAGTGTAGTCTTTCCTAAGCAGTTTTATAGTCCATTATTTTCTGTAATCTTCAAATCTAACACTTTTTTTAAATTTTTAATTTTTTTAGTAAAAACAATTTTTTTTAATGTTTATTTTTGAGAGACAGAGTGAGAGTAGGGGATGAGCAGAGAAGAGGGAGACACAGAATTTGAAGGAGGCTCCAGGCTCTGAGCTGTCAGTACAGAGCCCGATGTGGGGCTTGAACCCATGAACCACGGGATCATGACCTGAGCCGAAGTCAGACGCTCAACTGACTGAGCCACCCTGGCCCCCCTAACAAGCCTTTAATTTACAGATAAAGACACAGATAATTTACAGATAAAGTAATACAAGAAAGGTCAGGAAACTTGCTCAAGGTCACATGGCCAGCCTGGAGACCCAGGTCTGTCTGACCCCACAGTGCTTCCTGAAGAGTGCATTCAGTCCACAGTGGGGTGGTGTAGGGAACTACAGAAACTAAAATCGAATATCATGAAATGCCCAGAATGCCGGGGAGGAGAGCATACTTCTCTGACCCTTAAGTCTCTTCCTTATCAACAAGCTCATTGCCAGGATTATATGGGATGAACCACTGTTAACCTATAAAGTAAGATACTACGATTAGCTATTAGGAGAGATAATGAGCAGGCACAAAGCACAGGCAGGCCCAGGCGGCCAGGCTGGAGATAAACCTGAGGTGTGCAGGACAGATCAGAGCAGGGAGATAAGGCAGTCAGCAGGCTGTTCCTGGGCTGGAGGCTGGAAAAGGAGCTCCATCAAGAAGGGGGAGACAGCAAAGGCAGGACAAGAGTGAGAATCCCACATGCATGGTTTGGGTGGCTGGGGGAGGGGGGGGGAAGGTCTCGCAAGATGGTAAGGTGGTTCATTTCGGAGCTTGGGTTGAGGAGAGAGAAGAGGAGAGGAGAGACACCAGAAGAGCCCCAGGCAGCAGACAAGTGATGGACCCTCACTTGACTCTAGCTCCAGCCACTATCTCTCTGCTGTCACAAAGAGAAACCCCAAGAGAAAATTGCTTTGCTGAGCCTCGCTGACTCTCAACCACAAGAGACGGTAATATGATTGTTTTTTAAGCTACTAAGTTTGGGAGTGATTAGTTACATAGACATAGGTGCCTGGAAGAATTCCTTCCTTACCTCCCTAAATTGTGTTGTCACTGCAAACATTTACAGAAGGCTGGTCTCAGTTTAACTCTCTCTGATGGATCTTTACAACTCCATGCGGTACATTTTCAGGTGAAAAACTGAGGCACAGGAAGTAAGATACCGTGCCTGAGACCCCACAGGACAAGTGACACACGTGAGATCCTGAAGCAGTGTGGGTCCAAAGTGGCCTACTTGGGGGACACTCTAGATGACCTGGTGTCCCATTATGGGTCCAGAGCACCCAGGAGCCTCCAGGTTCTGATTCTACTGGCTAAACTGCTCTCTGATCCTTCTCCCTCCCTCCCAACCTCACTGACCCCGCCTTGGTTCAGGACCGCCTCAGTTCTCACCAAGACTAATTCCTCAGCTTCCTGACACCTTCCTGCCTCCTGTCTTCTCTCCTCCAATTCATGCTCAGAACCAAAGCCAGAGTGGTCTTTGCAAGAAGCAAATCTGGCCGGGTCACTCTCCTGGGTAAAGCCTTTTCAATGCTTTCGCACCACGAGTGGCTCCCAAGCTCCGTGGTCCAGCCCCAGCCCAGCCGTGTTTCAGTTCCGTCCCGTGCTGTGGTCTCTGCCACGTCTGCTTTCCCTCCTTACCCATTTGCCATTTTAGCAAACATTGCCATTTTTCAAAACACAGCTCAAGGGTGTTTGCAAAGCCTAACCTCCTCCACCATCCCTGTGACATGTATGCCCCCGGGGCCAGATAAGCAGCAGGTCCTGGCTTGCGTGGCAGATACAGAGCTGAGAGGTTCCCTTTCTGTCCACGCCCCACAGTGATCAGAACCAATAGATTAGCATCCTTGGTGGGAATGAGGGCAGCATCAGGCCCCAGGAGGCTTTGCTCTTCACAGGAATGGCATACCAGAAAGCAGAAATTCCTCAGCATTAAACATAGACCTCCTCTTGCAAACGATGCACCTGTGTGCACCAATCTGACCCCTGAGGCTTGTGTATGTCAGTGTTTATCATTTTTTTTAGCATATAGTCCTATGACTTTTAACATGTACTACAATTCTTACCACCACCACCACCACCAAAATTAGGATGTGATTATAGAATAGCTCCATCACCCCACAGAATTCCCTCATACTATATAGCTTTATAGACAGACACACACACACACGCACACATCCTAATGTCTGGCAAGCACTTATCTGTTCAACATCACTATGGTTTTGTTGCAAGAATGCCATGTGAATAGAATATACTTTATGCAGCCTTCTGACACTGGCTTCCTTCACTGAGCATAATACCGTTGAGATTCATCTAAGTTTCTTCCATGTCAACAGTATGTTCCTTTTTCTTGCCAAATAGATCACATCTTATGAAAGTACTGTAGTGTATGTATCCATTCACTCATCGAAGGATATCTAAGTTGTCTCCTGTTTTGAGTGATTATGATTAGAGTTGCTGTAAACATTGTGTGTACTACTTTTTGTGTGAATACAAGTTTTTCTTCTAGGCATATACCCAGAAGTGGGACTGCTGGGTCATATGGTAAGAGTATGTAGAACTCTACATAAGAGACTGCCAAATTGTCTTTTTGAGAGGCTGTATCATTTCACATTCCCAGCAGCAATGTGTAAGAGTACCAGTGACTCCACATTCTCCTCCTCACTTGCTATTGTGTTTTTATTTTAGCTATTTAGTATGTATGGAGTGCCATCTCACACGGAGTTAATTTGCATTTCCCTAATGGCTAATAATGCTGAACATCTTTTTGTGTGTTTGCCATTGGTGTATCCTCTCTGGTGAAGTGTCCATTCAAATCTTTTGCGCATTTCTAATGCTGGGCTGTTTTCTTATAATTTTGAATTTTGAAAACTCTCTTTTTAAAGTTTATTTATTTTGAGAGACAGAGAGAACATAAAAGCAGGGGAGGGGCATAGAGAGAGGGAGAGATAGAATCCCAAGCAGGCTCCGCACTGTCAGTGCAGAGTCCGATATAGGGCTCGATCCCACAAACTGTGAGATCATGACCTGAGCCAAAATCAAGAGTCAGATGTTGAACCGACTGAGCCACTCAGGTGCCCCTGAAAATTCTTTATATGTTCTGGATACAAGTTCAGATCTATTATTTCCTCCTAGTCTGTTGATTGTTACCTTTTATTTTCCAGCTTTGTAGAAGTATAACTGAAATTAAAAACTGCATATATTTAAGATGTATAAGTTGAAGATTTCATATGTGTCCATTCTCTTAATATCTTTCATAAAACAAGTTTTTATTTTTATAAAGTCCAACTTACCACTTTTTTTTTCTTATGACTTGTGCTCTGGATATCTGAGGACTCTTATCTAACTCTAGGTCATGAAGATTTTTCTGTTTTTTTTCCTTATAAGTTTTATATTTTACCCTTTTCTTTTTAATGTTTGTTTATTTTTGAGAGACACACACACAGTGCTAGTGGGGGAGGGGCAGAGAGACAGACACACAGAATCAGAAGCAGGTTCCAGGCTCCGAGCTGTCAGCACAGAGCCCAAGGTGGGGCTCAAACCCACGAACCGTGAGATGACCCGAGCCAAAGTCGGATGCTCAACCGACTGAGCCACCCAGGCACCCCTACCCTTTTCTTTTAGATCTGTGATCCACTCTGAGTCAATGTTTGCATAAAATGTGCCATTTATATGGAGGTTCTTTTTTTTTTTTTTTTTTTTTTTTTGCCAGAAAGGTGTCCAGTCGTTCTAGTACCGTCTGCTTACAAGACTATCATTTCTTCTTGGAATAGCTTTTGCACTTGTTTCAAAAACTAATCAGGCATTTTTGCATGTGTCTATTTACAGGATCTCTATTCTGTTTCGTTGATCTATGCGTCTCTCCCTTCACCAATACTACAGTGTCTTGATCACTGTCTTAGAATAGTAAAGTGTAATTCTTTAAACTTCCTTCTTATTTTCAAAATTGTTCTGGGGCACCTGGGTGGCTCGGTCAGTTGAACATCCAACTCTTGATTTGGGCTCAGGTCATAATCCCAGGGTACTGGGATCGAGCCTCATGTCGGGCTCTGCACTCGGCATGGAGCCTGCTTAAGAGTCTTTTCCTCTCCCTCTGCCCCCGTCCCCTACTTGTACTTTCTCTCTCTCTCTCAAAAAAAACAAAACAAACAAACAAACAAAACTTCCAAAACTGTTTTTAGTAGTTCTAGCTACTTTGCTTTTTTTAATTTTTTTAATGTTTATTTATTTTTGAGAGAGAGAGAGAGAGAGAGACAGAGCATGAATGGGGGGAGGGTCAGAGAGAGAGGGAGACACAGAATCGGAAGCAGGCTCCAGGCTCTGAGCCATCAGCCCAGAGCCCGATGCGGGGCTCGAACCCACAGACTGTGAGGTCATGACCTGAGCCGAAGTCGGACGCTTAACCGACTGAGCCACCCAGGCGCCCCACTACTTTGCTTTTTCACATAAAGTTTAGAATCCTCTTGTTTGATGTAGCAAAAAAAAAAAAAACAAAAACAAACAAACAAACAAAAGAACAACACTGCTGGGATTTTGATCAGAATTGCATTAAATCTATAAATCACATTACTGTGGGGGGAGTTCAATCATTATTGTGGTGAATCTTCTACTCCACTAACAAGTGTGTCTCTGCACTTACTTAGGTCTTTAATTTCTTCATTAGTGTTTTATAATTTTCAGCCTACAGATTCCACATATACTTTGTCAAATATATACTTAATCTTTTATTTTTGGAGCTATTATAAATAATATTTTAATAATTTCTATTTCCAACTTTACATTGTTAGTGTATCAAACAGATGATTTTTGGGGTGCCTGGGTGCTTCAGTCAGTGAAGCGTCCGACGTTGGCTCAGGTCCTGATCTCCCAGTTCATGAGTTCGAGCACCGTGTCAGGCTCTCTGCTCTCAGCACAGAGGCCGCTTTGGATCTTCTGTCTCCTTCTCTCTCTCTGCCTCTTCTCCACTTGCACTCTCTCTCTCTCAAAAGTAAATAAACATTAAAAAAATTTTTTTAATAAAAAAATTATTTTTGTGAATTAACTCTGTATTCTGCAAATGTGCTAAATCATTTATTAGTTTTAGGAGTTATTTTATAGATTCCCTGGGACTTCCTACGCAGAAAATCATGTCACCTGTGAACAGGGGCAGTTTTCTTTCTTTCTTTTCAACCTGTGCCTTTTATTTCTTTTTCTTGCCCTATTTCTGCAAGAAATAGCACTGGTTCTGCACCCAGTGAGTTATTGAATATGAGCTGTAAGAGTGAACATCCTTGCCTTATTCCTGATTTTAGGGGGTAAGTATTCAGACTTTTACCATTAAATATGATATTAACTGTAAGCTTTTATAAAATAGAATATTTAAGAGTTTAAAGCAAAAATTCAACTGTCATCCTTGCTTAATTTTTTTCCCCCTCTCTCAGATTTTAAAGGGGTTTCTGGGGGTGCCTGGGTGGCTCACTCAGTTACGTATCCAACTTCAACTCAGGTCATGATCTCATGATGGTTCGTGAGTTTGACCCCACATCAGGCTCTGTGCTGACAGCGTAGAGCCTGAAGACAGCTTGGGATTCTGTCTCTCCCTCTGTAAAACCTCCCCTGCTCGCCCTTTCTGTCTCTCTCAAAAAACAAATAAGAGGGTCACCAGGGTGGCTCAGTCGGTTAAGCGTCTGACTTTAGCTCAGGTCATGATCTCACAGTTTGTGAGTTCGAGCCCCACGTCAAGCTCTGTGCTGACAGCTCAGAGCCTGGAGCCTGCTTCAGATTCTGTGTCTCCCTCTCTCTCTGCCCCTCCCCTGCTCACATTCTATCTCAAAAATAAACACCAAAGAAAAATTAAAAATTAAATAACATCAAAAAAATAAAGTGGTTTCTGTCCCAAATTCATCAATTTCAAGGTGTATGGTGAATATCTAAACAACTTCAAACGTGTCTGTAGCACTATGAATTCAATAAAACTTGACCTATGATTATGTACTAACTTCACTCAGGAAATAGCTTAGGAACACAAAAGATAAAAGGCAGGGCATTTCTGGTAACTGCCACCTGACATCCATTGTCCCTGCTGTTGACAGCACACCTTGTGTCTCTCAGTCTGTCTTAGGTGCAGCTGAACCTGTAACCAGTTCAGAGTGGGTGAAACGGCGCGGGATAAGGAGTGACCGTGCCCCCCGCCAACCAATCACATTCCCTTCATCCCAAGACTGATTGAGGAATGGGTATGTGACCCAATTAGGGCCGCCTGAGGCTCAGGCCTGGGCAAGGGAGTCTTGCTTGAACTACAGGATCAGAAACTTTCTCTCTTCTGCTGGGCAGAGAAGAGGGAAATAGAAACCCTTAGCTGTGCTCACAACTATCTTGCACCAACGGGAGCCTTGTGGGAGGGTGAGAATACAGGTGTGCAGAAACTGTGTGTGAAGACAGAACAGGCCAGGATGGTACTTTTGAACCCCTGTATCCAGCTGTACCTGAAGCCAATTACTATTTCTGAGCTCTTAAATTATCTGAGCCATAAATTCTATGCTTCACCCTCCCCTCCACTCCCTCCCCACCCTCCTGGCTTAAGCATGTTTGACCTGGATTTTCTGTCACTTCCAGTTAGAGGAGTCCTAAATTACAGATGGGGCAGAAGGTGTCACTGGTATTCTGGGTGTCTCCACCGTCAACCACAGCTGCCCGTCTGCATGCAAAAAAAAGGCTGGTTGATGTGGGGGCAAGGCTCTCTGGACATGGAGGCCAAGAGGATGGGCCTGTGGGGCAGGGCAAGGCAGGAGAATGGTCACGCAGCTGTATAGTAACAAACTTACTTCTCGGCCCTCATTCACAGACCTGGTATCTTTTCAACACTTTTTTTTAGATAAGCGGGGCCGAAGAAAACCTTTTAGCACTCAATGCCATATGGCTCTGTGCTGGTTATTCTCTACTTGCCTCTCAGACTTAACTTCTGTGCTTCCTTGCTCTGCTTCTCATCCCAGGAGGCTGATCTCTACCAAATGCATACTCAGGGTTCCCTGTCCTCTGGTTTTGGCTGAGTTTAGCCAAGGAGAGGCACTAGCTGTAGATCTCAGAGAGAGAGGGAGGTCAGAGTTATTTACTGCCTACCTTGCCATGGCTCTAGCAGGGGCTGAGTTCCTGCGGCCACATGGGTCCTGTCGTGTGGCCCCTCTGCCACAGCCCCAACCCTCACTGGGCTGTGGTTATACTGTCCCCTCCTCTTGCCTGTTCAGGCTTAGAGGAGCAAAGAGCTTTCCACAGGAATTAGCCCTGGGTGTCTTACCCTACTCAACTCAGTAAGTGTCCCCCGATTAAGTTCTGTTCAGTTGAATACTTCTGAGGGGTGTCTGGGTGGCTCAGTTGGTTAAGCACCCAACTCTTGGTTTCAGTTCAAGGTTATGATCTCGTGGTTCATGAGTTCAAGCCTGCTTGGGACTCTCTCTCCCTATCTCAATCTCATGACCGTGAGCCACCCAGGTGCCCCATTTTTTGTGCCCTTTTTTGCAGAGATTCCCCTCTAAGGAAAAACTTTTGTTATTATCTTTGCCTAGTGAACTCCTATTCACCCCTCAAAACCTAGTTAAAATGTTAACTCCTCCAGAAAGCCTTTGCTGGGCTGTCTCCCCAGGAGGAATGAGTCTATTCTTTGGCCCTGCTGAGCTACCTCTCAGGGGATCCAGTATCCCCTCTAACAGACCTCAGTCTCGGCCCATCCCCTCATCTGAAGCTCTTGACGCATAACCACTGCAGGCTCACTTCTGTGCTCCCACTGCCCCAGCACCGAGCCTGACCCTCCACAGCTACCTGATCAAACCTGCTGCCTTGAGCAGAACCAGGGATGCATAACTGACGTCCACTGCACGTGCCCAGGAGGCCACTGCATTTTGTACTCTTTACCCAACAAACCTACTTACAAAAGGCAGGAGAAAATAGCGGAGGGGACGCGACTGGCTGGGCGTGACAACTGGGCCACAGGAATGTGGATACAAATTCTGCCACATTGTCCAGGGCCATCCAACCCAGAGGGGCATCATAAATATGGCATCTCTAGGAACTCGTGACCTGTAGGATTGTCTTCCTTTGACAATGGCTATGATAATGCACCCATGTGAAGTGGGGTGCCTGGTTCCTATGCCTCTGGACTTCTCCAAGGTTTTGGGGTCCCAGGAGTCCAAAGAGCCCCTTGAGTTCAAATGAGGATGAGGTCATTGTAGGACCAGCCCACCAGGAATGTAGTCTCTATAGTGGGCATGATTGGCTGAGAGGCCAGTTGTGGGTGAACCTTTCAATGTGGGAACAAGCAGACTCTCTCTCCCTCAAAGATATGTCAGTTGTAAGCTCGGGGTATTTCTGAAATAGACATCCACGACATGACTTATGGGTCCTAAAATCTCCCATTTTCTACCATATCTGATAATCTCATGGATGATGTCACCTCTTGGCTGGTTTTATGCCATGTCTATGGAAGACCTTCATCCACCTTGTGATTACACTCTATTCTCTCTCCTCTTCGGTACCTGTGCAGATACTTGGCCTCCAAGTCACTGAAGGAATCGTAAGTTCTCTCACCTGGACTCGTATGGTGTGGAGAGGCCCTGGGATCCTTTGGTTGGGGGACACACCTTTTCCTCAGGTTTAACACTAGATGTCTGGGCACTACCTCTCTATCATAACCAGTTTTACAACTCCTGTAAACACCTTCTCGGCTCATTACACAATCTCAGAAAGCCTGCTCCCCATGAGTAAATGAAAACCAACCGTCTTCCCCACTGCTGGTTTTAGTCATGAGCAATTGGAGAGTAGAGAAAGAGAAGGACCTCTGGCAGAAGGAAGGCAGCCAGCCAGCCTGGATTTTCTAGACTTGCCCCAAGCCTGGAATTTCCAGTTTGAGGAACCTTGCACTCAGAAGGCTCAGTCTAAGTCACTGGGACTCCCCGATGTTCCTCAGCGGTTCCTCACCTCTGCTTGGACAATGTGTCACCTTGAACTTCGGTCTCTAATGATTCCTCCCCATGCTGCCTCGCTGCTGTTTACCTATCTGCCCTAACTTCCACGGAGCTGTTATTCTGAACCATCTTTCCCCACCCCCACAAGGACCACAGAAATACTCACTTTTATTTAAGTGAGTTAAGACGCATTTGAAGAATTTTATGGTATTTCTTAATTCAAAATGAAAGCGGTTCCCTGCGTGAAAAGGTTGGGTCAGGAATCTGTCTATAAATACCTTGGATATTTCTCTTAATCTTCACTGAAGAAAGAAGGCAAAGACAGCCAACTTGTTTGATTATTATTTGTGAAAGGAAAGAACAGTCATGTTTAGAATGTTAAACATGCGAGATAGTCACTAAAAGGAGCCCAGATGCCTTTTCACACAGGATGAGAGCAGGGCCCCAGAAAACACACAAAGATGATACTGTGTCTTCAACAAATAATGCTGCACCCAGGATCCAAATTTCACCTTTTGCACCCCTCCCTTCGACAGTAAGAGACAATAACAAACATTTATAAAGCATTTGACAGGTTTATAAAGTATCACGTATTAGCTTATTTGAGAACAACGGGTTAGACGGACAGTCTGGAAAGACCTATAAATGTATTTAAGATGACCATCCGAGACCCCCCCCCCCAAATCAAACATGGGGAATATCATCTTTTCACAGTAATACTTTAAGGGTTTTGTTTAGTTTGGGGATCTCAGAAGATTTTATGTTTGTGAAGTTCTTTAGCCCCCTTTCTCCGTATTGCTCTCACGGACAACAGACGGTGCCTGTGGGATGGGGGAAGCCCGTCAAGGTGGAGAAAGAGGAAAGCTAAGTAAACAGCCACAGCTGCAAACCCACCTGCTGTGATCCACCAGCCCTTTTCTCCAGAGCCCAGAGCACTGAGCAGCATTCTCAAACGTCTAAGAAAGCTCGGGGCCCAGCCCTACAGTAGGGAAGTTGAGCGTTCTAGATCTTGGAGTCACTAAGTCCTGTCTTCTGTGGTTATTCTACTTGAGGTTAAAAAAGCATTCAACCAATTCAATCGTTTCTGCTTACACAACAGTAGATGCAAACTTTTTTCTCCCCCCAAAATAAGCAAGCCGGTTGGAAATTACTGGAAAATACAAATGTTCAGCGCAGGTGGCAAACCAGTTGCAGAGGAGACCTGGGCATGTTTCTCAGGGTGTGTGACTTCTGAACTGGTCACATTGCCATTCATCCCTCCGTGGAACTCAGAAGCTTCTCTATGTGATGAAAGCTCAGGAAATTTTCCAGGTGTAAGAAAGGAATCAATGAAGAGGAAGCAGAAATGGAGCCAACCTCTTACATCTCCCGGTTGACAATTAACTTTTGCCAATAAAAAAAGTAAAATCCCATCTTCAGGCTCTTTAATGACCAAATCTAGTGTTTATCCAAGCAGCTCAAGCTCAAGGTCTACTGGAACAGGCAGCACAGACAGGCTAGTTAATTCCTTATCAAAGAAAATAATCTCCAGACAGGGAGAGAAACGGGCAGAATCTGGACAAGGATGTAAAAAGATGTGTGTGTTGGAAATAAATGCACAAAAAGACAGGAATCGCTAAATAGCACTTTCAAAAAAGCTCTATCATTCAAGGCTGATTCAGCTTTATGCCATGACCAACTCTGTGAGATCTGATGGATCTTCTGTAATCAGTCCAAAGAACTTCCCGGAGGGGCACCTGGGTGGCTCAGCCAAATTTGGACCAGCTCACGATCTCACGGTTTGGGAGTTCTAGCCCTGCATCAGGCTCTCTGCTGACAGCTTGGAGCCTGGAGCCTGCTTCAGATTCTGTCTCCCTCTCTTTCTCTGCTCCTTCCTTGCTCACATTCTGTCTCTCTCTCAAAAATAAACCTTAAAAAAAAAAAAGATAAAAAAAAAAAAAAAAAAGAACTCCCTGGAGATCAGGCTGGTTCTGGTGCTGGTTTCCTGAAAAGGTCGGACCTTCTTCAAGGTGAGGAGATGCCCTCCAGTCTGGGAGCTTTGAGGCCATGCGGAGCTCACACAAAAATGGCTTCAACACTGTTAGTGGCCAGGTTTCCTCTTATTCTGGGATCCCCAAACTAGAAGTAAAGTATATTTGGGGTGACACGTGTGCGATAGGAGTTCCCAAGGGTCTTCACTCAAGAACCCATAAAACTAAGCAGTTGACTAGGGGATCCATGAGAGAGGCTCACCAAGGATTTGCCTCTGCTTTAAAGAAACTCAGTGAAGAAAAGATGTGGGGGCATCTTCTATGAAGTAGGTGCAAAGCTAGATGCTGTCAGGGTGACAGACCCAAATGAGACAGCACTTTCTTCTATCCTCAGGAAAATGAGCTAAGAAAGAGAGGTTGTAAAAACACAACAATACATTTCTCACATAGTAGTTGCACACGATACTGAGATCGGACGTAAGACTGGAGATGGGCCTTTGTACTCACATGGTTATCTCTACCTGGGCTTGTGATATTTCCAATCTTCCAGCCCAGGAATCCTACTACACCTGCTCTAGGCCATTCCCAGCCTTCTCCAGAATTCCTTCTCAATTCTGCCTCTTTTCTATTGAGGCCCAAGGCGAGACATAGCTTTCTTGCAGCATTTACCACCTGGGCTACTGCTGTTGTATTTGCATGCACACTGCCTGACACTCTGGGACAAAACACAGACTTGAACCCCAGTAACATCAACACTTGCTCCATTAAATTGAGCTCCTAATCGATGGCTAAACGAATAGATCTTCCCAATCATAGACAACGCTTTTCATCTCACATGCCAACTTCCTTTGATTGACAGTGGTTGCCTGGAGGATAGTTTTGGGGCTTCTGGGGCCATAACTGAGCTCCGTGGTAAAGAGTGCTGTAAGTAAGTAGTTGGTGATGTCTGCCACAGGGCAGAGTTTGGGGGGAGGGGGTGCAAGCGCAGTGTGACTTGGGGATATAAATTAAAGGTTACCAGAGCACAGAGAAGGCAGATTAACTCCAGCTGGGTGGCTAGAGAGGTCTACACAGGAAAAGTGGGAATTAGATGATCCACCTTCAAGGATGGGTAGGATAACAGTAGGTGAAACACATGAACAAAAGCATGAGAGCAGCCATCATCAGGAAAATACAGATCAAAACCACGACGAGATACCACCTCACACCTGTCAGAATGGTTAAAACAAACAACTCAGGCAACAACAGATGTTGGCAAGGATGCGGAGAAAGAGGATCTCTTTTGCATTGCTGGTGGGAATGCAAACTGGTGCAGCCGCTCTGGAAGACAGTGTGGAGGTTCCTCAAAAAATTAAAAATAGACCTACCCTATGACCCAGCAAGAGCACAGCTAGGAATTTACCCAAAGGATTCAAAAATACAGTTTCCAAGGGGCACATGCACACCAGTGCTTACAGCCCTCTCAACAATAGCCAAATGATGGAAAGAGCCCAAATGCCCACCAACTGATGACTGAATAAAGAAGATGTAGTATATGTACACAATGGAATATTACTCAGCCATCAAAAAGAATGAAATCTTGCCATTTGCATTGACATCGATGAAGCTAGAGAGTATTATGCCAAGTGAAACAAGTCAGGCAGGGAAAGACAAACACCATATGATTTCACTCATATGTGTTATTTAAGAAACAAAACAGATGAACATAGGGGAAGGGAAGGAAAAATAAGATAAAAACAGAGAGGGAGGCAAACCATAAGAGAATCCTAAATAGAGAGAGCAAACTGAGGGTGGCTAGAAGGGAGGTGTGTGGGGGGGATGGGCTAAATGGGGGATGGGCATTAAGGAGGGCACTTGTTGGGATGAGCAGTGGGTGTTGTATGTAGTGAGGAATCACTAAATTCTAGTCGTGAAATCAATATTACACTACATGTTAACTATATACTTTAAATAAAAATTTGAAAAGCAAAAATAAAAAGGCATCAGAGCAGCAAAGTACAACACACCCAGGGAAAGCAATCAGTAGACAAGCTCAACTAGCATACAAGTTCAAATAGAAGGCTTTGTGGAGGAGAATGGGGGAAAGGCTAACCACTGTAGACTGCCCCAAGTTAAGGCCAGGATAAAGAGGAGACATGAAACAGGCAAGGCATGGAGGAAGAAATGGGAGGAAAGGCTCTAGTTAGATACTGAACAAGAGTGAAATCTATAAGAATAATTTGAACTACCCATTAGGTGTATCAAGATTTGCTAGGAAGGAAGGAGCCTGCTTAACGGTAAAAGAACCTTAGACTGGGAGTTGGACAGTCCTGGGTGCAAATCCCAGCTTTGACTATGACCTCAGCCACGGGACTTAAAGCTTTTAAGTTTCCTTCTCCTCATCTGTAAAAGGGTAAACTTCTTGCCTCATTGTATCAAGGGTCAAATGAGAAATAAATGTGCATAAAACTCATAGTAACCCTCTGACAAATATTAGCAAATAGCAGGCTTGGTTAACCACAAGAGAAGTAACTTTTCAAAGGAGAAAATGTGTCTCCCTCATTGTCTCATAATTTGGGCAATCTTGTATGAAACCCGTAAAGTGGTTAAGGGAATCAGAAGACAACTAAGTCTAGGAAATACCCAGAGAAATTGAGCAAAATCAGTTTATCTTCTAGGAATGGGAAGAGGTTTGGAGACTGGGCTTTCCATGGTTAGATATTTCTGGTGACGATGCATTTTTTTTTTTGTTGACTTCATTCTTTACTGAATTATAAGTAACCTGGTAACTCTCAAGCAACAGAACAGCGGTTGAAAGATAATCTGATTGTATAATCTCACTTAAGCGCTCTTCTCGAAGGGTTTCCTCCTTAGTTGAGTAAGTAGATGAAGTTTTAAAAACCCGAGAGCACTGAACCCAGGTAATCGTCTCAGAACAGTTATAAGAATAAGCACATAGCGTGGATGCTCGCTTATGTCATTTCTGAATGGAAGTTCCAGCCCCAGAGGCCACCACTTGGCATCAACATGCGGACCTCACAGAGTCACATGATGCTCATGTCAGGACCCTTCCTGGACACATGAAGATGTGCCGTCCTATCTGTGGACACAGTTAGGGACCCCTAGACCAAGAAGGGCTGGGGGAACAGAGACCTCAGCCTGGGTGTGGAGGAGCTGGCCCTGGGTCTTGTTCCGGGTGAGCGTATGCCCAGAACTCACACAACCGGGCCCGGGGCTGGGACCGCAACAACACAGGACGCACAGCATGAAGCGCCTGTGGGCTGGGACAAGGTCCATCCATCCCGGAAAGTGCAGGAGCATTCGCTGGAAAGGATATATTCTACCTCTGGTAATGGAACAGGCAGTTGGCAGATGTTTTTCAAACGTAGGGTAGTAACATTTCTGGCAACGAGTGAGTCACCGAAACACTTCCTTTCCATCAACAGAGGTGTTACTGTGGGGTGTACTAATGGCAACAGAGCACTCTTTGTTGTAGTTTGGGCTGTTTCCTCAGCAAGTATAATGAATTGGCTCCTTCTAAATCTATCCACTGAGCTAAACTATAGCTCCAAAGTGAGCTATTGGCTTAACGGTAACTGTCTCCAATATTCTCTGCTATTAGATGTATGTTTAACATTCTCAATAGGGAAGACCACTGAAAACACTTGCTACTTCAACAGACACCGCTGCCGGGGTGTTTAAATGGGCCACTTGATGTCATCGAAAATGAATTCGTTTTCTTCGAGAGTGCTGGAGTCCCCACAGTATACGTGACTCTGGGTCTCCAGCAACACGCACACAGGGGAGATGTGCAGGTCCCCAGGCGAACATGAGGCCAGCGGGTCGGACTCCCCACGGGACAGTTACACTGAGGCTCGGCTCTGGTAAAGGTAATCACAAGTTGTCGCAAGTAATTAATGTGGAAAGCTTCCTTTCTTCACAAGCAAGTGCTCACGGGAGCACGCATATGCTCTCCGATAGCTGATTCCTAATCCCACTTATTTACACCTTGTCTGACCCATCCAGGGTTTTTAGCCGTCCGAGCTACTGTATTCTGATGCGGCACACGGTAGTTTTCCCCATTGCTTGTCTTCGTGCGAAGTTTCCTCTCTTTTTTTTTAATTTTTTTACGTTTATTTATTTTTGAGACAGAGAGAGGAGGAGGGGCAGAGAGAGAGAGGGAGACAGAGGATCTGAAGTGGGCTCTGTGCTGACAGCAGAGAGCCCGATGTGGGGCTCGCGCTCGCAAACCATGAGACCATGACCTGAGCTGAAGTCAGACACTCAACCGACCGAGCCACCCAGGCACCCCTCAAGTGTCCTTTATTTCTTCTGCTTGCTGCTCAAATGTTTGACAGGTGGGTAACTTTGATTCTACAGAACTTTTTTGTACTAAAAAACCCAACACATCTCACGTTAACCAGTATCTAACAAGATACTGAATATAGACAACCTTCTCTTTTCTATTAAACTGAATAGACAGGGGCGCCCGGGTGGCTCACTCGGCTGGGCGGCCGACTTCGGCTCAGTTCATGATCTCGCGGTCCGTGAGTTCGAGCCCCGCGTAGGACTCTGTGCTGACAGCTCAGAGCCTGGAGCCTGTTTTGGATTCTGTGTCTCCCTCTCTCTGACCCTCCCCTGTTCATGCTCTGTCTCTATCTCAAAAATAAATAAACGTTAAAAAGAAAAAAAAAAAACTGAATAGACAGACAGACACACACACAAGCACACACACCATCTTTCCCTTCGCTGGACGTTAGCAATGTACCTTCAAAGTCCTCCCTACAGATAGAATGTGTACAACACAAGGTGTGCGGAGTCTTAGGCTTGCGATAACTTTTTAAAGGTTCATTTTGTAATACTGGGCTCGCATAACTTCAGGTGGGGTTTTGGTCTTATAGACTTGAGGTATACACCATGCAGAGAACCAAAAATCAGAATCTGTTCAGGGAGTCCCAAATTCGTCTTGGTTCTGATTTGGTTTAAAAAATGAAAGCATCAGGCATAGACATTCAAAGCCCAAAATTCTTCTCTTAATTCTTTAATATGTGGAACTCTAGCCAGCTAAAGGGCCTCCTCTCTAAGGTTCTTAACTAAGCAGATGCATGTAAGATATGTATGCATATAGAGCAACAACACAAGTTTATGAGACCTCATATTCCTGAGTAATCTAATGCTGACCTGGAACACCGCCCAGGTTATAGTCCCACATACAATTTACATTATTATTATTATTATTTTTTTTTTTTTTTTTTTTTTTTTTTTTACAGTAGCCTCCATGCCCAATGTGGGGCTTGAACTCAGGACCCTGAGATTAAGAGTTGCATCCTCTACTGATTTAACCAGCTGGGCACCCCCAGTTTACATTATTAAACCCAATTCACAGAGGTTTATATGTGACTCAACATCAAGGTCATTTCCTCCTCCCTTAATGACTTTTCACACCCTGTGCCCTATGGAAGAGGTCCTGTGGCTCCCAGCAATACACTGAGGAATGATGGTATAATCTGAGCTACAGGATCAGAGTTAGAAGGAACCTCAGAGATTTTCTAACCCAAGGTCGACAAGCATGTGGCACACATGCCCCTACCCTCTGCTCCTAAGCCCTTGGCAGACATCAGTAATCAACTGCAGAACTTCTGTTTCCAATTCTTCTGTTCAACATTCATATCACACACGGCAGTCTACTATCTATAAAGGGGAGCTGGCACGTGCATGAAATCTTTCTCCTCTGCCTCATCTGAACCCCTCTTCTTTCTGATAAGAAACAAAGGCCCATGGGGTGCCTGGGTGGCTCAGTCGGTTGGGGGTCCGACTCCGGCTCGGGTCATGATCTCACGGTCCGTGAGTTTGAGCCCCGCGTCGGGCTCTGGGCTGATGGCTCAGAGCCTGGGAGCCTGCTTCCAATTCTGTGTCTCCCTCTCTCTCTGCCCCTCCCCTGTTCACGCTCTGTCTCTCTCTGTCTCAAAAATAAACGTTAAAAAAAAATTAAAAAAGAAACAAAGGCCCAGAGAGTTTAAGTATCAGGTACACTTTCTTACATAGCTCTTAAGCATGAGTTTCATTACTTCACTGTCTCATTTCATCTTCCAGTGTGTGTTAGGGGTGGTAGGAGTGATTCTGCCCTCAAGGGGTCTATAATCTAGTGTTTGTGTTTTTTTTAATGTTTATTTTTGAGGGAGAGAGAGTGGGGGAGGGACAGAAAGGGGGGGGAGACAGAGGATCTGAAACGGGCCCCACACTGACAGCAGCAGGCCTGATGCGGGGCCTGAACTCACAACCGGAGATCATGACCTGAACCACATCTGGATGCTCAACCAACTGAGCCACCCAGGTGCCCCTATAAACCTAGTTTTGAGGAAGAAAAGATTAACATGCTTGATACATATGTAGACTAAGTGTTAATCTGG